>NC_057719.1:8692821-8703266 GCF_004010195.1 Chiloscyllium plagiosum
TATGGGTAATTTAGCACAGGCAATCCACCCTAACCTGCACATCCCTGAACACCATGGGTAATTTAGCACTGGCAATCCACCCTAACCTGCACATCCCTGAACACTATGGGTAATTTAGCACAGGCAATCCACCCTAACCTGCACATCCCTGAACACTATGGGTAATTTAGCACAGCCAATCCACCCTAACCTGCACATCCCTGAACACTGTGGGTAATTTAGCACAGGCAATCCACCCTAACCTGCACATCCCTGAACACTATGGGTAATTTAGCACAGCCAATCCACCCTAACCTGCACATCCTTGAACACTATGGGTAATTTAGCACAGGCAATCCAACCTAACCTGCACATCCCTGAACACTATGGGAAATTTAGCACAGCCAATCCACCCTAACCTGCACATCCCTGGGCTGTTGTTGTTCTCTGAGAAAGTGGTGAATTTTTCGAACTCTCTTTCACAAAGAGTGGTGAAAGTGAGGCCATTGTATCATTTAAAGCCAGAGGCAGATAGATTCTTGACTGATAAGAGGTCAAAGGTTATTGTGGAATCAACAGGAAAGTGACATTGTCGTCACAATCAGATCAGCCGTGATCGTATTAAATGATTCCTGCACTGGCTGAGGGTTAGCATGAAGATCCCACTTTCTCAATCTCTCATGGAATCATAGAATCCCTATAGCACAGATAGAGGCCATTTGGCCCATTGGGTCTGCACAAATCCCCCAAAGAGCATTCCACCGAGATTCAGCACCACCTCCCCCCACCCCATTCCCACAACCTCATATTTCCCATGACTAATCCACTTGTCCTCCACTTGTCCTTGAACACTATGGGCAACTTAGCATGGCCAATCCACCCAACCTGCACACCTTTGGACTGTGGGAGGAAGTCCGGACAGACAGAGGGAGAACGTGTAAACCCCACACAGATAGTTACCTAAGGCTGAAATCGAACCCGGGTCCCTGGTGCTGTGCGGCAGCAGTGCCAACCACTGAGCCACGTGCCTCTCCCCTCACGAGATGACCGTCAGATTAAGCCACCATCAATCATCTCTCTCTCTTTCTCTGCACCTCTCTCTAAATAAGAGCAGCCATACGGACCTCTGGAACTATGGTGGCATGATGTTACCTTCGAACAGATTTGGCAGCCCTTGTGGGACACTATTTTTCTCTCTCTAGTTAAGACCCGCAGCTGTCCAGTTAGATGCCCGATGGGCAGCGCAGCCTGTGGTGAGACAGTCCCATCCTCTCACACTGTTTTCATTAAATACTTAATCATTAAGCAGTATACCAGCATCCCGCATTTCTCCTCAGGTCACCCTATTATCCCTGATAATCCTTACCCTTTTGGTCAGTCATCCTCTCTCCAAAGAACGTTGAAGGTTTTCCTCCTTTTCAAATGCCGATATGTGCCCTTTCTTTGCTTTCCTGTTTAATGGTGCCCTTTTATTTTGCTCTAGGTTTGCTGCAGTATTGAGACCTTGCTATCTGTCATAAACTTCCGTTTTGTTCTCATTATCCTCTCCTTTAATCCCCTCGATCGAGGGAGCCCTGGATTTATCAGCTTTGCTGTTTTCTCCCAGGGAACACACATGCTCTGAACACTGACTGTCTCTTCTTCAAATGCCTCTCACTGATCTGGCACAGGTTACCCTTCAAGAAACTGTGTCCAGAACACTGTAGCCAAACCACAGCTTAGCTTCGTCACTTTAGCTTTTTTCCTCAATTGAGAAATGTTGTTCCTCTCGTATTTCTTGTATCATTTCACTGTTTTTTTGGCAGAAGATTCTGGAGGTGTTTGGAAATGAGATTAGTTGGTTGTTAGCAGGTCGATTTGAGTGTTTATTCAGATATAACAGCTTGTAACTTTTGGCAAAAAATAAAATTGCCCTGCTATGTCTCGGCCAATGCCAACAAGTACCAGCATCGTCCAAAAGCAGCTCAGTCCCTGCCTCTGGGGAAATACCCACAGCAGCAGCTGCTCTGTCAACCCAATATCGAATTCAGGCCAGATCACATGTAGCCTCTACTGCACCTTAATAAATATCCAGATTTTCCATTTTATAAAACTGGCACTGAAGCAAAGAATTTTGTAATACATCTTCATTTCCTGTCAATGTGCCCAAGTTCCACCGCCCACCAACCCCCCAAACATGGATCCTCGAACATATTCTTTGTTCCCTGGAGCGTTGGAGGCTGAGGGGTGACCTTATAAAGGTTTATAACATTGTGAGGGGCAGAGATGAGATGGAAAACAACAGTCTCTTCACTAAGGTTGGGGGAGTTCAAAAACTAGGGAGCATATTCTTAAGGTGAGAGGAGAAAGGTTTAAAATGGACCTGAGGGACAACTTTTTCACACAGGTAGTGGTCCGTATGTGGAATGAGCTGCAAGAAGGAGTGATGGAGGTGGGAACAGAGATGAGATGGAAAACAACAGTCTCTTCACTAAGGTTGGGGGAGTTCAAAAACTAGGGAGCATATTTTTAAGGTGAGAGGAGAAAGATTTAAAATGGACCTGAGGGACAACTTTTTCACACTGGTAGTGGTCCGTATGTGGAATGAGCTGCAAGAGGGAGTGATGGAGGTGGGAACAGTTACAGCATTTAGTCAGGTACATGGATAGGAAAGGTTTAGAAGGATATAGGCCAAATGTGGGCAAATAGGATTAGTTTAGTTCGGGAAACTTGCTCGGCATGGATGAGTTGGACCGAATTGTCTGAGTCCATGCTGGAGATGACTCTGCATTCACTCAAAGCAGAGGAAGCTGGTCATTAATAACCTCGCTGCTGTTAGTGGGAGCTTACTGTGCGGCCGTTCGCTGGCCATGTTTCCTGAGCCACCACATGTGGCAGTCTGCAGGGCATTTGGGACTCCATTTTGTGGTGGCGAGGGATGCTATGTAAATGCAAGTTCCTTTCTTTTATTTCGCACTCCTGCAGCGATGAGTGGCAAGTAGGGTAACAGCAGAGTGTAGGACGTGACCCGGGCTCAGAGCCAGGAGGGAGTGATCGAGCTGTGCAGATCAAGGCTGTGAGTCATAGAGTACCCGCTTTCACCTTATGTTGGAGTTCATTCTCTGCTCTGACTGCACAATGTAGGGCTCTGGGCTGCTTCACGCAGAAACTTCAGTGTTCGGGCATTCAAGAGGAAAATCTACTCTTTGTTTCCACAGGCAATGCTTTCCCAGGAGCTGTTTGTCATTTGCGACTGCGACATGGTGCGTTAAATGTGTGATCAGAATTGGGCCTGAATTTGTCATCAATGTAAGACCACATTCTTCCAGCATAAACCACTAGATGGCAGTCTGGTACAATCAGTGCAAGACCAAACCTTTCCCGTTTTCCCAAGTCCTGGGGTATTTCAGGCCAATTTTCACCCTCACCATAAACACTCATTTCCTCTACTATCGAATCACAATGACCGCAGTGTGTGCCTTTGACTCTGCACCAACTTGCAAACGCTCCTTCCAAACCCACAACGTCTGTCACCCAGGACAAGGACAGAGAGACGTGGGAACACCACAAGTTCCTCTCTAAGCCACTCACCATCCTGACTTGGAAATATACCGCTGTTGCTTCGCTGTTGCTGGAGTCAAAATCCTTGAACTGCCTCCCCCAGGGCATTGTGGGTCATCTTGACAGCACGTGGACTGCAGCAGTTCAAGAAGGCGCTCACCACCACCTTCTCAAGGGAGACCTTGGGAGTAAATTCAAGCCCAGCCAGTGATGCCCACATCCCACGAGCGAGAAAATGTTACCAGTGATTAGGATTTGGAATGCAGTGCCTGATTGGTTAACAAACGTAATTAATTTGGAAGCGAAATTGGGGGAAACCTGAAGGTGAAAAAACAATACTGCTATAAACAAGAGTGGGACTAATTTGCACTCTGAAAGAGACAGCCCTGCCTCAATGAAAGGATACAACAGTTGAAAGGATTCCTGTGTGCTGTACTGTTCTATGATCCTATGAAGTTAATAGGATATATTTTCCTGATAAATTATTTGCACATCACACTCCATCTCAGTAAATATTTCATCTTCCACTTCTAAATGATAAGGGTGTTGCAGTAATCAGACAACAGCTTTTATGATTCCACACTTGGCACGTAACTTTCCAATGAAATACTCATGAGAACAGAATTTGTTTGCTTTGGAGTGAGGCCTGAGAGAGACATGACCGTGATTTGGTTGTGTAAGATGGTCATTCACACCTAGTGTAGAGTTTCATTGCAAAATGAGCAAAAGTAAGGGGAGGAAATTGTGTGGCTCATTTTATTGCATTTTAAATACTTAGTAGACAAACTGTTCAATTGTTCAGTGCCTCATTTTGTAAGTCTGATAACTGATCTGTGCTCACAGTGTTTGAATGGTTAAGTCTGGGTGCTGATTCAGAGCAAAGTTAGGTCAGGCAACATCCGAGGAACAGGAGAATCGACAGTTTGGGCAAAGGAGTTCATTCCTGATGAAGGGGAATCCAAAACTAGATAGTTTGGGTTTAATTGAAAGGGGGAAGGTTTAAAAAGGACCCAAGGGGCAACGTTTTCACACAGAGAGTGGTGTGTGTTTGGAATGAGTTGCCAGAGGAAGTGGTGGCGGCTGGTTCAATTGCAACATTTAAAAGGCATCTGGATGGGTATATGAATATGAAGGGTTTGGAGGGATATGGGCCAGGTGCTGGCATGTGGGACTAGATTAATTTAGGATATCTGGTTGGCATGGATGAGTTGGACTGAAGGGTCTGTTTCCGTGCTGAAAACCTTTATGACTCTAGACCTGGAGTCGTGTGACTTCTGATTTTGTCTATCCCAGTCCAACCCATGCTGCAAGTTCACCTACCTTATTTCATATACTTCTTGCATTGAAGTATACACACTTCAAGACACTTTCCTGTTTACAGGCACCCTCTTTTGAGATTGATGCCATGTTCCTAACCTCCCGACACTCCAGGTCCTGCACCCTAAAGCGACAGTCTCGGATTCGATGTTGTGGCTATTACGGAGACATGGGTAGAACAGGGACAGGATTGGCTGTTGCAGGTTCCAGGGTTTAAATGTTTTAGTAGGGTCAGAGGTGGGGAAAAAGAGGGGGAGGTGTGGTATTGCTTGTCAAAGATAGTATTACTGCGGTGGAAAGGACGATGGATGAAGACTCGACATCTGAGGTAGTTTGGGTTGAGGTTAGGAATAGGAAAGGTGAGGTCACCCTGTTAGGAGTTTTCTACAGGCCTCCTAATAGTCCTAGAGACGTAGAAGAAAGGATGGCGAGGATGATTCCACTGAGCCAGTACATCCCTGATTACAGTCTTATGAAACCAGTTGAAGAAAGGAAATTAAGTTAAATGGCTTAACTTATTTCTTTTTTCCTTCAAATAATTATCAGGTGAATTGTGTTTAGTTTAAAGAAAGAGTGCTAGGTAAATAGTAAATTTATTGTGATTGGAATTTCATTTTCTGCTCAGGGTGAACTTCCAAATACTGTTGTAATATATATGTGAATCTTTAATTCCAGATAATAAGATTTGCTCATTTTAAATGTTTGATGTCAAAAAGTTTGAAGATGGTAAAATCTAACAAACGAGGTAGATTTTTCCTTTGCTCAGACAGAGAATATAAAACATGGCTCGTACCTCTGAGCAGGAGGGAGAGGGCACTGTTGACGTAATAATGTTCAAGAACCTTCACCCCACCACTTTGGATCAGCAGTAACTATCTGTGTTTGCTTGGAAAATTTATATATTCAATATATTTGCACTAAACAAGAATACTAGTTAACTCATTCTGTCTTAAGTGGGATGGATGGAAACTGTTTTGTTTTTCAAATAATCACAGATACAGAAGGTTTCTTTTATCAAAAGCTTTGAATTTCTGAATTTGTCTGCAGATTTGAGGCCTTGCAGCTGTATAGGCTGGATGTTGATGTTGGGTTGAATAGTGAGATGGACTTCTCGCTTGACACAGCAGAAATCAAATCATGCCTGATAGAAATCCATGAACAATAGCAGTAGAGCTGTTATCTTACAAGGCAAGGCAGGTAACCTTGCAAATGGAGTTGATAGTGTCTCCGTAACCTTTCCATCTCTGTGCTGTGAGACAAAGCCAGTGTTTAATGTCACTCAAGAGCTGGAAAGAGTGAGCAAAGGAATAGAATCCTTAAGCACAGTTAAGGAATAAATCAACAAGCCCATTACCCCTAGTAAAGTTAAAGAAGCTCTCTGTGAAAATTGGCTTGTATCCACGGAGAGTTCCCATGACAGTGACCAGGAGAACATTTCTTACATTCGATTGAAGTCAGTGTTAAAACAAGAAGTCGTCCAAAAGCACTTTAGGTTCAAATTTTGCAAATCTTGTTTCATTGACAAGTTTAAAAATATACTTTTTTCAACTGCTATTGAAAAGGTGTTGCAAAAAATATGGTTTAGCACGGATTCAAAACATAGATAAACCTATTTTGAAGACCTACAATTTGAACTCAGAATTTGGAATGAGAAGTGTTTTGTCCATATGCTTGCACTGTTTCTGTTTGAAGGTGGTTAGAAAAGAGAGATCTAGAAATGCTTTCTTTCAGACAATAGAGATTAAAGATGCTAGTTTGAGATGATCAAAAGATTTTTTTTGACTGTTTTGAACTGAGTACATGATATCAAGAGAACCTTGAACTGACCAAAATCACTGGAATCTTCAATGTTTAAATGACCAAGCTTGGCCGTACCTCATTATGAAATTGGGATTGATAAGATTAATTGATACAAAAGTTGCTAGTTCAAGCATGCAATGACAAATTCAATTGAATTTTGAAGGGCAAATAAATGTAAATTTTTAAGTTTCAATCTGAAATAACAGCCATTAGAAACAGTCTGGTTAGTTTTAATTTGTGAAAAAAATTAGAAATATTGTTTCAGAAGAAACTAATGAAACCTGTCAGCCCAGCAACACTGCTGAGTCTGTACCTAAAAGAACTTTGAAGTTTGTCATTGTCAACTTTGAATTTGGAATAATTTTGAAAGAAGGAAAGTCAAGTATAATCTAGTATGCCACATTTGAGAAAAATCTATGCATTTTTTTTGTAAGAAAGAACAAGCAATTAAAATTTGATAACGCTTGCAATTAAACAGTAATGATGTTTGTTTATCATGTGAAACATGCTTCCTTTTGTTGTTTACTTTAGACAGTAAGATTTTCTCCAAAGTTCCTGAATCAGTTATAATGGTAATTATTAGAGGCCACACTTAGAATAAAAGAATAGTGACAGGGAAAAAGTGACAAGCATCAAATGGAAATTAGAGAAGAATCACCTTGTGGGTAGGTAAATGGAATAGTTCCAATGAAATTAAAGTGTATTTAGAATTAAATAATTAACTGTTTCTCTTGAAGATATGTGTGTCCTTGCCTGTGAGTTTTTAAGGGGAACTAAATTGGCTGATTTGGCCACCACCCACTGGAGCAAGCAAGGAAGATACACAGGCACCCACCATCAACCTTCAATCTTTTAAAAGGTTGGCTGAAAGTCAAGAATGCATGGCATGATCTTGGAGTACTGATATAAGTGTGAAAAAGTGATTGTTTTGCCTGAAGTAACAAACATAAGGAAATGCATGGTGGACTCTGGTGCGGCCGCATCTGGAGTATTGTGTGCAGCTTTGGTCGCCATACTATTGGAAGGATGTGGAGGCACTGGAACGGGTGCAGAGGATGTTTACCAGGATGTTGCCTGGTATGGTAGAAAGGTCGTATGAGGAAAGGCTGAGGCACTTGGGTTGTTTTCATTGGAGAAAAGAAGGTTTTGGGGTGACTTGATAGAGGTGTATAAGATGATTAGGGGTTTAGATAGGGTCGACAGTGAGAATCTTTTTCCTCGTATGGAGTCAGCTATTACAAGGGGTCATAGCTTTAAATTAAGGGGTGGTAGGTACAGGACAGATGTTGGGGTAGGTTCTTTACTCAGCGAGTCGTGAGTTCATGGAATGCCCTGGCAGTAGCAGTGGTGGACTCTCCCTCTTTATGGGCATTTAAGCGGGCATTGGATAGGCATATGGAGGATAGTGGGCTAGTGCAGGTTAGGTGGGCTTGGATCGGCGCAACATCGAGGGCCAAAGGGCCTGTACTGCGCTGTATTCTTCTATGTTCCATGTTCTATCTCCATATCAAAGTAACCAAACACAAAGACGCTGCAGGAAGTTGAGAGTTGAAGCATGGTCCAGGAAACTTTCTGCACATTTAGAAACTAATCTTACCTCCGTGTTGCCCTGAGACATAAAAATACACAACAAAACAACAGATAATGTCAGTGAAGCTTTTCAAGTTTCAATTTGAGTGTCGAATCTCTCCATAAAGACAGAGCATTGGAGAGACAGAGGGGGCTAAATTGGAGGCTCAGATCAGGAGCTGTTAAAAATAGTGGGGGAAAAAGAACTAGTATGTATTCTGCTCGATTCCTGGTTAGCAATTGCAATCTAGGGATTAAGAAAGCAAGTACAGCAACTCTAAACCTGAGAGAGAGGTCCAGCAGAAATAGAAGAGCAGCACTGGGATACAGCAAAGAAATGTTACAGAGCAACACAGGGAGATGTGACCAAATTAGGAGGGGAATCGAAACAGAGAGGGTGAGAGAGATAGAGAGAGGAATATTGGAAACCAGTCAGACTCTCAGTCTTCTGACAAATGAGACATCCTTATTTGTCCCTTAATGAAATCATCATTCATGCTCTGTTCATTTGTTATTGAGATGCTCGCTAGCATGGAAAAACTGGAGTGAGTGAGTGGGTCAGAGAGGGAGAGAGAGTTTGGTAAGAGTGACTGAATGGAAAGCTATCTGCAAATTCTGAGTGATCTTGCTGTTTATTGCTTTTTTTTCCTAATGATCCAGTAGTTGCAACACTTTGGATGACACTTTCCTGACACCTTCCTGCATTGTCCTCACGAATTTTCAGCTTGTCAGCTGTGGGGAGGGGCAAGGAGGAATGCACCCACAACATCAAGAGATACCAGGAGAGATCACCAAATAGAAACATCAAGGGGCTACACCGAAGCTGAACGAAAGTCAGAAAGAAGGCAAAGCCAATTAGCTTCAACCACTAAATCCCTGAATGGGGAGAAAATGTTCAGGAATATGGGCAAAGAGCAGGATGACTGTGGATCTGTTGGACAGAGCGAGCATAATGGGCTGAAAGGTTAATTACCATCATTCTACCTTGCAACAACCTTGAGACATGATCCATTGCCCTACAGCCAGTTCTATCACTGTCCTTATGTGCAGGAGCAATATGTTTTTTAATTCATTCATGGGATGGAAGAATTGCTGGCTGGATCATCATTTACTGATCATCACCAATTACCCAAAGGGCAGCTAAGAGCGTTGTTGTGGGTCTGGAGTCGCATGTCGGGTCAGACCAGGTAAGGACGGCATTTTGTTCTCCAAAGGCCATTAATGAACAGATAGGTTTTTCTAACAATCAACAAATTTTAAATTTAAATGTTGATCTCACTCTTTCTGCACCTTCTCTGCAGTGTAACTCTGTTCTATTACCCTAACACACTTTGTATGGTGTGATCTGCTTGCACTGCATTCAAAACAAAACTTTTCCCTGTACCTAAGCACATGTGACAAGAATAAATCAAAATCAAAAATCCACAGTTTTATGGTCGTCATTAGGCTCTTAATTTTAGATTTCCATTGCATTCAAATTTTATCATATGCTGTGGCAGGATTCAAAGCTGGGTTCTCAGGACATTCCCCAGGTCTCCGGGTTAATAATCTGATAATAACGCTGGACCACCATCTCCCTTTACTTGTGAACACAGCAAGATTCCACAAAAAGCAATGTGGGAATGAATAGATAATCAGTGTATTTATGGCAACGTTTATTTGAGGGATAAGTATTGGCAAAGACTCTTGAGGACAACTCGTCTTCGAAACAGTGGCCAAAGAATCTGTCACATCTAATTGAGACGGCAGACTGGGCCTCGACCAAAGTAGGAAAAGATGTCCCTACTTTCTGTTCCACAGCAACTCGTGTGGCAACCTGGACTCTTCATTAATGACTGGCACCAAAGGACTGTTTTCCCAAAGTGTGCTTGTTGGACTATTGTAGCTGTTGGATACTTTGACATAAAGAGATGATAAGAACTTGCTGACATTTTCACGGACTAACAGTGGAGGGGTTCTGAGGGTAAATGTGTTCCTGAGCTTGTACTGGCTGGGGGAAATGGCAAAGGGCCAAGGCTGGGACAAAGCAGGTCAGGAACGACTGAGCTCGCGAGTAATAATGGGAAGATGGTTGGAGGTTAGGCTCTTGAACTTTATCTGTCAAGCTGCAAGAGTTACGATCACACACACACACACACATACGCACACAACACAAACACACACACACTCACACAATACAAACACACACACGCGCACACACACACACACACACGCACACGCACTCACACACACACTTTCAC
>NC_057719.1:8703994-8714984 GCF_004010195.1 Chiloscyllium plagiosum
CACATACACACACACACTCACACACACACACGCACTCACAAACACACACGCACTCACACACACATGCACTCACACACACACACACACTCTCACACTCACACACATGCACTCACACACACACACACACACGCATGCGAACAGGAGATGGGGACATGAAATCCACACTGGCACCTGATCTGCCAACTATGTGGTTTGAAAATCCTCATCCCGGTTTCCAAATCCGTTTGAGGTCTGGCTCCTCCCTTTCACTCTCATCTGCCCCAGCTCCTCAACTCTCCCAATCTTGGCATCTCCAATTTTCATCACTTCACCTTTGGAGACCATTGCTTGAGTTGCCAAGGCCCCAGACAGCCTGGAATTGCCTCCCTAAACATTCCTTTCTCCTTATTAGTCTTCCTTCCTTTCAACTCTCTGGTATACCTATGTCTTTGGGCTCCTCATCAATTAAAAGTCAAAGTTTTGTTTCCGACCCTCACTTTCAGAATATTGAAGCTAGTAAATAAGTGTAAGTTGTTGTTGCTTCATGTTGAATGGCTACAATTTATGCGGACAGCTGAAATAAAACACCCGTGGTACATAGTTGAAAAAAGATGATGCACTATATTCACCATGGAAATTATTGGACTGCAATCTATCCTCAGAAGACCTTTCTCGATGTGTTTTACAAAATCGATGATGCTTTGGGTAACAAATGGAGTATTCTTGCAACACCATAAAACACAGCAGCAGAAGTAGGCCATTCAGCCCATCAAGTCTGCTTCACCATTCAATGAGAGCATGGCTGATCTGATAATCCTCAACTCCACTTTCCTGCCTTTTCCCCTTAACCCTTAATTCCTATCCAGGTCTGAGAGATGTTGTGTTAAGAAGTGATAAACCCTAACAACATTTATTGATAATCTGCTTGTAATTCATTGCTGGTAGAATGCCATATTGACTTTTACCCTTCCTTTCTGTATGTGACCTCCCCTACCTTGACAAACAAGGTAGCAGATGCCACCAGCTTTAAGTTCTTTCTGAAAAAACATCACTATCCTGATTTGGAAATATATCACTTCAGTGTCACTGGGTCAAAATCCTGGAATTCCCTCCCTCAGGGCGTTACGGGTCTACCTACAGCACATGGACTAAAACAGTTCAAGAAGGCAGCTCACCCCCACCTTCTCAAGGGGCAACTAGGGCAAGAGATGTTGGCCTAATGACCCCTCACCTCAAGTGAAAGAACACAACAATTTATAATGGCACACTTCCTTCTTAAGATATTTTTCCTTTTGTGTTTCTTCACTGAACATTAGGGGTGGAATTTAATGATGTTCCCCAGGAGTGAGCTGGGAGATGTGGGCAGGCGGTAGAGTTGATGGTGACAAGGAGCGTAAAATTGGCTGGGAAGACATGCAATGGAGAGCATGTCACCCTCTCATCCCTGGGCCTTTAGGTGGCCAATTAAGTGCCTCACCCAGATCACATGTGTAGGCAGCCTGATGCTGTCTCAGCAGAGGCCATGTGACTGACCCACAACTCTTGGAAGCTGTGCCCTCATCCCCATGACCTTGGTAACTGTGACTGCAGTGCCCCATTGGCATTTTGGGCAAATTGACCACTGCAGGGTTTCCACCAGCTTTCTGGCCAGTGGTCTCCACTCAATGGTTCTGTCTACCCTCCCAAGTCCTGAGAGCACCAAGGCCAAAGTGGAAGACTCCAAATTAAGACCAGCTGTTTTAGCATCCTATACCGGTCAGAAAATAGAAGAGCCGAGCAATGGAAAAAACTCTTCCGTTAAATAACTGAGCTGCATGTTTGCTGAGCTGTACACAACTGAAACGGTCCTGTCCTGTCATCGATCCTGTAGGTCCTAAATAACTAATCTCAGCACATTGCAATAGCCTGAGAGTTGATTGCAGTGGTGCTAGAATAGGCTGCATTGCTTCTGAGTCAACAAGAGGACCCGGCCCTTCAGTAACCTTGGCCATCTCACAGTTCAGTGTCAAATTTTGGTGGATCACAGTTTCTGCCCAACACCTTTGGACCTCTTACGAAGTTGAAGGTACAACGTCAATGCAATGCTGAGATTGAGAATTTGTTGCTAGGCAGAGGAATTAAGCATCTGGATTAGAGTGGAAAAGCATAGCAGTTCAGGCAGCATCCGAGGAGCAGGAAAATCGACGCTTCCCCTCCCCCCACCTTGTCTCAGTCAAATCCCTCGAACTCAGCACTGCCTTCCTAACCTGCAATCTTCTTCCTGACCTCTCCGCCNGTCGATTCTCCTGCTCCTTGGATGCTGCCTGACCTGCTGTGCTTTTCCAGCAACACATTTTCAGTAGGACAAAGGACCAAGTAACCTTGGCCATCTCACAGTTCAGTGTCAAATTTTGGTGGATCACAGTTTCCGCCCAATACCTTTGGACCTCTTACGAAGTTGAAGGTACAATGTCAATGCAATGCTGAGATTGAGAGTTTGTAGCTAGGCAGAGGAATTAAGCATCATGGAACCAGGGCAAGTAGGCAGAGTTAAGTTGCAGATCAGCCATGATCCGCCAATATAGTTGAAGAAGTGACTTTTATTGAATGTCTTGAAGGAGGAGAGAGAGAGGATGGAATTTGGTGAGACAATTCCAGTCCTTAGGGTCCAGGGTATGATCATAATGGTGAAGGGACAATCCAAGGCAAAGTCAGAGGAACACAGAGACTTCAGAGGATGGCAGAGGTGGTGGAGGTTACATAGATAGGAAGGGATGTTCACTCAGAAGCAGTGAATCCTTTCCTAACAGCTCTGTTGTCAGCTGCCAGACTGTTGCACTGTGCTGAGATTAGTGATTTAGCCTCAGACCTACATAGAGTCATAGAGTTTTCAATGTTCAACATGGAAGCAAATCCTTCGGTCTAACCCGTCCATGCCGACCAGATATCCCAACCCAATCTAGTCCCACCTGCCAGCACCCAGACCATATCCCTCCAAACCCTTCCTATTCATATTCCTATCCAGATGCCTTTTAAATGTTGCAATTGTACCAGCCTCCACCACTTCCTCTGGCAGCTCATTCCATACATTCACCACCCTCTGTGTGAAAAAGTTGCACCTTAGGTCTCTTTTATATCCTTCCCCTCTCACCTTAAACCTATGCCCTCTAGTTCTGGACTCCCCCACCTTAGGGAAAAGACTTTGTTTATTTATCCTATCCATGCCCCTCATGATTTTATAAAGGTCACCCCTCAGCCTCCGACATGATTGATAATGTATAGTACCCCTCAGGCAATAGTAAATCACTGAGGAAGAGAAGTTGTCATTTTAGTGTTTATTTCAGGATATCTACTAAATAAAACGAAACAAAATCAGTGAGATCTTGGATCCAGAGTAGATACAGAAGTAATGACTTCCAAATCTGAAGCATAAGAGCGAGGGAAAGACACCACTTCACTTGAAAATTCTCATTTAGAGTGTGGAGATCAGGGAAGTGATGGTGCAATGAGAGGTGATTTGTTTTTATATATAGGAGCTCTGTGCCAATGCGTTTTCCCTTGAGACTCCTTAATGCCAGTCAGTCAGGCAGCTGAATCTATTCACGCATTGAGAAACTGGAATTTGACGAATAGATCACCATTATCTTGTGTGTGTGTCAGTCCTTTCGACAAGGAACTCTTGCTAACTTGTATTTCACAGAGAAAATGAAGCGCTGGAAAGTCGGAGTGTCACCATAGCACACTCTGTAACTGAGCATACCACTGACAAGCTTTTATACTTGAGCTGGAAACTATCTAACCTACTTTCACTTCAATTTTATTGAAATCTGTCTCTGACACTCAGTGTCCTGCTCCTCAGCTACACACTCATGGGAAAGTTGAATTTAAGAAGCAATTTTTAAAAGCAAGGATAAAGGGATTGACTTGTAATAAGAATAAGGTTAGGAGGGTTGCATGGAAGGCTGAGACTTGGGAACTGCCGGTCTCTATCCCTCAGTAGTTGCTGGCCGTGGTGCTGAATTGTCATCGAGTCTAAGGGATGTACATTATGGGAACAGATCCTTCAGTCCAACTCGTCCATGCTGACCAGATATCCCAATCTAATCTAGACCCATTTGCCAGCACGTGGCCCATATCCCTCCAAACCCTTCCCATTTATATGCTCATCCAGATGTCTTTTAAATGTTGCAATTGTACCAGCCTCCACCACTTCCTCTGGCAGCTCATTCCATACACGCACTACCCTCTGCATACAAAAGTTGCCCCTTAAGTCTCTTTTATATCTTTCCCCTCTCACCATAAACCTATGCCCTCTAGTTCTGGACTCCCCCAGGGAAAAGACCTTTTCTATTTACCCTATCCATTCACCTCATGATTTTATAAACCTCTATAAGGTCACCACTCAGCTTCAGATGCTCCAAGGAAAACAGCCCCAGCCTGTTCAGCCTCTGCCTATAGCTCAAATCCTCCAACCCCAACAATATCCTTGTAAATCTTTTCTGAATGCTCTCAAATTTCACAACATCCTTCCATTAGAAGGGAGACCAGCACTGCCCACAATATTCCTCATCAGGGATTGGCTGTCACAATTTGTCTATTGGCATCATATTTCATTAAGGGGTCATGATGTGAGGAGCTGGTTTTGGACTGGGGTAGCCAAAGTTGAAAATCACACGAGCCCAGGTTATAGTCCGACATGTTTATTTGAAATCACGAGCTTTTAGCACACTGCTCCTTCATCAGGCAAGGGGTCAGTTAGCTGGAAATCACAATATAGAAGAAGGCAATTTGACCCATTGATTCTGCACCAGGGTTTTCAAAGAACAATCCATTTATTCCCAAATTAACATGACACCTTGATTTTTTTTAATCCATCAGGTATTTACCCAATTAACTTTGATGTCTGAATCTGTATTTGACAGTGGAATCAAATTCCTAATCGTGGGTTGTGTTAAACAGTTTTCCCTCAGGTCACCTCTGGTTTCTTTGCCAAACACTTGATATCTAAACTGGTTAACAATGCAGAGTCACACCGACAGTGTGGCTTCAATTCCTAAAATCAGCTGAAGACACAAAGGACTCTCTTCATCAACCTCTCCCTCGGCCCTATGACTTGGCCCTCAGGTTAAACCACTGCCAGTTTCTCTCTCTCTCTTTCTCTCTCTCTCTCTCTCACATAAGAGGTCTGGTAGGACTATGGTAACTTTACACTTACTTGGTACGTACGGCATCTTAATGTAGAAAGAACAATTATAGAAAACACATTAGACTGTACTCATCAACTCCACTTGCAAGATTGGCCTGAGCTGTGTGAAAAATTAAGGATCTTTGTGGCTAAAACTCCCATCTATAGAATTGATCTACCAGGCCCGCTGTCAAGGAAAGGCTGCCAGCATTCTCAAAGATCCATCCCACCCTGGCAATGTTTTTCTACAACCTTTACCACTGGGGAGAAGGTACAAAAGACTGAACACACACACCAGCTGGTTTCGAAACAGTTTCTACCCTACTGTTGTTAGAATACTGAATAGACTTACAAACTCTTAACATTCACCTGTACCTGTATTTTTGTTTTTGCCGCTCTTTACCTATTATTTACTATCTATGTTACTTAACTCTGTGATCTGCCTGTATTGCTCACAAGACAAAGCTTTTCACTGTATCTCAGTACATGTGACAATAAATTCAATTCAATTCAATTCAATTCAATAAAGGTTGTGAGGGGCGGGCCAACAATTACATGGGACTGGCTGCTATATCGATATATCTGGTATTAAGTGCCAGCTGATTCACTGGTCAGTCTCTGAGTGACAAGGTTTAGTTCCCATTCCAGAGACTTCTGCAGCAGGTTGACTGTACTGAGGACAGCTTCACTCACGACATGCAGAGTGGGCCATTCAGCCCCTCAAGTCTATTCCACCATTCAGCATCCACCATTTTCCTGAAGTATCTCAGTCAAATCTTTCTGCATTATTCCCATATCACTCGATTCTCTTGAGATCCTAACATTGACCAATCTCAGTCTTGAATGCACTCAATGACTGAGCAGTGGCAGGGCTCTCTGTTGTCGCTAACTGACGACAAAATCAAAGACCCCACCCACCCCAGTTACACTTTGTTCCACCCTCTTCCATCAGGCGAAAGATACAAAAGTTTGAAAACATGTATCGACAGATTTAAGAACAGCTTCTTCCCCACTGAGATCAGACGAATGAACGGACCTCTCATATACTGGAGTCAATCTTTCTCTGCAGTAGTAACACTGTATTGTGCATTCTGTTCCATTACTGTGGTATATATGGTATGATTTGTCTTGTTAGCAGTGCAGAACAGTGCTTTTCACTGTATCTTGGTGACAATAATAAATCAAATCAAATCAAGAGAATAATAACTGGAGAATACAAAGATCTTGGAGGGTCTTTGGGCTGGAGGACATTATAGAGAGGAAAGACCATGACAAAGGTTTTGAAAGGAAGGATGAGAATTATAAAATCCTCAAACTGGAAGCATGCTTTAAATCAATAATGGCTTCCCAGCCTCTACCCCAGTATTAGTTTGCTTATATGGGTCAGGTCTGTATTGTGGATGCCAATGTATTGTCCCATCTTCAACACCTTCCTTATATACACAACAGGAACCTGAAACTGCATCCATGTGTCACGTTCAAACAAGTCACTGAGTTAACTGCACAGACACATCGAGAAAAAACATCACTGCATTTTCTCTTGGTATCATGCAGTGGTGTGTTGTAAACAAAAGAGCAATGTTTTATTCAAGTGCAATTCTCAGAGAACTCTGAACAGCGATTCTACCCCATGGCTAGCAGTAGGATAATAAAAAAAAACCCCGGGAGTCTAGTATATCAAACTGACAAAGCTGAGCTCAACACAGCAAGTAAATAAACACTTTGACATCTTGTACAAGGTTGCAGCATTGGAACATGACTTTATTCACTGGCAAGGCAGCTGAGGATTAAGGTGCACTCTGCAATTAGCTGTGCTGCTTCCGAAGTGGGGTTCCCAGCCTATGGCCCCTCTTGTTTCTACTTTCATTTCATTTTACTTTTTCTCTTCATTTATCATCATCATCATCATCATCATTATCATCGTCATCAAGAGTGCCTTGTCCAAAGACAGGTTCTTGGTGAATTGTGGTTTTCATTAATCTCTCGGTCCTGGTCTATCCTTTTCACTTAGTGATTTTCAAGTCATCCAACATTGAAATTTTCTTTTATTCCTATTCCCTCTTTCCCCTTGAAATCCACCCTTCATAACACTTCTTACAAGGCCCCTTTTCTCTTAAGATTTGTCCTGTTCAGTTTCCTCATGTTCCTTTCATCCACTTTGTTCTCCACCTCATGATCTTTCTATTATTTGTTCATGGCATGTGGGTTAGCATTTATTGCCCATTCCCAGAATTAAAAATCAACCACCTGGAGTTACAGAGGACTTTACTGAACCTGATGGGTTTTTACAACAATCAACACTGATTACATGGTTGTCAGTAGCCAGCTTTATTTTGTAAATTCCAGGTCTTTACTGAGTTCAACTTTCACCATCAGCTCTGGTGGGATTTGAACCGACAGCTCCAGCATATTTGCCTGGGTTTCCAGATCATCGAATAGAATTACTATGGTGTGGGAGTCGGCCTTTTGGTCCATCGAGTCCACACCAATCCTCCGAAGAGCATCTCACCCACATTTCCCATGGCTAATCTAATCTAATCTAACCCACCTAGCCTGCACATCCCTGGAAACCATGAATAATTTAGCGTGGCCAATCCCCCTAACTTGCATATCTGTAGACTGTGGGAGGAAGCCCACGCAGACACGGGGAGAATATGCAAAATCCAAACCGACAGAGGCGCGAGGGCGGGATCAAACCCGGGTCCTTGATGCCGTGAGGCAGCGGTACTAACCAGTGAGCCACTGTATGGTTGGAACAGTGAGATTGTCACTAAACCACTGCATCCCCTATTACCTGCAATAGTTCATTCACTCTTTCACTACTCTGCCTCTCTGTCATTACACTTCTAGTGTGCAAACTCCCTCCCTATCCTGCACCCCCCCTTTTCGGTCCCCCATATCGTATTTCACTTCTTAATGCCCCTACTATGACATAAGAAACTGGGAGTTATGCATTGCCACTTCCAAAGGATCCTGGAATTGTTAGCAGTTGCAACAAAGTATGGCCTGATAGATGGCTCAGCTAAATTGGGCAAAGAATAGCCAAGTCAGTTGTGCACCATATGCTTTCTCTCCGTTATCCCTTGGACGTAAGGGAGTGGCCGTGCTAGGGATCAGCCAAGACGAGAGAGTAATGGTTTCAACTGATGCCTCAGCTGTGAAGGTGTAGTGAGGATGCTGCTGGATGGATTGGTAGCTGTACAAATGCCTCGGTTGAATAAAAGATGGAATAGTGTGCAGGCATTGGGGAATTGGCTGAGGGGGGGGGGTTTGTGAAGGAAGAGTTTTTTTTTCTATAATGGACACAGAAGTAAGAAAGATTGAGAGGGGGAAAGCAGGTGAGGGTGGAGAGTGATACAGGAAGTGATCAGAGGTGTTCTTTGTCTGTGACTTAAAGTACAGTAATGCGATCTTGTGAGGTAGCAAGGTCAAGGAGTGCCTGAAAATGTGTTCGAGAGTTTAAGGGAGGATACAGAACAATTCTGGTTACAATTGACCAGAAAGAGTGTTTCATAATGAAAAACTAAAATAATGATAACATCAAACATCCTTTCCAATTGGGTCATTGCAACAAGAAGGAAAAAGGTTCTAACAATCTGCGGCACTGAAGTGAACAGTTACTATTTTCTGTCCACAGACTCACAGCACTGTAAGAATGACTCCATTTTAAGTAAAACTGGAGGATGGAGCAGTGGGATTAGGGATGGCAATATGTTTAGTGGCAACACAATACGATACATAAATTTCTCACACCCTGTTCTTGAGCTTTAATCTGCTTTGAAATAGCCACTATTTTAAGTTTCGCAAAATAATGTGTTATTGCATCCACTATTCCCTATGTGGGATTGCTTGCCAAAATTGCTTTGCATCCATAAAGCTTATTGTGGAAGATAAAATACACCTTCGAGCATTTTCCATATCCTATGCATGATATGCTCCATCTGTACAACATACAGTATCTCCATAATTACAGCAGTGAGAAATGCTAGATTGATCCAAGCAAAATCAATTCTGATTATATTTCTTACAAGCAGAAACACTGTACTATCATCCAGGAGTTTATCTATAAATAACCCAGTCTCTCACACAATGATACCTCCAGGCTGCTTGTAGCTTGCATTTGAACTCATTCAAACATAAAACATTCTTACTAAATTTTTCAGAGTTGGGATGAGGTTAAATAGATGGCTTTCCTGCTACTCCAGTCCTCACTTGCTTCTGTCAAAAAGTTGTCCAAATGCATCCCTTACAGAAACATCTCTGTTTTATCACAATCCATGTAACATTCCCACTGAGGTAATCTCTGTTTACAGCTACTATGTTGAGGTCAAGCCATTATGGTTTCTCTTACAGCTATGGTCCCTGTAATATTCTGATCATCACACTCATGTCGGCACAGAAACAGACCATCAGGGTCCTTGCGCTTCCTTAGTTGTTTAGCAAGATTATGGCTGCTGAACTACCACTGGACTCCAAATCACGTCTTCACCCCTTACAGAGTCATAGAGTTAGAGAGTTAAAGAGTCATACAGCATGGAAACAGATCCTTTAGTCTGATAAGACCACAAACTAAACTAAACTAGTCCCAACTGTCTGCCTTTAGTACATATGCCTCCAAACGTTTCCTATTCATGAACTTATCCAAACATCTTACTCATTAATATATTTGACTAACAACAATTTAGCAATCCCAGTTTTATATTTAATAATTGATCCATCATCAATTGCCTTTGGAAAGTTCCAATTTCCAACACCTTTACTGTGAAAACAAGGATTCCTGATCACTTTCCCATTCAACTTGTTCAGGTTGTCACTCGAAAGGTTCCTGTTCTTTTCCCATTGCCCACTGTATTATATTCCCATAACTACAGTCCAAGTCCAAATGCAGTTAAACCTGGTCATCGGGCTTGAACTGATAAGTTGTAAGTAACATTCATGGTACAAAGGTGCTCGGCAACAAGCATCTCCAACAAGAGGGAATTAAAATATTGGCCTTTAACATTCAATAGTGTTACCATTGCTGTATTATCCATCATCAACATTCTGGTTACAATTGACCAGAAAGTCAACTGAACTTGGCCCATAAACACAATGGCTACAAAAGCATGTCAGAGGCTAGGAATCCTGCAGCAAGTGAGTCACCTCCTGAATCAAATTCTGTCCACCATCTACAAGGCACAAGTCGGGTTGTGATGGAATACTCCCCACTTGCCTGGATGAGTGTAGCTCCAACACTCAAGAAGCTTGACACCATCCAGGACAGAGCGGCCCACTTGATTGGAATTTCATCCACAAGCATTATCTCCTTCTGTTGCTAGTGCCACCACACTATCTATCATCAACAAAATGCACTGCAGAGGATTCCCAAGGGCCTTCCAAGGCACATTCCAAACCTGGAAGCACTTCCATCTAGAAGGACAATGGCAGCAGATACCTTGAGAGCAACACTGCCTGCATGTTCTCCTCCAAGCCACTCATCATCCTGACTTGGAAATACGTCACCATTCCTTCACTGTCATTGGGTCAAAACCCTGGAACTTCCTTCCTTACACTACCGCAGCTCACCATGACCTTCTTAGGCACCGGCAATAAATACTGACAAAGCTAGCAACTCCCAGATCCCATGAAAGAATAAAAAAGTTTGTCTATTTAATAAATTTTGTTTATAATGCAGGAATAGTCTCAATAGCCTAATTAAACCATGCCAGTGTAGATGCCTCACAAGCCTTCTCTTACCTTTCTGCATCGAACCTCATGGATCTACTTTTCAAACTCTGTCTCATTCATGTATCTATCTGGTTTCCCCTGAAGGATCTCGATGTTAATTACCACAACTGAGCTTCGTTG
>NC_057719.1:8715484-8747098 GCF_004010195.1 Chiloscyllium plagiosum
CTATCACCCTCACCTTGACCTCGTTCCACCTATCGCATTTCCAATGCCCCTCCAATGAGTCCCTCCTCCCTCCCTTTAATCTTAGCCCGCTTGGCAAACTTTCCTTATTCCTGAAGAAGGGCTCATGTCTGAAACGTCAATTCTCCTGCTCCTTGGATGCTGCCTGACCTGCTGCGCTTTTCCAGCAACACATTTTCAGCACATATATGGAAAGGAAAGATTTGGAGGAATGTGGGCTTAACATAGGCAAATGGACCAGGTCAGTTTAGGAATCCTGGTCAGTATGGCCAAAGGGTCTGTTTCTGTGCTGTACGTCTCTATGACTCTTACCAGGCTCGATCCTCATTCTAACTTCATCCCCATGTCTTTGCCTCCAGATCTCATAATGCATCTGTTCAGTGAAAATCTGTCCAACTCAGATTTATTTCAATGTATAATTAAACTCATATCTTTTGTGCAATCATAGAATGTCAACAATGCAGATAGAGGTCAATCAGCCCAGCCTCGGCTCTCTGAACAGCATCCCAACCAGACCCACCCCCCCACCTAACACATCGAACTGGCACATCTTTGGACTGTGGGAGTAAACTGAAGCACCCAGAGGAAATCCTTGCAGACATGGGGAGAATGTGCAAACTCCACATTCGTCCAAGGCTGGAATTGAACCTAGTTCAATAGTGCTGTGAGGCAGCAGTGCTAGCCACCAAGCCACCATACTACCCACGTGGGAGAGAGTTCCACACATTCCTGTGTGAACATTTGCAACTTTACTTCTTTCTTGAATGGCCTGCCTCTCACTTCAGATTATACCCCTTGTTCCCAATTAGTATAATAAAATACCAAAAAGCAAATTGTGCTGCAACCTACTCTACTCTCTTCAATCCAAAGATTTCTTATGCAACCTCTCCTCGCAAGCTCATCTTTACAGTCCCAATAAGATTTGATTCCCTACAGTATCGAAACAGGCCCTTCGGCCCAACAAATCCACACCAACTCTCCGAAGACTAACCCATCCACCTACCTTATATTTATCCCTGACTAATGCACCTAACACTATGGGCAATCCACTCAACCGGTACATCTTTGGACTGTGGGAGGAAACCCACGCAGACATGGGTAGAATATGCAAACTCCACACAGACAGTCACCTGAGGCTGGAATTGAACCCTGGCCCCTGGCGCTGTGAGGTAGCAGTGCTAGCCACTGAGCCACCTTGCCACCCCTAACATTCTGAATGTGTCAGTTAATTCTCCAGGAGTGACCTCTACTTTCCTTCTTTTAGGGACAAACCCAGTGCTGTTCCCCAGCTTCTCAAATGGAGATTGGGTTGCACAACTGACTGCAGAGGAAATGATGCTAAAAATCCACTGACAGAAAGCAATGGTCTTGGGACATGGGTTCAAATCAGACCTCACCGCTGGGAGCATTGATGTTAAATTTATCAAAATAAATGGCTTGGGATGGTACTCCAACCTGAAAGCTAGTTGTCAGTCATGAGACTATGACCAGATTGACATAAGATCCTATTTGGTAAAATGTGTCCTTTATAGGAGATCGCCCCACTTTACCTGGTCTGGTCTGCTAACCCCAGAGTTAATGTGACTGACTCTTAACTACCCCCTGACATGGTCAAGCAAGCCATCCAGTTCAAGAGGCAATTAGGTATGGACAATAAATGCTAACGAAGCCCACATCCCATGGAAGAACTTTAAAACACACGAAACAGCCAGGACTGATTCCTTAACATCCCTCAATCCTCCATCCTCAATCCCCATGCTACACCTCATTTTCATCAGCCAAACAAAGTCAAGCTTCCTTTAAACCAAATGAGAAGCAGATCCTGGTAGAGGTCTGTGTTGTTTACCAGGAATCAGGTTGGGTGTGTCTGAGGCAAACTCAGTCGCACCAAATCCCTACAGCAGGGCCTTAGGATGAGTTTAATGTTAATCAAAAACAGAAATTGCTGGAAAAGCTCAGCAGGCCGGGCAGCAGCTGTGGAGAGAAATCAGAGTTAACATCCTCAGAACTGATGATAGCTCGGAAAATGTCAGTTTATGGGCAGAAGATGGAGTTTGGGGAGAGCATAAAGAGTAATCCTCAGTGGGGATAGAGCACAAAGCGAGAGAAGAACAGTTGGACAGACAAAGGAGTGGATAATGATCTGGCTAAGAGGGTGAATAGCTGTTAATGGGGTCTGATAGTGGCTAGCTGAAAATGTGTTGCTGGAAAAGTGCAGCAGGTCAGGCAGCATCCAGGGAACAGGAGAATCGACGTTTTGGGCATAAGCCCTTCTTCAGGGCTTATGCCCGAAATGTCGATTCTCCTGTTCCCTGGATGCTGCCTGACCTGCTGTGCTTTTCCAGCAACACATTTTCAGCTCTGATCTCCAGCATCTGCAGACCTCGCTTTCTCCTCTGATAGTGGCTAACATTGTTTTGTGTGCTAGAGCAGACTATGTGATAAATGTTTAATGTTGAAAGGTATTAATCCAGGAAAAAGTGTGAGAATTCACTTTTCTCCAATCTTACAAGAGGCAACAAAGGCTAAACACTGTTGTGAAAATACATGTAAAATCAACGGAATTCACCTGCTCACTGACAATTCAGAATCCAGTGTCATCCAGTGTAACCTCTCTTATGCCTTTGAGTTATAATGACAAAGATGTCCCCATCAGTCCAACACCAGCACCTCCACATCATGAGTTACAATGAAGCCGGGCGCTCCTGGTTTGATTTTGCAACTTCTTAAGCACTGAGTTTCCCTTAATGAAAAATCACACAGCAACTGATTTCCACTGTCACCATAACCTTGCCCCCATCCCCATCCAGGATTCCTCACCTCCCCAGGATCAAGGCGAGGGGACATTAAACTAATGAGCATGCCCTCTTGAAACTGGTTATCCTTGCTATGGGTTTGCACATCACTGCGACACACTGGCAGACATTACATTTCCGAAGAGAGATTTAAAGATAGTACCAGGGAGAAATGAGGGGGTTCTTGCGTCCCCATACCCTCCTCCACTCTGAAGCCTAAACAGATCGGAAACATGTTTGTGAGCAGAGGCCCTTTAATAAGGCCCCTCCTACCACTGGGCAGGCAGTGATGTACACTCTGTACTGAGCTGGCAATCAGCAGATTCTCCACAGGAGATTTGCAAGGAACTGAGAGGACGTGATTGTTAGAGAGTCAGCTCCACTGAAAGGAGCTGAATGCCGTCATTGCCACACTCTCTTTGTTGGCACAGAGAAAAAAAAACGCTGTCAGAAAGACTTACATTTTTAGAGGGACGAGAGGAATCTAATTCGAGTCTGCAACACGCTAAAAGGGACTGACAAAGTACACGATTCCCCTTGTAGGGCATTCTAGAATGAGAGGTAATAGGTTAAGGCTGAGGGTTTGCAAACAGACATGAAGAGGAATTACATCTCTCAAAGGGTGGTGAATTAGAAGATCATAAGACATAGGAGCAGAATGAGGCCATTTGGCCCATCAAGTCTGCTCTGCCATTCAATCACGGCTGATCTGTTTCTCAACCCCATTCTCCTGTCTTCTCCCCATAACCCTTGATCCTCTTACTAATCAAGAGCCGATCTATCTCTGTCTTAAATACACTCAATGGCTTAGCCTCCACAGCCCTCTGAGGCAATGAGTTCCACAGAGTCACCACCCTCTGGCTGAAGAAATTCCTCTCAGTTCTGAAGGCTCATCCCTTCACTCTGAGGCTGTGCCCTCAGAACCTAGTCTCTCCTACCGGTGGAAACATCTTCTCTCCGTCGAATCAATCCAGGCCTCTCAGTACTCTGTGAGTTTTAATCTGATTCCCCCTCATCCTTCTAAACTCCATTGAGCACAGACCCAGAGTCCTCAACCGCTCCGCGTATGACAAGTCCTGCAGTGACTATAATGAGGTCGGCTAGGTAGACAGCATAGAATATGAGATCCCTGATTGGGGCTGTTAATCCGGTCCAGTCAGGGAACCCTGGCTGACACATTTGAACAGGAGTGTCAATCATCCTGTTCACTCTGACAGCTGGCTCTGAGAGAGCTGGATCACTGTCAAGAACTTTCCGTGTGTAAATAAAGGGTGACCTGGTGACGGGATACTGGCTTCTACGGAGTTATTTAGTGTCATAAAGTCATAGAGATGTATAGTACAGAAACAGACACTTCGGTCGAACTTGTCCATGATGACCAGTTATCCTAAATTAATCTCGTTCCATTTGTCAGCACTTGGCCCATATCGTTCTAAACCCTTCCTATTCATATACCTATCCAGATGCATTTTCAGTGTTGCAATTGCACCATCCTCCACCACTTACTTCCTCTGGCAGTTCTTTCCATACATGTACCACCCTCTGTGTGAAAACACTGCCCCTTAGATCCCTTTCCAATCTTTCCCCTCTCACCTTAAACTTATGCCCTCTATTTTTGGACTCCGCTATTCCAGGGAAAAGACCTTGTCGATCTCCCCTATCCATGCCCCTCATGATTTTATAAACCTCTGTGAGGTCACCCCTCAGCCTCTGACACCCCAGGGAAAACAGCCCCAGCTTATTCAACCTCTCCCTATAGCTCAAATCCTCCAAATTCCAACATCCTTGTAAATCTTTTCTCAACACATTCAAGTTTCACAACATCCTTACTACAGCAGGGAGACCAGAATTGAACACAGTATTCCAAAGATATTCCGAGCAGTATTTCAAGTCCTTCATGTCTGGGATGATTCTTGTGGAACTCCCCTGGACTCCCCTCCATGGCCAGCACATCCCTCCTTACATACAGGACCCAAAACTGCTCTCAATATTCCACAGGCAGTCTGATTAGAGCATTACACAGCCTCAACAGTGCATCTCTGCTCTTGTATTCTAGCCCTCTCGAAATGAATACCAACACTGCATTTGCCTTCCTAACTGCCAATTGAGCCTTAACAGAATCCTGAACTCCCAGATCCTTATGCTTCAGATTTCCGAAGGCGTCTCCTGTTTAGAAAACAGTCTGCACCCTCAGTCCTACATTGACTGCTGGTTCCTTCTCATAGCTGTCCCCCTCATTGCTTTGCCTGAAATTAAATTCCTGACCCTTTCCATATCCTCTGTGGACTTCACTTCTCCAAATCGTGGTGGACGCTGGGACACTGAATAACTTTAAGGAGGAGATTTTTGCAGAGTGGCTACGGAGAGCGGGCAGGAGAGTGGAGGTGAGGCCAGATTGAGATCAGCCATGATCCTATTAAATGGCGGAGGGACTAAACTGCCTCCTCCTGCTCCTAGCTTTTTGTTTCAGTCCTTGTACAGCACCTGTTCTGGATGTTTCATGTCCCAAAGCCAATGCATTGCTTTCTAACCTGATGCCAAATGTTGTGAATTGCAGTGAATTGTTGCAGACACAGATACTCCCTTGAACAAACAATGTGATGAGCTCCAGGTAATCTGTTTTGGGGATGTTGATTGAGAGATAAATTCTGGGCCAGGCAACAGTGGAGAGTTGTTTGAAATAGTGTTTATGTCAAGGCGAAGAAAGCAAAGGCAGGTGACGGACCTTGGATCTGAAATATGGAACCTCTGATCAGCCAAATGGCTCTAGTCTCTATCCCTCCTGATGCGGGGCAGGAGTACACCCCAGTGATCCAAGTCTGACCATACTCTACTCTCAATTGCCAATGTGGTGCACTGAGTTGCTACTTCACCTTCTGAAGGATGGAACTGTATAATTTAGAAGATTCATCTCTACAACAGTGGCTCACTTTATATGGGCTCGGCCCCAAATTGAGCAGATTTGAAGGGCCAAATGGCCTCCTCCTGGCCCTTATGTTTTGCAAGGAGCTTACCCAAGAAAGATAAGTTGAGGTATTCATCTTAACAGTACTTGCAGCCCTTCATGTGGTGACATGGTGCTAAAGGTGCTGGACTGATACTCCACAGGGCTTCCAGGTTAATGTTCTGGTGGGTGTCTATGGGTTCAAATCCCACCATAGTAGCTGTTGGAATTGTAACGCTAGTCTCAACACCAATGACTCGGCCAACTATCATGGATTTTATCTGGTTTAATAATGTTCTTTGAGGAAGCAAATCTGGCGTCCTTATCTTGTCTGGCCTGCTTGTGTCCTGACCCATAGTAGTTGACACACTGCCTTCTGAAAGGGACAAGTAAATAATTCAAGGGGCAATTAGGGACCGGCAGCAAATACTGGCCTTGCTGATGACCACATCCCACCGAAGAATGAAGACTGTAATAGATCTGGTGAGAGTCATTGTTACATTTACTGGAACACTTACAACGGTATCGCTCTGGAACAGGCCCTTCGGCCCACAAAGCCTGTACTGACACATGAGGCCTTCCTAAATTAAAAGCCTCTACACAGTCTATCTCTCTATTCCCTGTTCATTCATATACCTATCAAGAATCCTCTTAAAGACTGCTACTCTATCTGCCTCCATCACCTTCTCTAGCAGCACATTCCAGACAATTACCATCTTCTGTGTAAAAATCTTGCCTCGATATTACCTTTAAATTTACCCCTCTTTCCTTCACCCTAAGTCCCTTAGTAACTGACATTTCCACGATAGGCAAAAGATTTCGACTCCCTGGAGCGTCAGAGGCTGAGGGGTGACCTTATCGAGGTTTATAAAATCATGAGGGGCTTAGATAGGATAAATAGACAAGATCTTTTCCTTGGGGCGGGGGAGTCCAGAACTAGAGGGCATAGGTTTAGGGTGAGAAGGGAAACATATAAAAGGGACCTAAGGGGCAACCTTTTCAAGGGTGATGCGTGCGTGGAATGCGCTGCCAGAGGAAGTGGTGGAGGCTGGTATAATTACAGCATTTAAAAGGCATCTGGATGGGTATATGAATAGGAAGGGATTAGAGGGATATAGGAAAATAGAGGAATAAAGTGCAGGCAAATGGGACTAGATTAGGATAGGATATCTGGTCAGCAAAGACGAGTTGGACTGAAGGGTCTGTTTCTGCGCTGTACCTCTCTATGACTCTATCCATTCTATCCGTGCCTCTCAAAATTTTGTAAACTTCGATTAGATCACTCCTCATCATTTGACGTTCAAGTAAAAACAAACCAAGTTTGTCCAAACTCTCTTCATAGCTAATACCGTCCAGACTAGGAAACTTCCTGATAAATAATTTCTGTACCCTCTCTAAAGCCTCCACACCTGTCTGGTAATGTGGTGAGCCCCCCCACCACGCCCCTACCTCCCCTGCCCCTATCAGACCCTGGAGACATGTCTGCCTTAACACTTTTCAAAGACTTCCTCCTTTTTTATATCAACATACCTGGAATATCAACATACCCCTCTCCAGACTCACAATCCACCACATCCTCCTCCTTTGTGAATACTGATGCAAAATATTCATTAAGGACATCACCCAATTCCTCTGTCTCCATGAACAAATTCCTTCTTGAGAGGACCTACCATTTCCCTAGCTACCCTCTTGTGCCTTACATATGTATAAAATGCCTTGGGATTTTCATTAAACGTGTTTGCCTAAGATATTTATTAGCCCCTTTTGGTCTTCTTAATTCCTTGTTTGAGGTCTTCCCTGCTATCTTTGAGGGCTCTATCTGTCTTCAGTTTCATAAACCCTACATATGCCTCCTTTTTCTTTTAAGCCTCTCAATTCCTCTTGTCATCAAAGATTCCTGAATATTGCCATTCTTATCCTTCATTTTCACAGGAACCTGCTCGTCCTGAACTCTAATGAACTGGCCTTTAAAGATTCCCACGTGGCCATGTGTGGATTTACCCTCAAACTGCCTCCACCAGTCAACATTCCCAGTTTCTTCCTAATATTGTAGTAGTTAGCCTTCCCCTAGTGAAATACTTTCACCCAAGGACTTCTCTTGGCCATATCCATAAGTAACTTAAATCTTACAGAATTATGGTCACTGTTCATGAAATGTTCCCGCATTGAAACTTCAACCACCTGGCTGGCCCCATTCCCCAATATTAGGTCAGCATGTCCCCTTCCTCTGTTGGACTATTTACATATTATTTCAAAAATCCATCCTTGACACACCTAACAACTCCCTCCCCCATCCAGACCCCTGGCACTAAGTGAGTCCCAGACAATACAGAGGAGGTTTAAGATGACCCACCACAATGATCCTGTTTTTTCGTTTTTCCATGATCTGTTCACATACCTGTTCCTCTATCTCCCTTGGGCTGTTGGGAGGTTTGGAGTCCAGTTCCATCAAAGTGATTGCACCCTTCCTATTCCTGAGCACTCCCCATATGGCCTCACTGGATATCCCTCCCTCAGTATAGCCGTGATATTCTGCCGAATCAGCGACACAGCGTCCACAGGTCGGTATGGACTTGTTGGGCCGAAGGGCCTGTTTCCACACTGTAATTTAATCTAAATCTAAATGTTGCTTGACAGCTTCCCCATCTCCTTTACATCCCTCTATCCCTCACCTGAAACATTTAAATCCCGGAATGTTAAGCTGCCAGTCTTGTTTTGTCTCTTTCTCTCAATCAACTTACATTAATTATATTTACGGTCTCATCTCCCGCCTTTTCTGAGAACACAATGAGAGATTGAGATCCTCAGTTCCACACTAATACAGCCCCTTTAAAAATCTCGAATTTAGGAACTTTCGGAGCCAGCATTTCAAGGGGCAGCAACTGTGTGAGAAACCTTGCTGCACCAGTAATCGCTTTAACGGTAAAACCTAAGGAAATTGTCAGCATTAGAATGTAAGACGCTGACTTTTCATCCCTGTTCAAATTCTGTTGAAACGGCTGCACCGACAATCCCTCAATCGGTAAGGATCTGAGGTGATATTATGAGTCAGTCTTAATGCAGTTCTTTAGTGAGTGTGAGTCAACAGCATAAAGCTCCCCCTAATCCGACACTAAATTGGCTGATGTGAGGATGCAGTAAGATCACCCTGGCTCTTTCTTGAGGTCATGCTGTGGTTCACTGCATTAGAGAGAGGTTTATTCCACATGTAACTGCACTGCACTTGATGCTGGTGCCCAAAGTGAATGAATGTATCCCATTACCCTGCGATAAAATCCCTCACCTTGATGGAAAAGAAAATGAGAGAGCTTTTAGAAAATCACCAGGTACTTGTTTCTTTTTGTATCAGAGTAGAATTTGTCCTCATCGTTTCAGATTGCTCCTTTCACTCCTTACTTCACCGTCAACATCAATTCCCAGACCAAGCTGGCAATGAGACCTCTCTATTTGTTTCAGAGGGATGCAGATCAGAAGAACCTCCCTACACCACAAGACAGCACGCTATAACTGCCCAGTGACAATCTACATGCAAACATTAGAAATAGCAGCAGAAATAGATCATTCAGCCCCTCAACCCTGCTCCACCGTTCAATAAGATTAAGGCTAATTCACTTGTGGTCATAACTGCACATGGCTCTCATAACCCTTGATGAGAAATCAAAAATCTACCCAACTCAGCTTTGAATAAACTTAATGACCCCAGCTTGAATGTTTACTGAGGAAGAGATTTCCAACACAAGGGACCATTGAAAAGAAGACGTTCCTCCTCGCTTCCATCCCAAATAAGAGACCATTGATTCTTAAACTGCGCCTGAGAGTCCCAGGCTCCCCCATGAGGGGAAACATCTCTCAGGATTTGCCCTTTCAATCCCTCGCAGAAGCTTCTCTGTCTCAACAGATTCTCCTGAACAGAATCATAGGGTCATACAGCATGGAAACAGAGCCTTCGGTCCAACCAATCCATGCCAACCATGTTCACAAACTAAACTTGTCCCACCTGCTTGCGTTTGGCCCAAATCCACCAAAGCTTTCCTATTCATGAACTTATCCAAATGTCTTTTAAATGTTGCAACTGTACCCGCATCCACCACTTCCTCAGGAAGTTCATTCCATACATGAACCGCTCGCTGTAGAATAAAGTTGTCCCTCGTGTCCTTTTTAAATCTTCCTCCTCTCACCTTAAACATATGCCCCTTCGTTATTAACTCTCCCCGTTAGGGAAATAACCTTGTCGTTTACCTTCTCTATGCTCCTCATGATTTCATAAACCTCTATAAGGTCACCCCTCAACCTCCTCCGCTCCAGTGGAAAGGTGTCCCAGTCTTTCCCACGTATTTTTATATCTCAAGCCCTCCATCCTGGTAAATCTTTTCTGAACCCTCTCCAGTTTAATAATATCCTTCCTATAACAGGGTGACCAGAACTGCCTAGAGTACTCCAGAAGAGACCTCACCAACATCCTGTACGACCTCAACATGACACCCCAACTCCTAAACGCAAAGATCAAATACCAATGAGTAAATCCCCAACCTGCTCTCCTCATATGGCTATCCAGGAATCAACCTTCTCTGAAATGCCTCCAATGCCCAGGCATTGTGGTTATGTCACTGGCCCATTAACCCAGAAGCCTGGATTAATGATCCAGTGACAGGAGTTCAAATCCCAACACGGTAGCTGGGAATCTACATTCTGTTTAGTCAACAAACACAGACGTTATTTTTAGATCAGTAATGGTGGCCGTGGTGTAAAACCCTATCTGGCAAATTCAGGAAGGAAATCTGCTAAAGCTATTTAGGCTAGTGTACACATATGCCCAAATCCACAGTAATCTATTCAACTACACGAAATAGCACTGCAGTTTATTCATTTACACCAGACTGGGATCTTCAGAAAGGCAGCCTGTGTGCAAGTTGAGAGAAATAATATATGCATCATGAAATTGAATAAGGAAAATAAAGAAACAGACAAATCACAACATGCACTGAATCCTGAGTGACACATTTTCTTCTTATTCATTCATGGGATGTGGCCATCAGGTCACATTCATGGCATGTGTTGTACACCCTAATTGCTCTTAATAAGGTCTTAAGAAGGCCTTGGTGAGCTGCCTTCTGGAACTACAGTCCTTCAGGTGTAGGATAATGTCATCAGGGAGTTCCCAGGATTTTGACCCTGCAACAGGAAAGGAACTTGTGATTCATTTGCATGTCAGGGTGGTGAATGGTTTGGAGGGGAACTTGCAGTGAGTGGTGTTCCCATGTATCTGCTGCCCTTGTCCTTCTAGATGAAAGTGGCCAAGGGTTTGCAGGTTGCTGGCTGAATAATCCTTGGTGAGCTGCTGTTGTGCATCTTGTAGATCATGTTGTTATTGCGCGTAGGTGCTGACTGGGGAGAATATGGATGTGGGTGGATCAGGTGCAAATCAAGTGATTGATTTGACCTGGATGCTGTCAATCATTTTGAGTGTTGTTGAAGCTGCACTTCTTCGGTTAGGTGGGGAGTACTGCATCACACTTCAGATGAGCGCTTTGGGGGTAGCACAGACATTTAGTGGAACAGATGGTGGTCTACCAACATGAAAACAACAGTGCCACCAAGGAAGAGATGGGCATACTTGTACTTTGATATGGGTGGTCTCCAGGATAATTTTTTATTAGTTCCTATTCTGAAGATGATAAAACATAAGAGGTCATTTTCCCCATTGAGTCTGCTCTACCTTTCATTGAGATCATGGATGACCTGATAATCCTCAACTTCACTTTCCTGCCTTTTCCCCTTTGACTTGGTCCTTTACTGGTTAAAAATCTATCTCAGCTTTGATTATATTCACTTTCTTCATTAGTACTGATCCCTGTGGCACGCTACTAGTTACTGATTGTCACCATGACAATGCCCAGCCTTATCCCCAACTCTCTGTCATCTATTAGCTAGCCAATGCTCTACCCATACTGATATATTGCCTCCAACATAGGCACTTATAGAGTCATAGAGATGTACAGCGTGGAAACAGACTCTTCGGTCCAACCAGTCCATGCTGACCAGATATCCCAACCCAAACTAGTCCCACCTGCCAGCACCCGGCCTATATCTCTCCAAACCCTTCCTATTCATATACTCATCCAAATGCCTCTTAAATGTTGCAATTGTACCAGTCTTCACTACTTCCTCTGGCAACTCATTCCATACACGTACCACCCTCTGCGTGAAAACGTTGCCCCGTAGGTCTCTTTTATATCTTTCCCCTCTCACCCTAAACCTATGCTCTCTAGTTCTGGACAACTTATCTTATTAAGTAACCTAATGTGTCACACCTTATCAAACATCTTCTGAAAATCCAAATTATGACATCCACTGCTTTAACTATCTTGTTTGGTACCCCCTCATTGAGATCTTCATGGCGATGCGGCTTGAATCTGCTCTTGCGTCCTTCATAATCAACATTTTCCCAAGTATGGACGTTAAGCTAACTGGTCCATAGTTACCTGTGTTTTTGTTCTCCTTCCCTTTTTGAAATAAAGGCTTTACATTGGCAGTTTTCCAATCCTCTGGGACTTAACCAGTATCTACGGATTTCTGGAAGATTACCACCAATGCATTTCTGTGGCTACTTCCCTTCTCATCCTATCCTTTTGCAGGAGTCAGATTTACTTATTTATCCACTGAAACCACCTGTTGGAATTTTTCTGTCTTGTCTTTAATTTCAAAGCCATTAAGCAATGAGTCACATAATGATAAGATATACAAGTGAAGTCTGTAGTTCAGTTAAGTACATAGAGCATTGAGAAAGAAAGATGGCTGAGGTACATCATAACCCCACAAAGTGACATATTAACTTAAATTAATATATTTTCTTTGAGATTGTGTTGTGAGTTAGTGTTCCTTTAAGGGGCCGCATTTGGACTCATTTGCTTTAAATTGAGTTCATTTTATTCCTGGTTATTCAAAATAGTATAGAGAAAGGCTGCAGGGACACAGGTTGGTGAGGAAGAGGCAGATGTATGTGCCATTGAGTGTTTTATAAAATAACTATCCAGAAATGGCTTTACATTTAATTTCATACTTGCTCATCTTGTTTGGGAGCTATTTATCACCTTACACATGCATTGTATTGCAGACATAGTATGCATCTCTAGGACAGCCTCACCCACCAACCCCACCGCCCTGTGTCTGAACACTTTAATTCCCCTTCTCACTCTGTCAAGGACATGCTGGTCCTGGGCCTCCTCCACCGCCTAACCATTACCACCTGATGCCTGGAGGAAGAGCACCTTATATTCCACCTTGGGACCCTGCAACCACACGGGATAAATGTGGATTTCAACAGCTTCTTCCTGTCCCCTCCTCCATGTTATCCCAGTCCCTAGCCTCCAACTTGGCACAGCCCTCTGAATCTGTCCATCACTCCCCCCACCTTCTCCCTGACCTTCATCCACCTATCGCTTTCCCAGCTACCTCCCTCCAAACCACACCCCCTCCCATTTATCTCTCTGCCTCGACCCACAAGCCTCATTCCTGATGATGGGCTTACGCCCGAAACATCGACTGTCCTGATCCTTGGATGCTGCCTGACCTGCTGTGCTTTTCCAGCACCACACTCTTGACTCTTGCACACATAGTATGTACAGTTCTAGTCACCACACTACCAGAAGGATGTGGATACCTTGGAGAGGGTACAGAAAAGATTTATCAGGATGTTTTCTGGTATGCGGAATGTAGCTATGAAGAAAGGTTGGATAGACTGGATTTGTTTTCACTGGAACACAGGAGATTGAGGGGCAACCTGATAGGAGTTTATAAGATTGTGAATGGCATGGATAGAGTGGAAAATATGAGGCTTTTTCCCAGGGTGGAGGGGTCAATTACTAGAGGAAATAAAAACTGATAGAATTGTAGATGCTGTAAATCAGAGACAAAAACAGAAATTGCTGGAAAAGCTCAGCAGGTCTGGCAGCATCTGTGCAGAGAAATCAGTGTTAACGTTTTGGGTGCAGTGATCCTTCCTCAGAACTAGGGGAGACAAGGTGCCTGGCAGGGGAGTTTGAAAGAGATGTGTGAGACGAGTGTTTCACACAAAGGGTGGTGAGTGCATGGAACATGCTGCCAGAGGAAGTGGCGGAAGCAGACACAATCGCAGCATTCAGGAAACACCTGGATGAATAGATGAAGAGGAAGGGAATAGAGGATTCTGTAAGTGAAGACAGTTTTAGTATGGAAGGGCAAAATGTGTCAGCACAGGGTTGCAGGGCTGAAGGGCTTGTTCCTGTGTTGTATTGTTCTTTGTTCTTTATAGCTCAGGAGGAGGCCTAATGTTCCATGCTTGTGTTCACGTTCTACACAAGTCTGCTCCTATGTTTCTCCTCCTCTGTTCCCTTGTATCTCATGTTTGTGGCGAGCTTCCCCTTACATACGTCTCTGTTAACTTTGCATCAACTCCTTGTGAGAACGAGTCCCACATTCTCCTGATTCTGTTATTTGAAATCAGACTTGGCATGCCCATTATAATTCCACTGTTTCACAACCACACTGTCACAAAGTCTCCAACATCTGGTCCTTTACTCAGAACAGTGTAAAGATAGACAGGACAGTAACACTCACCTGTCGGGTAGAATTCATTCACGGCCCAGTTATCCACCTGCAGGGTCGCATTGCCCCCATTCCTGGTAAAACGTACCAAGTGGTAATTCCCATCATTCACCACGTTGCTGGACTCCTTGATGACAATGTCATCTGTACCAACGTTGAAAACAACGCTGATCTTGCCTTGTTCCTGCAAAGGACAAAAAAAAAAATGCTATTCCTTTGACTTTCTACCACTTATCCATGGAATGTTGCAATCCAGCATTGATTGTCTATGCCTACTTTCCCAGAGGGCAGGCAAGAGTCAACCATATTGCTATGTGGTCTGGAGTCACATGTAGACCAAACCAGGTAAGAATGGCAGTTTCCTTCCCTAAAGGACATTAGCTTTTTTGACAACCAATACTGGTCACCATTATGCTCCTCACGCCAGATCACTGAGCTGAAATTTCATTTGCTATTGGGACATTGAATCTACATTCCCAGAAAATTGGCTTAGGGCTCTGGATTACTAGTGCAGTGACAAAACCATTATGCCATGACCTCTCTCTCTCTCCACAGAGTGTCTTTCACTCAGCCTCTAGAAGCTACTGGGGATGTCACAACAACAATGTCATAACCACTGCATGTGGGTGGGTGAGAAATAAGAGTTTGAAACATCTTCTTGTCTTCCTTTTACATTTCAAGCCAATGCAGCTTTCACCATCTTTTATTAGCAGAACAATTCCAATTGAGCCCAATTATACAGTGGAACCATTTCAAAATACATTGAATTTCTACTTGAAGTGAACCAATTACAGCTTCCTTTTGATGTAAATTGGACAGAACCTACATCCAGAAGATGGTTCATATTCACTTAGATTAGCATCATAATGCTCAACTGATAAATTACCCCCCCTGTTTCGAAGGAATAATTACATCACTGGATTACAGGCAGTCTCCGGCTGCAAATGGTTTCTGTTCCTGAGTCCATTCGCAGGTCAGTTTGTATGCAAGTCAAATACAATACAGGACAATATAAAGCTTTCGTTCATAAGTTCAGGTAATGTTTGTATCTAAGTTATAGCCTTGTGTGTAATTTACCAGAATACTGCCTGGACTGGAGGGCATGTCGCATGAAGAAAGGTTGAGGGAGCTAGGGCTTTTCTCATTGGAGTGAAGAAGGATGAAAGGTGACTTGATAGAGGTGTACAAGATGATGTGAGGCATAGATAATGGCAGTGGTGGCATGGTGGCACAGTGGTTAGCACTGCTGTCTCACAGCGCCAGTGAGCTGGGTTCAATTCCTACTTCAGGCAACCATCTGTGTGGAGCTTACACATTCTCCCCGTGTCTGTGTTGGTTTCCTCTGGGTGCTCCGGTTTCCTCCCACAGTCCAGAAATGTGCAGGTTAGGTGAATTGGCCATGCTAAATTGCCCGTAGAGTTAGATGTGGGGGAATGGGTCTGGGTGGGTTGCTCTTCGGAGGGTCGGTGTGGGCTTGTTGGGCTGAAGGGCCTGTTTCCACACTGTATGTAATCTAATCTTAAGAAAGAGATAGAGTGGATAGCCAGAGACTTTTTCCCACGGGCGGAAATGTCTATCACGAGGGAGCATAGTTTTAAGGTGATTGAAGGACGGTTTAGGGGAGATGTCATGGGCAGGTTCTTTACACAGAGAGTTGTGGGTGCATGGAATGCACTGCCAGCTGTCGTAGTAGAGACAGATATATTAGTGACATTTAAGCGACTCTTGGATAGGCATATGGAAGATAGTACAATGAAGGGTATGTCGGTTAGTTTATCTTAGAGTTGGATAAAAGGTCAGCACAACATTGAGGGGCGAAGGGCCTGCACTGTGCTGTACTGTTCTATGTTGGACATTCATCAATCAGGAATTCCCTGTTTATTAATACACATTGGCATACAAACCAGGAGCAGAAGTGGATCATTCCCCCTTTGACCCTACTCCACCATTCAATACAATCTTGACTGGTCTGATTGTAATCTTAAATCCACATTTCCGCCTACCCCGGATAACTTAGCAACATCTTGCCCAACAAGAATCTTTCTCCCTCTGACTTAAAATTATTTAAGGAGTCTGCTTCCAACACCTCCTCAGGAAGAGAGTCTCAAAGACTCGTGAGGTTAAATATGAGAAAAATAACACAATGATAATGTTGCTGAGTAGTTCAGAGGCATGGATTGGTAATCTGGAGTTGGGATTTCAAATTCCAGCATGGGAATTGGAAGATGAGTTAAATCACATGGAATAAAATATTTGCAACATGAACAATGATCAGAAATTTAAAAGATTATGGTAAAAATACATCCGATGCCTTTCAGGGAAAGGAATCAGCTGACTTGAGCAAATCTGGTGTAGGTGGTTGACTCTGTGCTGCCTTTCACAATGACCAAACAAGCCTCTCGGTTGAATCTAAATGCTGTGGAAAATTGTAACCTTCAAATGTAGGTCCGAAGAAGGCAGTTTAGCCACCACCATTTCTTGGTCAGTGAGTGATAGGAGGCACCCCTTAATGCTCAGGCAACATGTTGTGAATGAGTAAGGATAACCCACGAAATCTCGGCAACATGAGGGGAGCCAAAAAGGAAATGAATAGAACTGCTAAAAAGAGTTGCCCAGTCAAACGTTTGCACCTTGCACTTGTCACGACTGGATTACAAGGAACCAACTGCAGAAAGGGAACGATAATTTAGACAGCATGAGAAGAGTGTATTGAAAGGTTGACCAGGATGCACCTGGAGATGCAACTGACTGTCAACCTCAGTCTGTTGATTAAACGCAGACCAGACAAGCTGATTGGTCAGGCTATCGCTATGGGGAATGCAGCAAGAAGCAGTCTCCATGATCCCTTTCTTCAAGAAGAAAGGAGAAATATGCGGATATAGTCCATAGTGGATAAAGGCAAAGCCCCAGAGAGCAAGAATCAGATGGGCAGTAGACAACACTCAAGTGAGACATTCATTAACAATTACGCCGGAGCTGGGGATATTGAAGGGAATGAGCTAAACGTAAATATTTTGTCCCCTGACGTCAATGTAATCAGTAAATTCATACTGATAAATGTTAGTGCAGAGAGGCATAGGGGTGGTCAATAATTTTATAAATCTAAAGGTCACATGGTGCGAAAACTAATTCAGGAAAATAAAATGCTTACTTCAGCATTTCAGTATGTGAACCAACAAAATCAATTCAGTGCAGACAATTTCCAGATGATATTCTTTTTATTTAGTAATTACTGTCCGTTTGGTGACAAATCATTTATAAGCATGGGATAATAAAGTTTGAAGTCGTGATATTGATCAGACAACTTCACTGTGGTGCTGGTGGGTTTATTTTTAACTTGAGGCAGTAGTTTGGATACACAGCTGTCTGCCAGCCTTTGTTCCATGTTCGGGTAATAGCCAGCTGGCAATTCCTCACAGAAATACACAAAAGAGTGGCCATTTGGCCCATCATGCCTGTACTGACTGTGTTATCTTCTGCCAGTTGCCGCCTTTCTCCCCATATCCCTGCACACCATTGCTACCAAAAGTAACATCCAGTGCTCTCTGAATGCCTTAACTGAACCTGCCTTCACCCTATTTCCAGGCAGTGCACCTCCCACCCATGAAAATGCTTTTATGTGCATCACCCTTACTTTGTTTACACGTCACTTTAAAACAATGCTGGCTTGATCACGGTTCTTTTACAAGGTTCACCTCTCTGTTCTGTCCAGCCAGCCAGATCTCAAACTTGAAGCAACATTGGAATCTGTGCTATGTTGAACCCAAAGCTTGGAAAAATACAATGTTATCATTTTACTCAGCTGTCTGCCATCTACAAGGCACAATCACAGATTCCCTACAGTGCGGAAGCAGGCCACTTGGCCCATCAAGTCGATGCCAGCCCTCTGAAGGTCATTGGTCAGGCTATCGCCATGGGGAATGCAGCAGGGAGCAGTCTCCATGATCCCTTTCCTGAAGAAGAAAGGAGAAATGTGCAGACATCGTCCACAGTGGATAAAGGCAAAGCCCAGACAGCAAGAATTAGATGCGCAGTAGACAACATTCAAGTGAAACATTCATTAACCATTACAACGCAGTAGCCTCACCCACCCCCACAACCTGATCCTTGCATTCCCTATGGCCAATCCACCCTAACATGCACATCTTTGGACAGTGGGAGGAAACCAGAGCACCCGGAGGAAACTCACACCGACACGGGGAGAATGTGCAAACTCCACATAGACAGTCACATAGACAGGTGGAAGTGAACCGAGGTCCCTATTGCGCTGAGGCATCAGTGCTAACCACTGAGTCACCATACCACCCTAAGAGACAGCTAAGAGGGTCACCATGCTTCAGGCAAGAGAGAGGTCAAGAAGGTAAGACCTTCATGGTGACCTCAGCCAATATGGGAAGTGAACCCATGCAGCTGACAGCACTTTGCAACTCAAGCCAACTGTCCAGCCAACTGAGCTAACCAACACAAGCCAGGAGTGTGATAGAATTCGCCATATTTGCCGGGGTGGGTGCAGAGCCAAAACATTCAAGAAACCTGACATCATCTAGGTCAAAGTAGCACGCTTGGTTGGCACCCCACCTAACAGTCACTCCCTCCATCTCTGATATTCAGTAGCAGCAATGTGTATCATCGACAAGATGCAGCTTCTAAACCCACTGCCACCACCCATCTCAAAGGACAAGGCTAGCAGATACATGTGGACACCACGACCTACAAGTGCCCCTTCAATCCACTCACATAAGACCATAGGATGTAGGAACAGAAGTAGGCCATTCAGCCCATCGAGTAGGCCTTGCCATTCAATGAGATCATGGTTGATCTGACAATCTTCAACTCCACTTTCCTGCCTTTCCCCAATAACCCACCACCATCCTGACTTGGTTGCTGTCCCTCCTGTTGGGTCAAAACTCAAGAACTTCTTTCCTAACAACATAGAGGATGTACCGACATTGCAGTGGTTCAAGAAGTGAGCTCATCACCACCGTCTCCAGGGCAACTGACAAATGCTGGTCTAGCCAGCAACACCCACATCCCATGAACCAAATTTTAAAAAAAACTACGCTCAAAAGGTAAAGCTGAAATAATAAAATATCTTGTCAATAAACAATGTACCTCCGTGTCTGAATGCAAGAATATATTTCCAGACAGCATGAAATAGCAAGACAATTTGCATTAAAAAAAAATCCTTTTTAGATACAACTCTGGCTGCTTCCAATAGTCAGTCAGTTGTTGCCAATGCTGAATTCAACTTCTTTGACAATCTGTGGTGTGCATTCCGAAACCAATCACTCTAAGCTAGTGGCATAAATAGGAAGGGAGACAATTTCTTCCAACTCTGGTGCTCTCCCAGAGGTAATCTCTCACTTTGCCTCCTTATCTTTGCTCTCTCAGCTGTTACAATCTGGAACTCATTTGCCAACTTGGCCCAAATCAGAGACTGTGCTGCATAAATTATAACAAGTTAAGCAGCCGCTGGTGGCCAGTTCTCCTGTTATCAGCATTGGGAAGGTAGCATCTATCTCCGTGAAGGATGGCTGGCAGAGTGAATGCTGGCAAGAGATTATCAGCCCAGCAGAGGAGTGTGAAGCACAGTGCAGGCCACGGACAGCTGACTTTCCTGTGCATCAGAGAACTCTGTGCTCAATAAGCAACAAGACTGTCTATTGAGCGGGCATTCTGAGTTGAGCCAACTGCCCTGAGAAGGCAGTTTGTTAGTTAATGTCCCCCCACAATACAACGCGTGTAGCTCAGTCTCACACACATACCACTGTAATGAGCCATCGCAGATAGAAAGCAGGAAATATTTGCGGTCTGAAGGGTGGCAGTTATGACTCAATGAGTAGCACTTTCCTCTTGTGGGTGCAAGATCGACTCTGGACATTACATTTGCAATCCCTCAAGTATAGAAGCTTTAGAGTTGAGTTAATTAAGGTCATGTAGTGAGGAAATAGACCCTTCAGTGCGACTCATCGACGCTGACCAGATATCCTAAGTTAATCTTGTCCCATTCCCCAGCACTTGGCCCATATCCCTCCAAACCCGTCCTATTCATATCCCCATCCAGAGGCCTCTTAAATGTTGCAATTGTGCCAGCCTCCACCACTTCCTCTGGCAGCTCATTCCATCTGCGTGAAAACATTGCCCCTTAGGTCCTTCTTATATGTTTTCCCTCTCACCCTAAACCAATGCCCTCTAGTTTTGGACTCCCCATCCTGAGGCAAAGACCTTGTCTATTCACTCTACCTACGCCCTTCAAAGTTTTATAAACCTCTGCGAGGTCACCCCTTAGCCTCTGACACTCCAGGGAATCCAGCCCCAGCTGATTCAGCCTCTCCATTTCACTCAAACCCTCCAGGCAATACGCATCTGAGATGATTAAAGGATTTGATCGGGGTGGACAAGAGATAAACTTGATTTGATTTGATTTATTGTTGTCACAGGTACCTAAGTAGAGTGAAAGGTTTCGATTTGTGAGCAGTACAGGCAGATCAAAGCAAACAAGGACATACAGATCATAGGCTTTACGGTCTCTGTGAAGACCTGTAGCTTGGGTTGGGGTTGAAGTTGTGCCGAGCTGGTTGATTTTCCTGCAAACATTTCATCTCCCTCCGAGGTGACATCTTCTGGATAAAGCCAGAGGCTACACAACACTGATGATGTCACCCGTTTTTGGGCCAGAATATTTGCAAGCAAATCAACCAGCTTGATGAAACAACCAACAACTCTGATCACAGCACTTCTGGCTGTGCAGTACGCAGAAGGACAGAAGTATTATGGGGCAGGAGGAGGCCATTCAGCCCACCGTGTCTATCCCTGATCACCAGCTTGGCAAACCAACCAGCAACTTTGATCATATCGCTGCTTCGATAGAGTGAGGCATACATGATTAGGAAATGCACAAAGCAAGATCAACATTATTTGACATTAGAAAGTTCCATTCATCAGTCTAATAACTGCAGGGAAGATGTTGTTTTTGAACGTGTTGGTGCATGTATTCAAGCTCCTGCGCCTTCTGCCTGACGGAAGAGGTTGGAAGAGAGATAAAACTTGCTTCTTCTGATGGGGGAGATGGAAGAATGGAACAGGTGTTATCTTAACGTTATCCAGATGTGCTATTAGGAAGCAGTGGAAATCCGGAATCCTTTTTCCGAAGATACCATTGAGCCTTATTCAGGGAAGGGGTGAGGAATTGAAAATTTCAAAACCGAAGTTTGTTAAGCGAGGAAAATAAGGAATATCGAAGCACAGGAGCCAAAGTGGGGTCAAATAAAATAAGCCAAGGTCTCTCTTAGATCGCAGGGATCATTTCTGCTGGTCGGACATCAAAAAGACCCTGGGGATAAGGGTACCAATCTTTTAAGGTCGGGGTGAGGAGGAATCTCTTCACTCTTTAGGTTGTATATCTTTGGAATTCTCCAGTCCAGAGAGTCATGGATGTGGTGGAGAGATTTTTGGATCTCAGGGAATTAAGGAATATTGCGGGTAGATAGGAAACTGGATTTGAAGCCTCAGATCAGCCACGATTGTACTGGATTAGAGTGGTGCTGGAAAAGCACAGCACGTCAAGCAGCAGGAAAATTGATGTTTCAGGCAAAGGCCCTTCATCAGGAATGGAGGCAGGGAGCCTTCAAGGTGGAGAGATAAAATTGTACTGAATGGAAGAGCAGGCTTGAGGGGCCGAAGCGTCTACTCCTACTCTGACTTCTCATGTTCTTAGCTTCTTATTCGATGGCAGAACAAACTTGTGAGGCTGAATAGCCTCGTTCTGTTCCAATGCTTCCAACTGTTCTCTGAGGAAGCAGACTGAAGAACAGGTGGAGGGGGAGATCATGGGGATGTTGTAATTCCTCACGGGGTTAACATTCTTACTGCAGAACGCTACCATTTTCAGGACAGACGCAGATGTAAAGAAATAAATACAAGGAATGAATATTCACCGGCCTCTAAATAAAATAAAAATACCCAGCAAATCAGGCGCAGAATCAGATTTAGTGGATAGAGCGTACGACGAGTTTAGACAAAAGAACACCTCAAAACAGGAAATTGAGAAAAAGCCAAGGCAGTGTCCAGTTTGTCTCGGATATCTATTTATTGGTGGCAGGGTGGTTGCCAGGGCAACGGTTGCCATATCTGTAATGTGTAAATGGAAAGGAAATTGCTGTTGGAAGGTGAGCCTCAGATCCGGATAACGAGAAAAATTAGTCTCGCGAACATCAGTCGGATCTTATGATCCTGCCGGTCTGTGGGAAACAGTAGAGGAGTGGGACTAATTTGATAGCTCTCTCCATGATGGGCTGAATGGCCTCTTTGGGTGTTGCGCGATTTCTGTATGTTTGTTGTTGGGGGGAGGGAGAGAATGCAATCTTATCGATCTTAACTTTGCCGACAGTTCTGTAGTTGTGTATTCTCTCAGGGGTTTAACTAAAATCAACTTCGGCCGAGCTTCAGGAGAAAGAACTTGTATTTACCTAGCACCTTTCGTAACGTCCTAAAGCACCTTTTAGCCAACAAAGCACTTTCTGAAGTCTCATCACTACCAATATGTGGAAGATGCCACGCAGAGTTCTGCACAGCAAGTTCCCACAAACAACAAGGCAACATTGGTCACACCATCCATTGTAAGCTATCTTGGTTAAGCTTAATATTGGCCAGGGTATCAGGGACAGCTCCCCTGACCTTTTTAGGTCCACCAGAGTAGGCAGATGAATGACCCATCCAAAAGATAGCACTTCTGGCTGTGCAGCATTCAGAATCACAGAATTATTATGGTGCAGAAGGAGACCATTCAGCCCTTCATATCTGTCCCGGCTCTCTGAGCGTTTTGACTCAGTGCCAATTTCCTGCCTTTTCCCTGTAACCCTGCAGTTTGTTTCTATATATTTAAATAAATAACCAAACCCTCTTGAATGTCTCAACTGCACTGGCCGCGCACACAGCACAGGATGGGGCGGTGGCTCAGTGGATATCACTGCTCCCTCACAGAGTCAGGGAGTTGCTATTGAGAGAGTCCAGCGATGGTTCACCAGGCTGATGCCTGGGATGGCAGGACTGACATATGAAGGAAGACTGGACGGACTGGGCTTGTACTCACTGGAATTCAGAAGAATGATGGGGGGATCTCACAGAAACATATAAATTCCTGATGGGACTGGACAGGTTAGATGCAGGAAGAATGTTCCAGATGTTGGGAGAGTCCAGAACTTAGTGTTGCAGTCTAAGAATAAGGGGTAAGCCATTCATGACTGAGATGAGGAAGAATTTCTTCCCACATAAAGCTGTTAGGGTCAGTTTGTTAGATATATTCAAGAGGAATTTGGATGTGGCCATTACAGCCAAAGGGATTAAAGACTATGGAGAGAAAGCGGAAATGGGATACTGAAATTGTATGACCAGCCACAATCATTATGAATAGTGAATCAGGCTCAAAGGGCCAAATGGCCTACTCCTGCACCTTTTTTCTATGTTTCTAAGTCTCTATGAGCAAGGGTTCGATTCCAGCCTCAGGCAACTGTCTGTGTGGGGTTTGCACATTCTCCCCGTGTCTGCGTGGGTTTCCTCCGGGTGCTCCGGTTTCCTCCCACAATCCAAAGATGTGCAGGTCAGGTGAATTGGCCATGGGAAATTATCTGCAGTGTCCAGGGATGTGTCAGCAAGGTGGATGCACCCTGGGAAATAGAGGATTACAGGGATGGGATGGGTCAGGGTGGGATACTCTTTAGAGGGTCGGTGTGGACTCGACAGGCTGAATGTTTCCACACTGTAGGGATTCTATGATTCTTTACTCCCAGGGAGTGTGTTCCAAAGCCCATCTCCTAACAGTGTGGGAAAGATTTTTTTCTTCTTGCATTTCATATTTGTGATACTTTTAAAATTGTGCTCCACAGCTCTCGATAATTTCAGAATTTGGAATAATTTCTCCCTATCTACCCTGCCCAGGCCCTTCATGCATTTGAAAAGATGCTTTGTAAATTACTTACTTACTGGATCTGGGACATTTATTGCTCATCCTTTATTGCAGTTCAGACTCAATCAAGTTGTAGATGATCTGGAGTCACATGTAGATTAGATTAGATACAGTATGGAAACAGGCCCTTCAGCCCAACAAGTCCACACCAACCCTCCAAAGAATAACCCACCCAGACCCATTTCCCTCTGACTAATGCACCTAACACTATGGGAATTTAACATGGCCAATTCACCTGACCTATACATCTTTGGATTGTGGGAGGAAACCAGAGCACCTGGAGGAAACCCACATGGAAAGAATGTGCAAACTCTACATAGACAGTCGCCCGAGGTTGGAATCGAACACAGGTCCCTGGCGCTGTGAGGCAGTAGTGCTAGCCACTGAGCCATCATGCCGCCCTTAGGTCAGACATAGCAAGTACATCAGATTTCCCTCCCTAAAGGTCATTAGTGAACCAGGTGGGTCTTTTCAGCAATCAACAGGTGGTTAAATGGTCATCATTATTCCAGATTCTGTTTTATTTTAAATTCAAATTTCACCATCGACCATGGAAGGTTTCAAGCCCATGTGCCCAGACATTAGCCTGGGGTACATTACTAACAATTCCAGTGACCTTCCTCCTCTCACACCACCTTCCCATCAAATCCACTAAATCTTCCAGCAAATCTCCTCGCCAAGAAGAACAATCCCATCTCCTCCGTTCTTCCTCATAACTGAAGTGCCTCATCTCAGGAATCATTCATGTCAATCTCTCCATTCACACCTTTCCTAACGCATAACGCCTAGAAATGTACACAGTACTTCAACTGAGGTGTAATCAATCCCTTCACTGTGGATGCAGGCTCTTTGGCCCAACACATGTCCACACTGACCCTCCAAAAGATATTCCACCCAGACCCATTCTCCTTGACTAATGCACCTAAACTACACATCCCTGAACACCATGGCCAATTCACCTAACCTGCATATGCTTGGACTGTGGAAACAGACACGGGGAGAATGTGTAAACTCCACACAGACAGTTGCCCAAGGCTGGAATTGAACCTAGATCCTTGGTGGTGCAAGGCAACAGTGCTAACCACTGAGCCACCATGCCACCCAATCTCTTATATAAGTTTGTCATAATCTCATTACCCCTATTAATGAAACCAAGTGTACTGTATGCTTTATTGATAGCTCTCTACCTGTACTGTCACTTTTAATGACTGACATACATGCCAATCATTCTGCTTCGGCACAATCTTTAAAATAGTACCCCTTTTTTCATAAAACCTCTCCATATTTTTGTGTCAAAGTGCATCACACCTCCAAACTGACCATCACCTGCCACCTCTCTGCTCACTCCACGAATGTGACAGTGCCTTTTTGAATTCTACACTGTCCTCCTTGCAGTTCACAGTTCTCCCAAGTTTTGTATCATCCACAAACTTCGACACTGTCTAAATACAAACCCAAAGAACTACTGATGCCATAAATAAGAAACATGAACAGAAATTGCTGTAAAAGCTCAGCAGGTCTGGCATAATCTGTGAAGAGAAATCAGAGTGAACAGCTCATGTTCAGTGACCTTTCTTCAGAACTGCGGCAGCTAGGAAAATGTTGGTTTTTGACCAGAAGATGAGCATGTTAAAATTGTACAACACATTGGTTTGGCTGCATTTAGAATATTGTCTACAGTTCTGGTCGCCACATTACCAAAAGGATGTGGACGCTTTGGAGAGAGTGCAGAGAAGGTTTACGAGGATGTTGCCTGGTATGGAAGGTGCTAACTATGAAGAGAGCTTGAGTAGGTTAGGATGGTTTTCATTAGAAAAAAGGAGATTGAGGGGGGACCTGACTGAGGTCTACAAATCATGAAGGGTATAGACAGGGTGGACAAAGATAAGTTTTTTCCCAGGGTGAAGGATTCAATAATGAGAGGTCACGCTTTCAAGGTGAGAGGTGAAAAGTTTAAGGGGAATACATGCGGAATGTACTTTACACAGGGTGGTAGGTGCCTGGAACGCGTTGCCAGCTGAGGTAGTAGAGGCAGACACATAGACAGATGCATGAGTAGGTGGGGAGCAGAGGGATACAGATGCTTAGGAATTGGGCGACAGGTTTCAACAGTGAGATTTGGATCAGCTCAGGCTTGGAGGGCTGAAGGGCCTGTTCCTGAACTGTAAATTTTCTTTGTTCTTCTTCAAGATAGAGTTCGGGGAGGGGGTAAGGAGTAAATGCTAAGTGGAGATAGAGGCCAAAGAGAGAGAAGAACAGTTGAACAGACAAAGGAGTGGATAACGATCTGGCTGGGAGGATGAATAGCTGTTAATGGGGACTGTTCATGACTAACCATGGGTTGTGTGTAATAGCAGGGTGTGTGAGTGTGCACGCAGGAGGAGCTATAGAAATGAAAGCTCTTTGAAATAGCTTTTTCAATAGTCATTTTCCAAAGTGGCACAATCAAAAACAAGAGGTGAACCTGTGCTGAATGAATCCATGTTGCACGTTTCTGGGAATGTGTGATAGTACTTGGCATAAATTATTGAGCAATGTAGATGCATTATTCAGCTATTACATGAGCCATATCTGACCACTGTTTATTGAATTAAATACAGCTCTCCTACATCACACTAAGTGCCACAGTGCTCCAGTTTTGTTTTAACATACATCAATGTTTTGCTTTAACGCAGTTCAAATGCAGCCATGGCAATCCAAAACTAGTGCCAAGCCATTTGCAGTTCGAGAGAGAGAGAGAGAGAGCGAGAGAGAGAGAGAATGCACTTCCACTTCCTTGAATTCAAATGCTGGCCTCATCGTAATGTAAGAAATATTTGGTGACCACTTTCTCCAATTAAATGCAAAGTAATCACCTATTAAGCAGCTGAGGATCGACACGCAAGGTCCCCTTTTGCTCAAACATATGTTTGAATAATCCATTACATTTAAACTGAGGCAACCAATGAAGCTCAGCACTTAATGAAAAGAATTCATTACACGTTACTTTGTGCTGTTAAGAATCTGTTTCATTGATCCATATAATGCAGTGAAAGTGGACCAAATCAATGATATTAAATAAAACAGGAAGAGATAAAGAAGATTAATGGCTTGCAAGGGCTGTGTGCTCCACAAAATTGGAGAGGTATCTTTACAAGTACGATATTGCAATGACGGACTGACTCATTGTGTTCAGGGACACAGGCCTCAGCTATGTAAGGCTGTTTGACAGAAATACCGTCTTACCCGAACATTCAATGTAGTGCTTATATTGACGTTGTAAAATTCCACAGTTACATATCTACACACAGGTTAGATGTATAAATTATAGCTCATTCTGCGATGTTGTTTGAGATATACCAAGACCAAGTATATTATTCAGGAAAAACACTCTGAACTTCTCACCCTGCAACTCTCCACAGTTTAAAATGCTTTTTCGAACCAGTTTCCTGCACCAAGCATTTGGTCACCTATCCTAATATCTGACAGGGCTGGATGTCTCATTTTGCTTGTTAATCATTCCTAAGAAACAATGACTAGATTAGATTCCCTGCAGGCCCAACAAGTCCACACCTACCCTCCAAAGAGTAGCCCACCCAGAACCATTCCCCTACCCTATATTTACACATGATTTGGCAATTTAGCATGGTTAATTCACCTGACCTGCACATCTTTTGGATTGTGGGAGGAAACCCACGCAGACACAGGGAGAATGTGCAAACTCCACACAGACAGTTGCCTGAAGCTGGAATCGAACCCAGGTCCCTGGCACTGTGAGACAGCACTGAGCCACTGTGCCACCCCAAATGTTGTTGTGCTAACTGGGCATTGGAAATAAATGCTAACCAAGTCAGCATAGCCCATCGTAAAGAAGAAGACAAATGACTATATATTTGTTAGTTGATGTTATGAGAGAATTGAGGGTAATAGAGCAAGGTGGGACTGATATAAGGACTTTGGTGAGGCCACTTCTGGACTCAGTTCTGCTTGGTCTGCTATAAGAAGGATATTATTAAATTGGACAGGGTGCAGAGAAGATTTACCAGCATGGTACCAGGATTGGAGGGTTTGAGTTATAGGCAGAGGTTGAACAGGCTGGGACATTTTTCACTGGAGCATAGAAGGTCGAGGGGTGACCTTATAGAGGCTTATAAAATCATAATGGGCACAGAAAAGGTGAATGGCAAAGATCTTTTCCCTAGGGTCAGGAAGTTCAAAACTAGGGAGCATAGAGTCATAGAGCTGTACAACATGGAAACAGATTCTTCGGTCCAACTCGTCCATGCCAACCAGATATCCGAAATTAATCTAGTCCCAGTTGCCAGCAGATGGCCCACATCCCTCTAAACCTTTCCTATTCATGTACCCATCCAGATACCTTTTGAATGCTGTCACTGTACCAGCCTCCACAACTTCCTCTGGCAGCTCATTCCACACACGCATCACCTTCTGCGTGAAAACGTTGCCCCTTAGATTCCTTTTAAATCTTTCCCCTCGTCCTTTAGTTTTGGACTTCCCCACCCTGGGGAAAAGACCTTTACTATTCACTCACCCATCCCCGTCATGAATTTACAGGAAGAATATTATTAAATTCGAGAGGGTTCAGAAAAGATTTACAAGGATTTTACTGGGACTGGAGGTTTGAGTCGTAAGGAGAGGCTGGATAGGCAAGGAACGTTTTCACTGGAGCATTGGAGGTTAAGGGGTAACCTGATAGAGGTTTTCAAATCATGAGGGGTATAATAGCAAAGGTCTTTTCCCTACGGTAAGTAGGCAGATCAAAACTAAGAGGCACATTATTTAAGGTGAGAGGGGAAACATTTAAAAGAGACCTGAGGGGCAACTTTTTCACACAGGGAGTGTTTCATATGTGGAATGAACTGCCAGAGGAAATGATGGATGCAGGTACAATTACAACATTTAAAAGACATTTGGATAAGTACATGAATAGGAAATGTTTAGAGGGATATGGGGCAAATGTAGGCAACTGGGACAAGTTTAGTTTGAGAAACCTGGTCAGCATGGATGAGTTGGACTGAAGGGTCTGTTTCTGTGCTGTATTACTCTCTTTCCTGCACATTTCATGTCATCGAGTGAATATTTGTAAAACTGGGAGTATGAATTAGCCATTCATTTCACATCTCTCCCAACTTTTACAGGCATTACAGTCAATGTCTTTTTTCAGGGACCAATCCCACTTAGCTGTCTTCTCAGTCTTCTCTGTGGACTTCACCAGTTTCCTTATTTCCCCTCCCCCCACCTTACCCCAGATCCAAACTTCTAGCTCAGCAATGTCCTCATGACCTGTCCCACTTGTCAATCTTCCTTCCCATCTATCTGTTCCACCCTCCTCTCTGACCTATCACCTTTACCCCTTCCTCCATCCACCTACTGCACTCCCAGCTACCTTCCTCCCAGCCCCACCCCCTCCCATTTATCTCTCCACCCCCGAGGCTTCCAGCCTCGTTCCTGATGGAGGGCCCCTGATGAAATGTCGATTTTCCTGCTCCTCGGATGCTGCCTGACCTGCTGAGCCTTTCCAGCACCACTCTAATCTTGACTCTGATCTCCAGCATCTTCAGTCCTCACTTTCCCCTGTTTTCTCAGTCTGCCTTAATGCCTTTCAGTTGTGCAGGGCATTGGATATGAAAGGGTTAATCTTGGAGCAGAGCTGAAGCTCCACCCACACTAACATACAACATGGCCGCTGGGTGGAACATCAGCATTCCTAGGCAGTTGGAGGTAGTTATGTCTTCTATTCCTTGAATTACCATCAGTTGAATGCATGCAGCTGTATGCAGTTATTAAGATATAACACACCATAGCTTGTTACTTAAAGTAATTGCCTCAACTATTAAGCGAGAAAGAGTGCAAAAAAGATTTACGAAGATGCTATCTGGACCAGAAGGGATGAGTTACAAGGAGAGGCTGGATGGCTGGGACTTTTCTCATTGGAGTGTAGGAGACTGAGGGGTGACCTCACAGAGGTCGATAAAATCATGAGAGGCATAGACAAAGTAGATAACGAACAGCATTTTCTCATGGTAGGGCAGTCTGAAACTAAAGGGCATAGGGTTAAGGTGAGAGGGGAGAGATTCAACAGGGTCCAGAGGGGCAATGTTTTCACGCAGAGGGTGGTGAGTGTCTGGAATGGGCTGCCAGAGGTAGTGCTGGAGGCGAGTACAGTTTTGTCATTTAAGAAACATTTGGAAAGGTACATGGATGGGATAGGTGTGGAGGGATATGGACCAAACACAGGTAAACGGGACTGTTTAATTGCGAAAACTAGACGGCATGCGCGGGTTGAGCCGAAGGGCCTGTTTAACTTACGACTTTAACTGCTGAGACTTATATTGTTCAATCTTTACAACAAATGACTAGAAGGAACCTAGATAAAAACAATGACTGCAGATGATGGAAACCAGATTCTGGATCAGCGGTATAGGAAAAGCACAGCAGGTCAGGCAGCATCCGAGGAGCAGTAAAATCGACGTTTCGGGCAAAAGCCCTTCATCAGGAATACAGATGCTGCCTGAACTGCTGTGCTTTTCCAGCACCACCAATCCTAGAAGGAACCTACACTTGTACAGGAAGAAGGACCAGTGGTAGCACTCTACCTAAGGTATCTAGGCCTCAGATCACTGATATAACACACTCTTCTGGTGAGACACACAAACCGGCAATGGCATAGAAAGACTGAAAGAAACCTTTTCACCTCAGCGATTGAACGCACATGCCATGCTATTTCATATCCGACACGAACACTCAGAGGAAGTTTGAGCTTTATGGAACTTTTACTTTGTGTTAATTACTTTCCCGAGGTTGGAAAGCCACAGCAGTGTTTATTGGAAATGGATTCAATGAGCCAAGCAATCCTTTTTCCAATTACATGGTTTTGTCCTTTTAGATGCTTCAGTGGCTTTGCCTGAATTTTATCTTTATAATGAACAATTTGACTCAATCAACCTGGTCAATTATTTACGGTAGTCTTCAAAACATCACTCAAAATATCTTAACATATCGTCTTCTCTGAAGATGGCAATGTCAACCCTGCTTAACTTTGCTGCAAAATTTGTATCCCTCAAATCTGCAACATCCTTTCTACATTCTCAAGTGCTTTCATAAGAAGTTTTAAACTTGGATTTCTAAGAAAGAAGACAAGTTTTATTCTTGTTTTTGAGCCAGCAACATTGGTGCAGTGGGATCTTTCTCACCTCTGACTGTGAAGTCCTTGGGTTCAGCAGAAACCATGGGACTGACACAGGAATCCTACACTGGAAGAGGTGTCATCTTTCCAATGAGATTTCACATCAAGCATCCATTTATCTTTT
>NC_057719.1:8747598-8755492 GCF_004010195.1 Chiloscyllium plagiosum
GGAGTAGAAACCCTCTGAATGTTCTCTCAACTAGAATATCAAGGAAAGGGAGCTCAGCAACTTGTCCCATGTCAAAGGTGAATTTCAACATGGGGGGAGCCTGTTAGACATGTAAGGTATTCTATCTAGATGTATCACTGAATGGTATGGCAACTGTACCATTCAAGATCGGCACAGTTACAGAGAATGGTGAACTCAGCCCGGACAATCACAAAGGCCAACCTCCCATGTACAGAATCCATCTACCAGGCCCACTGTCAAGGAAAGGCCGCCAGCATTTAAACGATCCATCCTGGCAATGTTTTTCTACAACCTCTACCCCTGGGGAGAAGGGACAGAAGCCTGAACACACACATCAACCAGCTTCAAAACAGTTTCTACCCTACTCTTGTTAGAATACTGAATGGACTCACAAACTCTTAGCATTCACCTGTACCTGTGTTTTTGTTTTTGCTGCTGTTTACCTATTATTTACTTATCTATGCTATTTAACTCTGTGATCTGCCTGTATTGCTCGCAAGACAAAGCTTTTCACTGTGCCTCGGTACACGGGATAATAAACTCAATTCAATACAATTCTTACACGCGGTTCCAGATTCAGGAAAGTATCAGCTACTTTTCAGAAACATGCAAAGAGGTAGGAAGTTAGCTGTCATGCCTCTGAAGATGTATGCCTTCAACAAGCCAACATAGATGTTGCAAGCATTGGCCTGGTGGAGATCCCATGGCAAAACCATCAATTGGGGTACACCTGATATTAGTCAGCTCAATAGTCCAAGTTGCTGAGGTCAGAGGTTCAATGAGAGGTGATTCACACAAGATGGAGGGTATGGATCACCAAGACATAAGCTGCACTGCAGTACAACACTGCCCATCCCTGACCTTTAACCACTGTACCATTGATGGCCACAAGTTCATCTACTTACGCCTTAAACTCTGGAAGCTATGGGTCTCTGAAACTCTCTACTCCTCTCTTGCCTCCTCCTTGATGTCATCCCTTAACATCTACTTCATTAAACAATAACTTAATATCTCCCAAGCTGTTAAAGCTTGTTTGTGTGTAACTTATATAAAGCCACCCCAATGTGCTGTTACATTAAGGGTGCTGTATAATTTAAGCTGTTTCTGTCTTCAATCACAGCGACATCATGCATTTAAAATGTTGACATTTATCCTTCAGATTCATTTCGCTCTGAAGATAACCCCACACCCGCCTCCCCTGACAGTTTTCCCCCTCCGCCGACCAATCAAGAGAAAGCCGACTATATTACAGCTCTACTCTCAAGCTTCCTTTCTTTGGCTGCTGAATATTTGGTTCCATTATTTATGGGACATTTTCATGCGATGTCCTTCTTTTATAATGTGCAAGAGGAAGCCTGAGGGCTGTTATAATGAAGCTAGCATGCTCTGACATTCCAAAAGATCAAAGCCTCCTGCCATATTGATATTCTATCAGCAGATGTCAAAGAGCAAACTCACTAATTATGATTTCATGTGGTGTTCCCAGTGATTTTGAACGTCAGAGACAATAAATGGATGAAGAAGACAAAATACTGTGTGAAGTGCCGGTCGCCCTGCTACGGGGAGGATATCATTAAACTACAGGGGGTTCAGAAAACATTAACCAGGATGTTGCCTGGAATGGAGGATTTGGGCTGCTTTTTTCACTGGACTGGAGGAGACTGAGGGGCAAATTTATAAATGTTTATAAACTCATGAGGGGTATAGTTGAGGTGGAAAAAGTCAGAAGTTAAACGACACCAGGTTAGAGTCCAACAGGTTTATTTGAAATAACTTTTTGGAGCGCTGCTCTTTCCTCAGGTGAAATGAAGTGGGCCACATCATTGATAAGGTGAATAGCAAAGGGTGGGGGAGTTCAAAACTAGGGGGCATATTTTTAAGGTGAGAGGAGAAACATTTAAAAAGGACATGGGAGCAACTTTTTTTACTTACAGAGTAGTTAGTGTGTGGAATGAACTGACAGAGGAAGTGGTGGATGCAGCTACAGTCACATGATTAAAAGTCATTTGGATAAGTGCATGAATTGGAAAAGTTTGGAGGGATATGGGCCAAACACAGGCAGGTGGGACTAGTCTAGTTTGGGAACATGGTCAGTCCGGGCTGGTTGGACTGAAGGGTCTGTTTCCATGCAGTATGACTCTCTGACTCTATGGTGGAGACGAAGGGATGAGAAAACTCAATATGATCATTGGGTCATGATTTTGAAAAGGCAAGAAAACACATTTACCCTGGTAGACTCAGGAAGGATGTTGCCGATTACCAGAGAGTCCAGAACCAGGGTTCACAGTCAAAGGATATGGGGAAGGCTTTTTAGGACCGAGATGAGGTGAAATGTTTTCATCAACAAAGGGGTGAACCTGTGGAATACTCTGTGACAGAGAGTAGTTGAGTCCAAAATATCAAATATGTTCAAGAAGGAGTTGGATATAGCAGTAGGGGCTACAGGGCTGGAAGGATCTGGGGGAAAAGCAGGAACAGGTTGTTGAGTTGGAGGATCAACCAGGATTATAATAAATGGCAGACCAGGCCTGAAGGGCCGAATGACCTACTCCAACTCTTTATTTTTTTGTTCTATCATTCATCAGTGGGAAGCACAATGGATTTTGAACAGCTGTATCGCTCCAGTCTCCTCCCCAGACCTTCTTTTGACCTGACACTCCAACTCCCCAGTGCCTCCCCCTGGCCATTCATGCTGGGGGGAACGATTGGAGCTTTCAAGATTGGGGTTGGCTTTTTTTTGTTTTGCTCAGAGCTTTTATTATGTATCAAGGAATTATGGAACCAATGTGGATGAGTGGAGTTGAGATCAGGATTAACCGTGACATGACCGAATGGAAAGGCAGTTCAGGTGGGCCTAACAGTATTATTTTACTATGTGGACAACTTCATAGTCATTCTACATCGTCTAAAAGAAGACACAATTGAAATGTTGTAGAGTGAAAGGGAACAGAAGAAAATAATTTCGCCCATGCTGTTGTTTTTTGTCAGAGAGATTTGCAATTAGTTTGTATCCTCCTCCTTCACTGACCTGGAAATTGCATTCCTTTTCAAGATTCTCTCCAATTCCCTTGGACGCTGTTACTCAATCTGCTTCCACTGCCCTTTCAGGCGGTTTTTCGAAATCATAATAAATTGCCCCATTTTAAAAGAAAGGTTAAACTTGACTACTCTGTTTCTTTTGAAAGCTGCTTCGAATTCTTGCCCTTTACGTATTGATTTTCCCGCCAGTTGAAATACTCTGCTCAAAATTACTCCCATCAAAACCACTCAGAATCTTGAAGGTGTCTGTCAAATCCACCTCCCTCCGGGCCCTTCATCTTCTCTGCTCTAAGGAGAACAATTCCAACTTCTCAAAACACAGGAACAGTTCCACCCTTCACTGTGATTATAGCTGATCATCCGTAAGGCAATCAGAATTCAGCCATACAGCCCATTGACTCCACCCTGCCATTCGAATGTGACTGACATGAGTCCATGTGGGTTTCCTCTGGGTGCTCTGGTTTCTTCCCAGAGCCCAAGAATGTGCAGGTTAGGGGGACTGGCTGTGGAAAATTGCTGAGGAGAAAGTGAGGCCTGTGGACGCTGGAGAGTGAGAGTTGAAAAGTGTGGAGCTGGAAATGTACAGCAGGTCAGGCAGCATCTGAGGAGGAGAAAGGGAGTGGACATTTGGGCTTATGCCTTTTCCAGCTCCACACTTTTCAACTCATGCTAAATTGCCTGTAGTGTTCAGGGACAAGTAGGCCAGGAGGGTTGGCCATGAGAAATGTGGAGTAGTGGGGATAGGGTAGGGAGTTGAGTCTGGATAGGATGTTGTTTGGAGGATCATTGTGTACTCGATGGGCCAAATAGCCTGCTTCCACACTGTAGAGATTCTTTGATTCGATGTTCCTCAGTCTCGTACTCCTGCTATCTCTCCATTACCCTTGACCCCCTTTCTGATCAAGAACCTATCAGTCTCTGTCTTTAATGCACTCAATGACTTGGCCTCCACAGCCCTCTGAGGCAATGAGTTCTCCAGAGTCACCACCCTCTGACTGAAGAAATTTCTCCTCATCTCAGTTCTAAATGGTCATTCCTCCACTCTGAGGCTGTGCCCTCAGGTCTGAGTCTTTGCTATTTGTGGAAATATTTTCTCTTTGCCCACTCTATCGAGGCATCTCAGCATTCTGTAACTTTCAATCAGAACCCCTTTCCCTCTAATTTCCATGTCAGAGTCCTTAACCGCTCCTCAAATGACATACAGCTTGATCCCTCCAGCACAAAGAGATATATCCAATTCCTTCATGAAAACATGCAATGTTTTGGGCTCAACGATTCTCTGTGGTAGAGAATTCCATAGACTCACACAATATACCTACCTTGTTTCCAGACCTTTGTTGACCAAGGCCTTGGTTCAATAATGGAGTTGAATTTTATGACTGACAACAGATTCAATAACCACTTAGATAAGAGACTTCCAGTTTTCCACTACTGTCTTTTTTAGATTAGATTAGATTCCCTAGAGTATGGAAACAGGCCCTTCAGCCCAACAAGTCCACACCGACCCTCTGAAGCGTAACCCACCCAGACCCATTCCCCCGTCCCTACATTTATCCCTGGTGAATGCACCTAACACTACTGGTAATTTAGCATGGCCAATTTACCTGACCTGCATATCTTTGGACTGTAGGAGGAAACCGGAGCACCCACACAGATACGGGGAGAATGTGCAAACTCCACATGAGACAGTCGCCTGAGGTTGGAATCAAACCCAGGTCTCTGGCGCTGTGAGGCAGCAATGCCAACCAATGAGCCCCCATGCTGTCCATGGGGGGGGGAGGTTGGGAAGGGGGCTGAGAGATAAATAGGAGGGAGTGGGGCTAGGGAGAAGGTAGCTAAGATTGCGATAGATGGATGAAGTTGGGGGGTGATGGTGATAGGTTGGACTGCAAGGTGGAGCAGTAGGTGGGAAGGAAGATGGACAAGTAGGACAGTTCAAGAGGGTGGAGCTGATTGGGGGAGGGCTGGATCTGGGATAAGTTGGGGGAAGGGGAGATGAGGAAACTGGTGCAATCGACACTGATCCCATGTGGTTGGCAGGTCCCAAGGAGGAAGATGAGGCATTCTGCCTCCAGGTGTCGGTGTCTAGGGTTTGGTGGTGGAAGAGGCCCAGGACTTGCATGTCCTTGGTGGAGTGTGAGGGGGGGTTTCCTGAACTCCCCCCCACCTTATCCCAGATCCAACCCTCCAACTCGGCATTGCCCTCTTGAACTGTCCTACCTGACCAACCTTCTTCCCATCCATCTGGTCCACCCTCCTCTCTGACTTATCGCCACCTTTATCTACCTATCGCTACCTTCCCCCCAGCCCCATCCCCCTCATTTATCTCTCACCCACCTTGGACCTTACTCCACGTTCCTGATGAAGGGCTTATGCTCAAAATGTCGATGCTCCTGCTCCTTGGATGCTGCCTGACCTGGTTTTCCTTTCCAGCAACACACTTTTTGACTCTGATCTCCAGTATCTGCAAGCCTCACTTTTTCCCAACTGCCCTGTCAAGTCCATTAATCATTTTAGCCAACTCAATTAGAGTTGGCAAAAGGCAAGCTTAGTCTGAACAGCTAGATCTTGGAATTTATTTCATTGTTATTTTTGATGGGTCATGGGTGGCTTGAATGTTTGTCGCCCAATTCCTCATTGCCCCAACAGCAGTGGCTTGCTAGGATGTCACAGTGGGTAGGTGAGAGGCAACAGCACAGCTATGGGTCTGGAGTCACATTTGAACTTGACAGGGCAAGAATGGCACTGTCTGTTCCCCAAAGGGCATTCATGTATCAGATCATGATGAAACTGGGAGATAGTTTCACATTCTTCATGACTGAGATCAACTTTCAACTCCAGATTCCATTAACTGGATTTAAATTCCACCACCTGCTTTAGGGGAGGGGCCTGAAGGGGGGGGGGGGGGCTTGACCCTGTTTCCCATTCCCTCGTTCCCTCTTTCCCCCACCCAAAGTGTTAGCCTAGACCTCAGGATTACTCCAACAATGTCCATTACCATCTCCAGTCCTGATTAGATTAGATTCCCTACAGTGTGGAAACAAGCTCTTTGGCCCAACAAGTCCACATCGACCCTCCGAAGCGTAACCCACCCAGACCCATTCCCCTCTGACTAATGCACCTAACACTACGGGCAATTTAGCACGGCCAATTCACCTAACCTGCACATCTTTTGGATTGTGGAAGAAAACCGGAGCACCCAGAGGAAACCTGCGCAGACACAGGGAGAATGTGCAAACTCCAAACAGACAGTCACTCAAGGCTGGAATCGAACCTGGGTCCCTGGCGCTGTTAGGCAGCAGTGCTAACCACTGAGCCACAGGGCCGCCCCAAGTCCTGGAGAAGGGTTACACCTGAAATGTCAACCTTTCCATCTTCTGATGCTGCCTGGCTTTCTGTGTTCTTCCAGCCTCCTGCCTGGTTATTTTGCCCTCCAATTTAAAGCTTTTCGCCCTGGGATTGTGCTCTCCTGCAATATTACCATGTCCACATAATATCTGCTAACGGCTGAAGTGAGTGAGCACCATTGTTTGCCATTTGCAATGTGAAAGTACATTTGGAAAATTGAAAACCTTTGTTAATGGATGTGCAAGGGCTGAATTGTTCCATCTTCATGTCAACTCACCCACTTTATTTTATTACGATTGCTCCATTTAAAATTAAGTGAATCAAGCTCCCTGCAGCTGAAGGGCATTGGTATTGAAATTTTAAATTCACAAACAACAGGAACAGTGTAGAATTAACTGCTGATGCCCCACTGATGCTTTGAGTGAATCTACCAGAATCAGCAGTGGAACTATAATGGAGAATGTAATGTGTCTATTAATATATGACAAAAGACATGATATTGTAAAACGATAATAAGAAAATAAACCAGCGCTAATGCTTTGTAGAGCACAGAGGGGTTATTTCTTCACTCCATAACGCCAGCAGGAAAATACTGTTGCTCATAAATAGAAATATTGCAAGCAAGCAAGGTGTACCTGTGTAACATTAGATAACAATAATGTTCACTATGGATATCCAATCCCTCTACACCTCCATCCGCCATGACCAGGGACTCCAAGCCCTCCGTTTTTTCCTCTCCCGATGTCCCCAACAGTACCCTTCCACCGACACTCTCATTCGTTAGGCCGTACTGGTCCTCACCCGTAACAATTTCTCCTTCGAATCCTCCCACTTACTCCAGACCGTATGGGCCCCGGCTATGCCTGACTCTTTGTTGGCCACGTAGAACAGTCCATCTTCCGTAATTACACCGGCACCACTCCCCACCTCTTCCTTCGCTACATTGATGACTGCATTGGCGCAACCTCGTGCTCCCGCGAGGAGGTTGAGCAATTCATCAACTTCACCAATACATTCCACCCTGACCTTAAATTTACCTGGACCATCTCTGACACCTCCCTCCCCTTCCTGGACCTCTCCATCTCCATTAATGACGACCGACTTGACACTGACATTTTTTACAAACCCACCGACTCCCACAGCTACCTGGATTACACCTCTACCCACCCTACCTCTTGCAAAAATGCCATCCCGTATTTCCAATTCCTCCGCCGTATCTGATCCCAGGAGGACCAGTTCCTCCACAGAACACACCAGATGGCCTCCTTCTTTAGAGACCGTAATTTCCCTTCCCACGTGGTTAAAGATGCCCTCCAACGCATCTCGTCCACATCCCGCACCTCCCTCCAACCGTAACAAGGACAGAACACCCCTGGTGCTCACCTTCCACCCTACCAACCTTCGCATAAACCAAATCATCCGCCGACATTTCCGCCACCTTCAAAAAGACCCCACCACCAGGGATATATTTCCCTCCCCACCCCTC
>NC_057719.1:8755912-8763423 GCF_004010195.1 Chiloscyllium plagiosum
CAAACTTCCAGCTCAGCATTGTCCCCATGACTTGTCCTACCTGCCTACCTTCTTTTCCACCTATCCACTCCACCGTCCTCCTGCCCTCCTCCTGCTACCATCTTCATCCCCTCCCTCACTCACCTATTGTATTCTATGCTACTTTCTCCCCATCCCCACCCTCCCCTAGCTTATCTCTCCACACTTCAGGCTCTCTGCCTTTATTCCTGATGAAGGGCTTTTCCCCGAAACGTCGATTTTACTGCTCCTCCGATGCTGCCTGAACTGCTGTGCTCTTCCAGCACCACTAATCCAGAATAACATTAGAATAATATAAAGTGAAACCATTTCCCACACACAAAGATAGTTGGAAAGTGGGATACTCTCTCTCTCTCTCTCTCTAACAATGCCTCCCTCCCTATCATGAGTCAATTATAAGGTTCACAACTGAAATTGACAGACCTTTGTTGCTTCAGGGTATCATATAAAGCCTCGTTCATTAGATACAGAAGCAGAATTAGGCCATTCGGCGCATCGGGTCTGCTCTGTCATCCAATCATGGCTGATATGCTCCTCACCCCCATTTTCCTGCCTTCTCTCCATATCCCTTCAATCCATTACCAATTAAAAAATCTGTCCAACTCCTCTTTGAATTTACTCACTGTCCAAGCATCCACCGATTTCCACAGATTCACAACCCTTTGGGAGAAGCATTTTCTCTTCAATTCTATCTGGCTTTGCTTGTGTCCGGGTGCCCTTGCAGAGGGAGCAAATTGGATCCATAAATACTCTCAATGTTTTTAGAGAGAGGTCGGTGAAATAACTTCACGGAGGCTGGTATGCCATCACTAAGTCACTCTTTATTTATAGGTGTAGAGTATATGACACTGACCCAGAGTGAACAAAACCCAGTGGTTAGCGATGCTGTCTCACAGCACCAGGGACCCAGGTTCGATTCCAGCCTTGGGCGACTGTCTGTGTGGAGTTTGCACATTCTCCCCGTGTCTGCGTGGGTTTCCTCCTGGTGCTCTGGTTTCCTCCCACAGTCCAAGGTTGTGCAGGTCAGGTGAATTGGCCATGCTAAATTGCCCATAGTGGTCAGGGAGGTGTAGGTTAGGTGCATTGGTCAGGGGTAAATGTGGAGTAATAGGGTAGGGGAATTTCAGATTAGATTAGATTACTTACAGCGTGGAAACAGGTCCTTCAGCCCAACAAGTCCACACCGACCCGCCACCCATCCAGACCCATTCCCCTACACCTAATGCTATGGGCAATTTAGCATGGCCAATTCACCTGATCTGCACATCTTTGGACTGTGGGAGGAAACTGGAGCACCCGGAGGAAACCCACGCAGACACAGGGAGAATGTGCAAACTCCACACAGTCAGTCGCCTGAGGCGGGAATTGAACTTGGGTCTCTGGCGCTGTGAGGCAGCAGTGCTAACCACTGTGCCACTGTGCCACCCCCTCAGTGGCTCAAAGATTAGCACTGCTGCTTCACAGCGCCAGGGACCCAGGTTCGATTCCAGCTTTGGCCGAATGTCTCTGCGGGCTTTGCACATTCTCCCCGTGTCTGTGTGGGTTTCGTCCAGGTGCTCCAGTTTCCTCCACAGTCCAAAGAAATGCAGAATGGGTGAATTGGCTACAGTAAATTGCACAGTGTTCAGGGATGTGGTTATCTGAATTAGTCAGGGGTAGATGTGGAGTAGGGGAATGGGATTCTATGAGATGGAATGGATCTGGATAGGATACTCTTCGGAGGGTCGGTGTGGAGTTGTTGGGCCGAAGGGCATGTTTCCACATTGTCAGGATTCTATGATTCTATGAACCCCTGACATTCCTGGACTTAATATTGAGTTCAACATCTTCAAATTGTGAACCCACTCCCATTCCTTCCCTTTGTTTTAGTTTTACTTGTTATATTGCCCTCTCTCCCTCCCCCTACCCTAGTGGAACTGTTCTGTTCTTTACAATTTGGCAGTCAGACACATCATTGTTCTGCAATCCTCACATTCTGATCACTTAATCTGAACTATCAAAGTCATTTCTCCCCCAGCACTCCACATGCCCCCCCCCCCCTTCCCCATCATTACATAAATGCTGCCCCCTCCACACTTCTCACCAACTCTGAAGAGTCACATAGACTTGAAACGTTAGCCTGCTGTCTCTCCGCGGATGCAGCCTGACCCACTGTGATCCCGTAGGAAAAAGTGAGGACTGCAGATGCTGGACATCAGAGTCGAGACTGTAATGCTGGAAAAGCGCAGCCGGTTTGGCCGCATCCGAGGAGCAGGAGAATTGATGTTTCAGGCATACGCCCTTGATCAGGAATGCCTGAAATGTCGATTCTCCTGCTCCTTGGATGCTGCCTGACCTGCTGTGTGTTTCCAGCAACACACTCTCGACTGCTATGATCTCCAGCACAGTTTTGTTTTCATTCCTGTTGACCTCTGCAACCGTGGCAGCCCCAATCAGGGAACTCTTATTCTATGAGGTCCACCTGGCTGACCTTGTTACAATCATGACAGTGGGCACCGCAGGGAGTGGGACACTTTATCTCCTCTTGCAATTCCATTTTGATTTCGATCCCATTCCCTCTCCCTCACCTTTCATGCTCTGAGTGGGCTTTTCATGTAATCAATTGGAAAACTGAGTAACTGGTTAATGGATGGAAAAAAAACAATTCACCATGAGTGATTTGCTGATGGGAAAAATAAACGTTCAACTGTGTATAAGAGCATTTCTAGATATTAATGTAAAGCCTGAATGATGTGGAGCTCTTGTGGTACAGTGGTAGTGTCCCGACCTCTGAACCAGAACTTGGTTCCAGTTCCAGAGTTGTGTCGTAATATTTCTAGGTGTCTTTAAACCTAAAGCTTCTTTTTTATTCATTTACGGGATGCGAGCGTCACTGACCAGGACAGCAATTTACTGCCCATCCCCAACACCCCAGAGGGCGGTTCAGACACAACCACCTTGCTGTGGGTCTGGAGTCCCATGTAGGTCAGACCAGGTAAGGATGGCAGATTTCCTTCCTTCAAGGACGTTAGTGAACCAGATGTGTTTTTCCTGACCATCGACAGTGGTTTCACAGTAATTGTTCAAATCTTTTGATTCCAGATTTTTATTAAATTCAGATTCCACCATCTTCCATGGGAGAATTCAAATTTAGGTCTTGGGATTAAGAGTCTAGTAATTATACTTGGCCAGCACTTCCCCAAAACTGTTTGTTTGGTGTTCTCTGGGGATCTTGGATTCTCAATCAAAGATATGGTAATTTTGCAAATAATTGCAGGGCTCCTGAGCTTTCCACTTGATTTGAAACTGGCCCTTGTGGTGCAGTGATAGTGTCTCTATCTCTGAACCATGAGGCCTGGGTTCGAGTCCTGCCTGCTCTAGAGGTGGATAAAAACTCACAGGTCAGATGGATTGGAAACTATCTGCAATGCCTCAGTGGGGTGCAAATGGAATTATGGGTGGGCGTAGCTCATATCAAAGAGACTGATGAAATATGCTTGAGGGAGTTTAAGGCCCACTTCCAATCTCATGGACTCATTGAGGTTCCCACTTGCAGTCTACCACCCCCTGTCAAAGTGTAGCACGCACAGAATGGTGAAATGTGGATTGGCAAAGAACTGAAGAAGGCCTCCTTTGTCTATTGTGTCTGTCAGCTTTTTGAAAGAACTAGAACAGGTCTGTGGGGCTGAATGGCCTACTTTTCATCCTATTGAGTAGACTTGGATATTACTCATTAGAATTTAGAAGAATGGTAGTTGGGGTGATGGGGGGAGGGTGGGGGTGAAACCATATAGAAACGTATAAAGTTATGAAGGGAATCAATAAGGTAGAAGCAGGGAAGTCGTTTCCACTGGTGGGTGAAACTAGAACTCGGGGGCATAGCCTCAAAATAAGGGGGGAGCAGATTTAGGACTGAGTTAAGGAGGAACATCTTCACCCAAAGAGTCATGAGTCTGTGGAATTCCTCACCCAGTGACGCAGTAGAAGCTACCTCGTTGAATGTTTTTAAGGCAAAGATCAATAGATGTTTGAACAGTAAAGTGGAGCTGAGTCCACAAAAAGATCAGCCGTGATATTATTGAATCGCGGAACCAGGCTCGACGGGCCAAACGGCCTACTCCTGCTCCTGTTTCTTATGTTCCTATAGTCTTGGGCCCACATTACACAAGCCAGGAACACACCCTACACATGAATAAACGATGGCCAGGAAGGTACAGCCTTAATTGTGACTCTTGGGCTATTGAGCGTGGAGATTATCTCAGTTTGATGTCCCCTTGATTTTTACACTCTGCTGATGCCAGTCAGCTACAGCGTGTCCCTTTATAGCCCTGTTGACCATGTGACCTGTCAGTCTTACACATGTCTCGTTTCTCTTTCCACTTGAGTGACCCTCTCTGTTGCAGAACACGTCCACATCAGCGTACTGTATTCATTTGGTAAAGGTTATCTATTTACACTGCAGCCTGCAGGTCTATGTAACTATGACAGAGTACACAACAAAGCTTAGCTCTGAACTGTATGCATGATCCCCAGTTGATTTTTGACAGAGATGTTTGTTGATTCAGTAGCAAAATATTTGATGACAAGCTGTCATGACCATGTTAACTCAAGACTTCAGCTCCCAACAGAATCATGTCACTTGCTACAGTTGTCACTCAGCAGTCCCACGCGGTCGTGTTAAACAATCAGAAACACAGAAGCCATTGTTTCTACACACTTGCTACAAATATTGTTACCTTCCCATTGATTTCAATACACCAACCAGCCTCTCCCACACCAGCACCACCGTTGGTATCCGTCCCCATTCATTGTCTCGCGGCACAGATCTTTTTGCTGCCTTTATATCATTTGATTGTTGATCTGATATCCTCCTAGATAAGCTCCCATTCTCAGTCTTGAACTCATTCAAAGTACTGGTGCTTTCACCTCAATCTACAACTATCCAGATGGACAAGGGCAGCAGATACTTGAGAACACCACCACCTGCAAGTTCCCTCCCGAACCACTCACCATCCTGACTTGGAAATATATCAGTGTTCCTTCAGTGCCATTGGTTCGAAATCCTTGAACTCTCTCCCGAATGTGGAGATGCCAGAATGGGGCTGGGGTGGACCTGACCAAGCTTGTGATTTCAAATACACCTGTTGGACTATAACCTGGTGTCATGTGACTTCTGACTCTCTCCCTAATAGCAATGAGTTTCCTTATGTCACATGGTCGGCAATGGCTGAAGATGCCAGCTCACCACCTCTCAAGGGCAATTACACATAAGTAATTGGAATGGTGTATCCAGCAATGCCTACTTCATCTGAAAAAAGTGAACTTTAAAAAAAAAATGCATCAATTCACAGCATAACCTTTACTGAATTACACTGGCTTGCAGTTTGACCATGACTGAGAATTTTAAAATTCTTATCCTTGTTTTTGAGTTTCTCTGTTGAGAAAGGGCTTCTTTCTCTCCCAGCAAACTGTACCGCTCCAATATCCATCTGAGATCTCTGCACTCTTCCAATTCTGGTCTGGTACACAACTATAATTTTAATCTCTCTGTCCACCATTGGATGGACTTTCACGTGGCTAAACTGGGATTCTCTCCTTAGACCTCTCCCTTTGCGAACTTAGGACACTCCTTAGAAATATATTAAATAGAATAGAATCCCTACAGTGTGGAAACAGGACCTTCGGCCCAACAAGTGCACACCGATTCTCCGAACAGTATCCCACCTTGTCCTCTACCCTATGCTCTACATTTACCCCTGACTAATGCACCTAATCAACATATCCCTGAACACTATGGGCAATTTAGCACGGCCAATTCACCCAACCTGCACATTTTTGGACTGTGGGGGGAAACCCACACAGACACAGGGAGAATGCGCAAACACCACATAGACAATCGCCCAATGTTTGAATTGAACCCGGGTCCCTGGTGCTGTGAGGCAGCAGTACTAACCACTGAGCCACCATGACTCCCTGTACCATGTACCTCTACCGTGCGTTAAGAACATTAAGGGCATTGAACCATCCTGTGTGTTTATTTAAGACTGAAACAGATAAATTCTTTGGCCAATCCCTTGGGTATCTGACCTAATATCTCCTAATGTGACTCAATGCCAATCTTTGTTTGTTGATAGTACTCTGAACCGTGCTTGGGACTTGGCGCCACACCAATGCAAGGTACTGTTCTTCCTGTTTGTAACCTCCTTTTCCTACTTGAGTCCAAGAAATCTGTTCTCCTCCATCACAAAGATTCTCCCACGTCCGGATCAATTCCTAACACCCCAACTGTGCTGCTCCCAGGAGAAACCTCAATACATCTGTCAAAGTCAATCCTGATGTGGAGGTGCCAGTGTTGGACTGAGGTGAACAAAGACAGAAGTCACACGACATCAGGTTATAATCCATCAGGTTGATTTGAAATCACAAGCTACCCCTTTGTCAGGTGAACATCACTTGACGAAGATCCAAAAACTTGTGATTTCAAATCAACCTGTTGGACTATAACCTCGTGTCATGTGACTTCTGACAAAGTCAATCCTGGTTATTGTCCCCTTGCACTGTCACCCCTCCATTAAGAACATTAAGGGCATCAAACCATCCTGTGTGTATATTTAAGACTGAAACATATGAATTCTCGATCAGTAGGGGAATCAAGGGTAATGGGGAAGCTGTCGGAAAGTGGACTTGAGGAATGTCAGAGCGGGTCATTGAATGGTGGCGCAGGCTCGATGGGCCGAATGGCCTACTCCTGTTCCTATTCCTCACAGACCTCTGGTCTTCATTGAGGTTTGTGACACTATAGGAAGGAGGGAAACTGTCACATAGTCAAATATCAGATGACAGGACAGAAGCCAGGGATGGTTAACCCACTTGAATCATCCTCGACACAATATCTTGCATAAGATAAAATTCACTGTGAAGGCAAATTGGAAAATAATGTAACACTTGACTTCTCAACTTCAAACAGAGGAAGCACTTTGGGCATAACATTTGATGTTACTTCCTTTTTGAAGATGGAAACAGTTGATGATTCAAACAGTGTGCGCATCATGGAGTTATTGAGATTAAAAAAAAATTCCTGGTGCTCCCTAACAAAGACAGCAAATGAAAAAAGAAATTCCAGATCAAGAAAGCTTTTTCATGAAGTGGGAACCCAAAACTAGATGCTATGAATACATCAAGGATGATAGCGTCGTGGTTATGTTGCTGAGCTACTGATCAAATGCTCTCGACTTACAATCCAGAGAAATGAGCTGAAATCCCACTGCAGCAAAGCTCAGGAACTTACATTTTGTTAGTTAAATAAAAATTTAATAAGAATTCACTCATGCCCTTCATGGTAGTAATCTTGTATCCTTATCTCATCTGACCTACATGTGACTCCAGACACTCAGAAATGTGGCTCACTCTTAATTCATGAGCCAATTCTTTGCCTGAGAGAAAAGAAAATTGAGAAAGAAGACAGACAGAAAAGAGAGAGAGAGAGGGGGAGGGACGGGGAGGGAGGGGGGGAG
>NC_057719.1:8763518-8780929 GCF_004010195.1 Chiloscyllium plagiosum
AGAAGAGACAGAGGGAACAGAGTCAAAAGAGAGGAGAGTGAGAGAAGAGAAAGGGAGACAGAAGAAGAAGAGAGAGGGAGAGAAGAGAGATAGAGAAAGAGAGGGAAGGAGAGAAGAAAGAGAGAGAGAGAGCAAGAGATGGAGGCAGAGAAAAGAGAGAGAGAGAGAGAGAGGTGAGAATGTGGAAGCTACTACCAGAGAGCAGTAATTGTGGTTGACAGCATAGGTGCATTCTGTAGATCACAAGATGGAGGAAGGAACTGACCAGAAGCGTGAATGGGTTGGGTTGAATGGCTTGCAGTGTACTGCTGTGTAAATGTACACTGAAAGGGGGCAAGCAGTGAGCTTGACTGCTGGTGACAGGACTTTTAAGTAGCAAGGAAAGTTTGCTTCCACAATAAGAAAGTGCGGTGATCGGAATTGGAGTCGTCAGGGTTATGAAGGGCAAGGGCGAGGCTAATCCAGGCAAATTCCTCAGCATGGCACAGCTTTCAAATACCAAAGGACATGTGTTAAAAGTGGGATGTAAGGTATAGATGGAAAAATCAGGCAGAATTGTTTCACCCAAAGGGGATAGCTGTGTCGAATCTGTTAGCAGGGGAGACCACTGAAGCAGCTAGTATAAATGGATTTGAGAGGCAATTACTTGCAATTCTGGAGGGATACTGGGAGAGCTATCAAAAAGGGACAGGGTTTTAAAAACCTAATGGTCTGTTCCTGTTCCTATGAATCCTTGTCTTGTTACATACTGTTAACACATCCCAGTGGTGGATGTGGTTGACAATAAGTGCAACATTTTCAGTACACCATCAAACAAATCTGCTTCTGCTTCCCAGAAAACCCATTAAATCTGGCACCAGTGGACACTTACGGGGACTTGAAGACAACACAACAGGATAATGAGCGACTGCCTTCAAATTAACACAAGCATTTTGAATTGGTTCGGGACAGAGGAGGAACTGGTTGATGACTGAATGTTGTTGAAATCATACGTCAGTGTGAACCGAACACAAGGCCACGTCAAGATCCAATTGCAATGTGGAAACAACACAGGAACGTGGCCTCCTTCATTGTTTCAATCTTCTTTCCTGACATCGTCACAACCAAAGATCATCCACCCTCAGCACACAAGACATTTGGCACCATCCAGCATGAGGCAGCCTGTTTGTTTGGCACCACCAATATGCAGTGTCCACAGATCATAGAATCCTTACTGTGTGGAAACTAGCCATTTGGCCCATCGAGTTCACCGCGACGCCCCCCCCCCCCTGCCCCAAAAAGCATCCACCCAGATCCAGTACATTGACTTTACTGCTCCTCGGATGCTGTCTGACTTGCTGCGTTTTTCCAGCTTCACATCTATCCCCATTAAACTGTGCATTTCCGATGGCTAACCCACCCACAGTGGAACTTAACATTGCCAACAACCAAATGCTTTTAATACTACGGAATGACCCCTTAGAGAGTTGGTAACAGCGCATCGCTATGGCACTACACTGATCCAGACACACTGCATTCAGCTGCTGTTGCATTCAAAGAATCATAGAATCCATATAAATGAAGAAGCAAGCCATTCGGCCCATTGAGTACACACCAACTTTAAAGACCATCCCACTTGGACCTCCACCCCTTCCCTCTCACCCTGAATTACCAATGGCTATTCTAACTAGTCTGCACATACTTGGATCCTATTGGCAATTTCCCATAGCCAATCCACCCTAACCGGCACAACTTTGGACTGTGGGAGGAAACCAGAGGGGACTCACGCAGACACGGGGAGAATGAGCAAACTCCACACAGACAGTCACCCAAGGCTAGAAATGAACCCAGGGTCCCTGAGCCACCATGCCTCCCCATCTATGAGATGCAGTGCTGTAACTCAGTCAGGCTCCACACCTGCAATCTCCACCATTGAGAAAGACAAGGGCAGCGGATTGAGGGGAACGCAGAATTCGCTCTGTGTCAAACACCATCCTGACATGAAACAATATTCCTTCCTGGCTGAAACTCCCATCCAGGTAGCACTGTGGGTGTAGCATGTAGCAGACATTTTAAAGCACTCATGATAAAACAGTTGCACACAGAAAAAGTTACTGAGATATCCAACAAACAATCACGCTCAGGCCCAGCTTTGTTTCTGGCAGTTCCATCAACTATAAAAGCAATGAGTGCAAAGGATGTTAGACCTGGTGGAATCAATGATTGAAACACTTTAACTTGTCTAAATGTAATTCTTTTCTATTCATTCATGGGATGTCGGTATCGCTGGCTGGACCAGTATTTATTGCCCATCCCTAGTTGCCCAGAGGCGGTTACAATCAACCACATTGCTGTGGGTCTGGAGTCACATGTAGGCCAGACCAGGGAGAATGATTATACCCAAAACGCTCCCTTCTCCAACTCCTGCGTTCTTCCAGCCTCCTGCTTGTCTACTTTAGACCAGGTAAGGATGGCAGTTTCCTTCCCTATAGCACATTAGTGAACCAGGTGGACTTTTCCTGACAATGGATTCGTGGTCGTCATTAGATTTTTAATTCCAGATTTTTTTTTACTGGATTCAAGTTCCATCATCTGGCGTGGTGGGACTCGAACTCTGATCCTCACAACACTACCGGGGTCTCTGGGTTAACAGCCCAGTGATGATTCTGTGGAAAGAGCTGGGAGACGGAGCTGAAGCGTGGAGCTGACGTTTTAATATCGGATCAGACACAGTCATACTGGATGGTGCGGCAGGCCTGAGGGGCCGAATGGAAAATCAGGCTGAACTGCGAGACCCAAAGGGGAATAGATGTCATGAATAAATTAGCACAGAAGGTCACTGGAGACAGACAGCGCGAATAGATTTGAGAAACAGTTATTTGTAATTCTGGGGGGGGGAGAAGTACCAAAAAGGGACAGGGTTAAAAGCCTAAGAATCTGTTCCTGTTTCTATTTCTGATGGTCTTACAAGTAGTGTTGGTCAAACTATACTAAAATGTATACGCCAAGATTTCAAGTTAACTTCTTGGTGAGAGTCAGTCACTTGACATTTGTGAGCTCTCATCTTTTCCTCTCACGTCATGGCTAATCCTAACACAATACATTGTGTCCTGCGATCCTCAGAATTCAATGATCACATTTCTGAAACACAAAGTGTTGGAGCTCCTTCAAATGTTTATTCCAGCTCACACCGAGCACTGCAGGCTGACCTATCATTGCTCAAGAACCTCAAAACACAGAAGGATAGGCCATTTGCCACCTCCCCTCTGAAGCCTGCTCCACCAATCACTAAGATCATGGCTGATTGGATCAATTCCATTGACCTGTCTGACGACCCACCCCCATAACCGGTCACTCAGTTGTCAATGGCAAATCCGTCTATTCCAACCTTGAATAAATTCTACAACACAGCCTCCACATCCTTCTGGGGAAGAGAATTCCGCAGACTCACAGCCTTTTTGAGAGAATAAAAAAATCCTCATCTCTGTCTTAAAAGGGGAACCTCTTATTCATGGACACACATCACAGCTCTGATGAAGAATCATCTCGACTTGAAACATTAGCGTGCGCTCTCTCCACAGATGCTGCCTGACCCACTGCTGTTTATCATTCTTATAAATGACCTGGATGAGGGCGTGGAAGGATGGGTTAGTAAATTTGCAGATGACACTAAGATCGCTGAAGTTGTGGACACTGCAGATGGATGTTGCAGTTTACAGAGGGACTTAGATAAGCTGCACAGCTGGGCTGAGAGGTGGCAAATGCAGTTCAATGTGGAAAAGTGTGAGGTGATTCACTTTGGAAGGAGTAACAGGAATGCAGAGTACTGGGTGAATGGTAAGATTCTTGGTAATGTAGATGAGCAGAGAGACCTCGGTGTCCATGTCCATAGATCCCTGAAAGTTGCCACCCAGGTTGATAGGGTTGTTAGAAGGCATATGGTGTGTTAGCTTTTATTGGTAGAGGGATTGAGTTTTGGAACTATGAGGTCATGTTGCAGCTGTACAAAACTCTAGTGTGGCCGGACTTGGAGTTTTGTGTGCAATTCTTCTCACTGCATTATAGAAAGGATGTGGAAGCATTGGAAAGGGTGCGGAGGAGATTTACCTAGCTGTTGCCTCGTATGGAGGGAAGGTCTTATGAGGAAAGGCTGAGGGACTTGAGACTGTTTTTATTAGAGAGACAAAGGTTGAGAGGTGACTCAATAGAGACATACAAGATGATCAGAGGAATAGATAGGGTGGGTAGTAAGAGCCTTTTTCCTCGGATGGTGATGGCTAACACGAGTTGACACAGCTTTAAGTTGGGGGGGTGGGGTGATAGATAAAGGACAGATGTTAGAGGTAGATTCTTTACTTAGAGTAGTAGGGTTATGGAACGCACTGCCTGCAATAGTAGTGGACTCGCTAACTTTAAGGCATTTAAATGCTCATTGGATAAACATATGGATGATATTGGAATAGTGTAGGTTAGATGGGCTTCAGATTGGTTTCACAGGTCGGCACAACATCGAGGGCCAAAGGGCCTGTACTGCGCTGTAATGTTGTTTATCCTATGATCTCCAGCATTTGTTGTTTTCAGTACAGATTCCAGCATCTGCAGTAATTTGCCCCAACCCACCTAACCTTTCCTCAAAGGGTATCCTCAGAATGAGTCATTTAAACTTTTTATGTACTGCTTCCAATGGAGAGAGAAAAAAATCTCCTCACCTCAGTCTGAACTAGGAAAGCCCTTTTACTCCCCACTAGGCTCTGTTGTGATCTGAATCTACATAAAGTTTCTAACTTTTTACAAATACATACAAAACACAGGTGTATGAATTACAGAGGACAAATTAAAGCCTATACTTCTAGCCAGAGAGAATTGACTTCCTCCAACCTCAACTGCCTCAGGCACTTTTGAGATACAAAAGACACAGGCACTTGTCAATCTGGCCACTAGTTGGTACTGTTCCAGGAGTTTGCATCTAGATCCAAAGGAGCCATCCATATTATTCAGAGCACTACCATTTGAAATCAATAATTCCAACCTTTTCTTGTTGGTGGTAAGATTGACAAGAATGATTGGATGTAGGATTCATCACACGACCTCCAGCCTCAAAATGATCTCCCCCACTCACCCACTATTGGTGCCTGGCGAAAATCCATCATCGCAAGACTCAGAAAGCCAGGAACAGTTGGCTATTCAGCCCCTCGAACTTGTTCCACCACTCAACATGTTCGTCGTTAATCACCTAATTCAGTATTCTGCCTTTCCACACCAATCAAAACACAAACAAACTCTTCACCATCTGATTTCTGATGATCAGTTGTACAGCCTTTTACTCAGTTGATGAAGAAACAAATGCATTCAAAGAATGGAAGACTTTTATTTTTTTTTAAACTCTGTCCTTTGTTTTTATCCTGAATGTTATTTCGAGCACTGTCCTGGAAGTGAAGTGTTAGTTTCTGGAGAATGCTGGACAACCCTGAGAGGTGGTCTCTAAGATGTTAGTCAATGGCAGGAAGTGGTAACCCATTATGTCTCGATATCTTAACTCTTCCCCCTCCCCCTGCTCTCACCAAAACAAATCTCTAAATTCAATCAACCATTCAACCATGAGCACACAAAATCTCAAACACAGGCATTCTATACCTTTCCAAATCAGCGCACAATAACGTTCATTAACCTAATTAAATCAGATCTCTTTAGAAGTCCCTTATGACTAAATGAGTGGATGCTTAGGCTGGAATCTGAAGACAACAAATGCTGGGGATCATCGAATAAACAACATTACAGCGCTATACAGGCCCTTCGGCCCTCGATGTTGTGCCTACATGTGAAACCAATCTGAAGCCTACCTAACCAACACTATTCCAATATCATCCATATGTTTATTCAATGACCATTTAAATGCCCTTAAGGTTAGCGAGTTCACTACTGTTGCAGGCAGTGCATTCCACACCACTACTATTCTGAATGAAGAATCTACCTCTGACATCTGTCACCCCTCAACTTAAAGCTATGTCAATTCGTACTAGCCATCACCATCCGAGGTAAAAGGCTCTCACTGTCCACCCTTTCTAATCTTCTGATAATCTTGTACGTCTCTATTAAGTCATCTCTCAACCTTCATCTCTCTAACGAAAACAGCCTCAAGTCTTTTAGCCTTTCATCATAAGACCTTCCCTCCATACCAGGCAACATCTTGGTAAATCTCCTCTGTACCCTTTCCAATGCTTCCACATCCTTCCTATAATGCGGCGACCAGAACTGTACATGATATTGTGTGCTATTGTACCTTCTTACATGATCGGGCAGTAGAGTTCCCTCTCCTTGACCGAGCTAAAATCACTTTAAATAACTTGACAGGAACTAGCGTCACATAGAGAGTAGGGTAAGTGTCCTCTGAAATTAACCTTTCCATTGCAACACCACTGTCAACATTGGACTGTACTAGATTTAAGGAAAAATGTATTATTTCTAATTTCAGGTGAATGTGTTGTTAGATATAAGCAGACAGGGAATAAAAGATTTCTGAATGAGTGAAAGGGAGAATGATTGTTACAGGGAATAATTACGGATGGCATAATCTCTACCCATGACTTGGCTACAGAAAACAATTGACAGTTTGCAGAAAATGAACCAAATCTGGATCAATGCCAGAGAGTGATCAATACCTGAGAGTGAACACAATGAGAATAACCAACAGCTGTGAGTGAAGAGGAAGAGATTAATTATTATTATTAGGGTAATATATAAGGGACTTGGCTGGCAAACAGGAAACTGGGAGCAGGAATTAGTTTTGGTTTGGTGCGATGTGACAAGTCAGTGCTACAGGGATCGATGTTGGAGTGTCACCTATTTACAATTTATATTAACAATGTGAGTGAGGAGACTGAATGCATGGATGCTAGATTTGCTGATGGCACCAAATGGATAGTTATGCAGAGGATATAAGGAATCTGTAAAGTGAAACCCGAGGGTTAAATGAGTGGGCAAAATGTTTGCAGATGGAGTACAAAATTGGACAATGTCTACTTTGGCAGGAAGGGCAGAAAATCAGCACGTGATTTCAACAGTGAGATATTGCAGCATGTGGTGGCATGGACATCTGGGTGCCCTGGTAGACGAATCATAAAAGAAAATTAGTTTGCAGATGCAACAGGTTATCTGGAAAAGGCAAATGGAACATTGTTGTACATTGCAATGATAAGGGTATATTAAAAGTAGTGAAGTTCTGCTTTAGTTGTACAAGGTATTTTTGCAGCCACATCTGGAGTACTCCACACAGTTTTGGTCTCCTCATTTCAGAAATTATATAAATGTGTTCAAAACAATTCAGTGACAATTCATTCGACTTATCGAGTTATAGAATTGAATTGAATTGAATTGAATTTACTGTCACGTGTGCTGAGGCTCAGTGAAAAGCTTTGTCTTGCGAGCAATACAGCCAGGTCACAGAGTTAAGTAGCATAGATAGTAAATAATAGGTAAACAGCGGCAAAAACAAAAACACAGGTACAGGCGAATGTTAAGAGTTTATGAGTCCATTCAGTATTCTAACAACAGGCGGGTAGAAACTGTTTTGAAACCGGCTGGTGCGTGTGTTCAGGCTTCTGTACCTTCTCCCTGAAGGTAGTGGTTGTAGACAAACATTGCCAGGGTGGGATGGATCTTTGAGAATGCTGGCGGCCTTTCCTTGACAGCGGGCCTGGTAGATGGAGGAGATGTACAGCACGGAAACAAACCCTTCAGTCCAACTCATCCATGCTGGCCAGATATCCTAAATTAGTCTCGTTTCATTTGCCAGCTTTTGGCTCATATCCCTCTAAACCCTTCCTATTCATGTACCCATCCAGATGCTTTTTAAATGCTGTAATTGTACCAGTCTCCACCACTTCCTCTGGCAGCTCATTCCAAAAATCCACCTCTGTCTGCATGAAATGTTGCCCCTTAGATCCCTTTTAAATCCCCCTTTCACTTTAAACTTATGCCCTTTAGTTCTGGACTTCCCCACTCGGGGAAAAGTCCTTGGTGATTCATCCTATCCATATCCTTCGTGATTTCACAAACATTTATGAGGTCCCCCCCTCAGCTCCCGAAGTTCCAGGCAAAATAGCCCCAGTCTATTCAGCCTATTCCTGTAGCTCAACTCCTCCAGCTCACAATGGAGCTTTGAAGAATAAGAGGTGATCTTATTCAGACATACAGGATTCTGAGGGAACTTGACAGGTCGGACACTCTGAGGTTTTTCCTGTCTCTGAGGGACTCTAATCAGCATTTGCAGGTGAAAATTCTCACTTTCTCCCAGGTTAAAAAATAACGGCTATAATCACCTAGGAGAAAACGAGGACTGCAGATGTTGGAGATCAGAGTCAGAAAGTTTGGTGCTGGAAAAGCACAGCAGGTCAGGCAGCGTCTGAGGAGCAGGAGGATCGACATTTCAGGCATAAACCCTTCATCAAGATTCCTGACAAAGAGTTCATACTCAAAACATCGACTCTCCTGCTACTCAGATGCTGCCAGACCGGCTGTGCTTTTCCAGCACCACATTTTTCAACTAAAAATAAAGGTTGCCCATTCTTGCTGGAGACCAGGACAAATATGCCTTTCATTAAAGGTTTGTGAGCATTTGGAACCCAGCGAGCTGCGGAGGGGCAGTCATTGAATAGGTTTAAGGCAGAGGCGGATAAATTCTTCACTGGAAAGGGAATCAAAAGTTATCAGGGAGTGGTTGGAACATTGGTTTGAGGCCACAGTCAGGGCAGGAAAGTGGACGTGAGGAACGTTGGATCAGCCGTGATCCTATTGAATGGTGGAGCAGGCCTGAGGGGCCGAATGGCCTACTCCCGTTCCTATTTCTTATGATTTTATCAGATCGGCCATCATCTTATTGAAGAGTGGAACAGCCTTGAGGAGCTGGGTGGCCTACCTCTGTTCCTAACCCAGAGGTTCCTAAATATTATGTTCTTCAAAACGATTACAGATAGAGAATTATTGATACCTGTGATTGACTGCAGAGAGGATAATTGAAACCTGTGATTGATTAGAGAAGGATAATCGATACCTGTGATTGAATAGTGAGAGGATAATCGATGCCTGAGATTGAATAGTGAGAGGATAATCAATACCTGTGATTGATTAGTGAGAGGATAATCGATACCTGAGATTGATTAGTGAGAGGATAATCAATACCTGTGATTGATTAGTGAGAGGATAATCGATACCTGAGATTGATTAGTGAGAGGATAATCGATACCCGTGATTGATTAGTGAGAGGATAATCGATACCTGAGATTGAATAGTGAGAGGATAATCGATACCTGTGATTGATTAGTGAGAGGATAATCGATGCCTGAGATTGAATAGTGAGAGGATAATCGATGCCTGAGATTGAATAGTGAGAGGATAATCGATACCTGTGATTGATTAGTGAGAGGATAATCGATACCTGAGATTGAATAGTGAGAGGAGAATCGATACCTGTGATTGATTAGTGAGAGGAGAATCAATACCTGTGATTGATTAGAGAGAGGATAATCAATACCTGTGATTGAATAGTGAGGAGAATCGATACCTGTGATTGATTAGAGAGAGGAGAATCGATACCTGTGATTGATTAGAGAGAGGATAATTGATACCTGTGATTGACTGCAGAGAGGATAATCGACACCTAGATTGATTATAGAGAGGATAATCAATACCTGTGATTGATTAGTGAGATGATAATCGATACCTGTGATTGATTCGAGAGAGGATAATCGAAACTTGTGATTGATTAGAGAGAGGATAATTGATACCTGTGATTGACTACAGGGAGGATAATTGATACCTATGACTAATTAATGATTGAATAATCAATACTCTGAAGTGAATAAAAGATAATGGATAGCTGAGAGCGATTACCTGAAACAATGACTTTTTGTGGTTCTACCAATACCTAGGAGTAATTGTAAGTGGTGTAGTATTTTTTAAAGTCTTTCTCAATTCATTGACAGGATGAGGGTATCGTTCTCTCAGCCAGCAGTTATTGACAGCAGCTTCCTTCCCTAAAGGACCTGAGTGAACCAGATGGAGCTTTCCTGGCAATTAACATCATTAGAATCGTAATTCCAGATTTTTACTGAATTTGAATTCACCAGCTGTCATGGTGGGATTCGAACCCAGGTCCCCAGAACATTACCTAGGTCTCTGGATTAACAGTCTAGCATAGGGGAGGTGTTGGCCTAGTGGTAGTATCAGCAGACAGTGAAATTTGACTTCAATAAAAATCTGAGATTAAGAGTCTAATGATGATTGTGAGCCCATTGTCGATTGTTGGAAAAACCCATCTGGTTCACTAATGTTCTTTTGATCCTTACTTGATCTGGCCTACAATTGACTCCTAACCCACAGCAATGTGGTTGATTCTTAACTGCCCTCTGGGCAATTAAGGATGGACAATGAACGCTGGCCTAGTCATCGATGTCCTCATTCAGTGAATGAATAAAATACACTGCTAGGCCATTGCCTTTGCTGTAATGTAAAGTAGCCTTAGTCAAGCCTGAGCATTGGGCTGCTCTCTCATTAGAGAGAGAGACAACTGCTGATGGTTTAATCTGAGAGCCAGCATGCCTCAGGGAAAAGGAAAAGTTGGGAAGGAGAATTCCTCCGGTGTTGGAATTGAACCCATGGTGTTGGCATCACTCTGTGTCACAAATCCAGCTAACTCACCCCCTTAGTAGCTTATAAGTAAAGGAGGAACTCTGACTTTGATAATATATACAGTTGCTCGATCATAGATGAAATAACTGCATAGAGACCTGGTATCCCATCACCAAGTCACATGTGTACAGTACATTGGCTGGTGACCAGCCAGCTCAGAGTCAGTCCCTGAATTCAAGGGACTCTCTCAATTCCCTGTTTATTTAATTTTTTTAAAGATTCTCTACAGTGTGGAAACAGACCCTTAGGCCCAACAAGTCCACATTTCCCTCTGACTAATGCACCTAACACAATGGGCAATCTAGCATGGCCAATTCACCTGACCTGCACATCTTTGGACTGTGGGAGGAAACTGGAGCACCTGGAGGAAACCCACGCAGACACGGGGAGAGCGTGCAAACTCCACACAGACAGTCGCCCGAGGCTGGAATCGAACTTGGGACCCTAGTGCTGTGAGGCAGCAGTGCTGACCACTGAGCCACCGTGCCGCTATAATTCCCTGTTTATTTATTTATTTTTTCTTGCACTCCACTCCCTGCGGCGCCCACCTCTCCCTGAACAACTCCAGGGTGTTGGTGAAATCTCCTGTTCTTTTTTTTATATAGGAAAACACCCATCTTCTGTTTTTTTTTTATTAACCCCCACACTACCCACCTAAGTGCGGTAGAATTCCCTGTTTATTTTTTTCTTTTTTTTTTTTTTGTTTTTTTTTTAATTCAATTTCCACCACCAGGAAGATAGGAAACACCCGGGTGGCCAGTGACAAACACTGCCCTTCACATCAAAGGACAGTGCTGTGTGATCAAAACAGTGAAGGGGAGGGGAGGGACTAAATCAAAATAGAGTTGGAGGGGAAGAATTCCCTGTTTATATCTGTAACCCAGGGTGCCCTGATTGGCCCGGGTTAACAACCCCAATCAAGGATCTCATAGTCAATGAGATCCACCTGGTTCCAATCACTACAGATGGAGAATTTGGGAATTTCTGAAAATTGGCACATTTTGTCAAGTTGTTTGTCTTGCACTCACCAGGACACAGACAAGAACACCAATGTAAAATGGAACAACACTGTAAACTGTGTGAGAACAGATTACTGATTGGACATGGACCCTGACCAGTAAAGGCTGCGGCATGGAATCTGCACCAGTTTGATGACGAGGGTTAACCTACCGAGTTTAAATTTAAACAAAGTTCAATAGTTAACCGTCAGTCATCATCTAAGTGGTGAATTCTGCATGGCAAAACCTATACCAATCAGAGTCCACTTGCCTAACAATTAGCATTCTCTGATTAACAGTATAAATATTGTATTCCCGTTACTTTGATATTTCTTGCAAATTGTTCTGGTGAATGCAAGGTGAAAAGTTTTGCATTTTATCAATGAAACCCTGTTAATATTTTTATACACATTGCTCACAGATAGAATTCAATGATAAAATATGCTTTCAGCAGGGCAGAAATTGTAATGAAGTCTAGCTTTAAATCTCAACCTCTTTCAGAATTGATGTAGTCAGATGTCTTCCGATATTGATGAATTATTGACCTAATATTAGACTTCATCATGGCAGGATGTCCTCCTAGGGTAATGACAGTACCTCCCTGCATAGCATTAATGATTTACACAGCACAGATGCAGGTAGATAAATCAGGACCTAAACAAAGATCTCCAGCTCTCTTTCTCTCTCTCTCTCTCTTTCTCTTGGCACCTGGACAATTGCCAAGCATTCCTGAAGCCAAAGCATATCTTCTCATTTCTGTGGTGCATAATTCAGGAACTGCATGTCTTCTGGGCATCAGAGCTGTATATTAAAGATGGCAGTGATAATATCAAGTGTGTCTGTTGTGCCTGAACTATAAGCATAGATTTAGGCAATACATAACTTGATGTCTAAAAGCTCCAATTAATACATCAAGTCAAGTGACAAGTTGCTCAATTTCATTAAAAGGGCATTTAAACCACAAAAGACCTATCAGCTTCAATCTTTCTTGTGTGTTTGACTCCTCTTCATTTCTCAGTCCCTCCTCCCATTTATTTTTGATTTGCTGCTCCTTTCCAAAAGTGTGACCAAAGAGATTTACTAGTTGGTTGGATTGGGAAATGATGTTACCAGGTCCTGGCTTCACATTCCAAGCCTCGATGTGGGCATTTTCCCTCCTTTCTGGTTGTGCGTGCAGGCCCTGTTTCAGGCCTCGCAGAGCTGAAGGAGTGCTGCACAGTCGGAGGTGCCGTCTTTGGGATGTGATGTTAAATCAAGGATCTGTCTGCCTTCTCAGATGGGTGTAACACTATTTCAGAGAGGACCAGTGAAGATCTCCACTTATGTAGCTCCCCACCAGCTGCTGAAAACGTACCAACCAGGGTGCATAAAATCTAGTCTTAATCTAAACTGAGCTGGAAAATGGGGTTAGAGTAGTGACGGGGGGCCGAGAGTGTGTTGCTGGAAGAGCACAGCAGATCAAGCAGCATCCGAGGAGCAGGAGAATCGACGTTTTAGGCATAAGCCCTTCATCAGGAATGAGGCTTGTGGGTCGGGAGGCTAGAGATAAATGAGAAGGGTGGGGCTGGGGGGAAGGTAGCTGGGAATATGATAGATAGAATGATGCATTTGTTTTTTCCCAGTGCAGACTCAATGGGCCAAATGGCCTCTTTTGTTCTGTACTGTATATCTTGAGTAGTGAGCTTTTGTCTGAGGTGTTAAATTGAGGTCCCATCTGCTTTGCCCTGGTATTGTTTCAAGGAGTATTCAGGAAGTTCTTCAAGGTCAATATTGACCCTTTGACTAACCCTAACCCCTCTAAAAAACTCGACACAAATCCAGAGAGTCCAAGAAAAACTCAGAAGGTCTGGTATCTGTGCAGGAAGAAACAGAACTAACAGTTCGAGTGTGGTATAACTGAAAAGGGTTGGAAATTATTTCCATATTTTCGAAAGAGGCAGAAGAGGGATGAAGGGAACAGATGGTGTGGAAGTCCTGTGTACAAGATAAAGCAAAAAAATCACACAACACCAGGTTATAGTCCAACAGGTTTATTTGGAAGCACAAGCTTTCAGAGTATAAGCTAGCTCCCTGACGAAGGAGCAGCGCTCCGAAAGCTAGTGCTTCCAAATAAACCTGTTGGTCTATAACCTGGTGTTGTGTGATTTTTAATTTTGTCCATCCCAGTGCAACATCGGCTCCTCTACATCAAGACAAAGCAGTTGTTAACAGTGTTATAAGAGAGTAAGAGATGTACACCCAGTGATCTTAATTCCAAACGTTTTAAGGATAGTTATGGACAAGGGTAAGACTAGTCCTTGGCTTCCCAGGACTGGGAATTACAGTCAGTATGAGGCAAGACCTGGAGAAATTAGATTTGGGGAATGGCTGTTTGAGGGCAAGCCCACATCTGACATGTGGGAATCTTTTCAAGGCCAGACTTCAGGAGCAGCATGTTCCTGTGAGGACGAAAGATAAGGATGGTAAGATTCCGGTAACCTGGACGACAAGAGATATGGAAAGTTTAGCTGAACAGCAAAAGGAAATGTATGTAAGTCCAGGAAACTGAAATCAGCCAAGTCCCTTGAGAAATATAAAAGGAAGCATGAAAGAACCTAAAAAAGGAATTAGGACGGCGAAAAGGAGTCATGAAACACTCTTGAGTTAAGGAGAATCCCAAGGCATTTTACGCAGAAACGAGGAGCAAGAGGGTAGGTAGGGAAAGGGTTGATCTACTCAAGGATGAAGGAGGACATTTAGATATGGGGCTAGAGCTACTGGGTGAGATACTGGATGAATACTTTGCATCAGTATTCAACAGAGAGAAGGACATGGATCATGGTAAGATCAGGGAAAGATATATTGATATTCTAGGACATGTCACTATGAAGGAGGAGGAGGTATAGATCTCTTGAATAATGTTAAGGTAGATACGCTCTGATGAAAATAGGTGGAGTTGTGGATGGTTAGGAAGGTGTTCAAAGAATGCAGCAGGAAATATATCCATTGGAAAGTCAGAAGGAGAAATAATAAATGGAATTTACAAAGTTTAAGAGGCATTTACACAGACACATGAACAGTCAGGGCATATGGAATTAGTTTATAATGGCATCACAGTTGACACAGTTTTGATGGGCTGAATGGCATCTTCTTGTGCTGCATTGATCTATGTTCTATGGATGAGAGATATGGTTTTCCAGCCACTGTCAGGGGATTTGACTATGTTCCTTTTTTTCATTTTCTTTTCAATGTCTAGAAATTCTCTTACATACAACTGAACACTATTTTTCCCTTCAACTAACCACCTGCGGTTTTTTATTCATCTATCAAACACCAGTAAACCACCTATGTTTACTTGGGAATCTGTAACTCACTGCCTGTAAAGGTGGGAAAGACAGAAACCCTCATCATGTTGAAGAAGTATTTAGATGCACACTTGTGATGCTCAGGCGAGGGGAAATGGGATTAGAAAAGTGAGATGTTCTTGACCAGTGCAGATTCGAAGGGCCGAATGGCCTTTTTCTGTGCAGTAGATCTCTATGACTCCATGAGAACATTCAGGGGATAAGGCCAAAGAGAAGTAGGTGGTTCAATCAAAATGGCTTGGCTGGGGAGCAGAGGGGAGCTTCCTGTTCTTAAATAGAGATGACAATTGCTGACATTTGCAATAATGTGATATACTAATTGTTCATTGATGTCAGGCCTGGAGACTGGATGGTGCAGAGGCTAAAAAGCCATTGGGAGAGTGTGAGCACAATCAAGCTGAAAACAGTACCGTTCTGGTGGATAGCCAGTCACTCAGCAGGCATGGCAATTCACAGATCACTGAATGCCTGAGTAATCACCCTGATAACACAGAGCTTACATCTTTTTTTAAGCTCATTCATGGGATGTGGGCATCACTGACTAGACTAGTATTGCCCAGAGGCAGTTTAGAATCGACCACGTTGCTGTGGGTCTGGAGTCACATCAAGGGGCCAGCCCAGGTAAGTCTGGCAGGTTTCTCTCTACAAAGTATGCGTGAATCTGATGGATGTTTCCACCAACAATAGCTTCAGATTCCAGAACTTTCAGATTCTGCCATCTGCCACAGCCAGATTGGAACCCAGGTTCTCCCCAGAAAATGAACTAATAATCAAGCCATAATCGCACCAGGCCCAAACCTCCATGGTTGCAATCTGTGTTGGAAGAAGGGGTGCTGTCCAAGTTTTCCATCTTACGTTCACCAGGAACACCCAAACTCCAATAAAATTCAATTGTGAAAACACGGTTAGGCTAAAGGGCCTGATCCCATGCTGTGAACCTCTATGAAACAACAATTAGATCGGATTCCCTACAGTGTGGAAACAGGGCCTTCAGCCCAACAAGTCCACACCGACCGTCTGAAGAGTAACCCTCCCAGACTCATTCCCCCACCCTATATTTACCCCTGACTAATGCACCTAGCACTAAAGGCAATTTATCGTGGCCAATCCACCTGACCTGCACATCTTTGGATTGCAGGAGGCAACCGGAGCACCCAGAGGGAACACACACAGATATGGGGAGAACATGCAAACTCCACACAGACAGTCGCCCAAGGCAGGAATCGAACCCAAGTCACTGGTGCTGTGAGACAGCAGTGCTAACCACTGAGCCACTGTGCAGCCATATTCCTTTGTAAAAACATTTGATAAATGATTTCCTTCAGGATTTTGTGCTGTTATGATTCTGCCCTCATGTCATAAAGATACAAAGTCTGAATAATGTGTGTCTTTCCTCAACAATAGCAAAGCCCTGGGTCTTCACTCCCTACACAACTGATTTGAATTACATGAACCTCATTATCTTTTTTACTTATTATTTCCAAAGCTAGGAAAGGCTAGCACAAAAGGAGCAACACACAATCGTGCCATTTACTGGAAGCAGATTGTCTCATTCTCGAATACAATCCTTACAGTGGGGAAGGATATCATTTGGCCCATCGAGTCCACACTGACCCTTGAAAGAACATCCCACCCAGACCCACCCCATTATCCACAGCGAATCCATCTAACCTGCGCTCCTTTGGACTGTGGGAGGAAACCAGGGCATCCAGACAAAACTCACACAGTGACGGGGACAATGTACAAACTCCACACAGACAGTTGCCCGAGGCTGGAATTGAACCCTGGTGTGGTGAGGCAGCAGTGCTAGCCACTGAGCCACTGTGCCACCCCAACTGCTGCTGGACTTAAAGGGTTGAATCTTACTTTCTGTTGTTCGCAAACAAACATTTTCAAATTGTTCCTGCATAGTTTGATGCATTTTGAGTTATTTTGTGTAATGTGTTCATTTGCTGTAAGTACATTGGCAGCTTCTCATGAATGATGTTCACTGACCGATCGCCATGGTGAACAAAAAAGAAAACTTAAAAATATATGAAGCCAGGTCTCACTCTGGGACCCTACCTTTCCAGAGGGATCATTACACTCATGTGGCTCTGTGTCAACTATTCCCCTGATACACTTTGGGATGCCTCACTCATTCATTCATCTTGAATTAAGTTTTTTTGTGTTGGGAGTTGAACGAAGAAGTCTTCAAAACATTACCTAGATTAATAGTGGTACTGGAAAAGCACAGCAGGTCAGGCAGCATCCGAAGAACAGGAGAATTGATGTTTTGGGCTAAAACTCCTCATCAGGAATGAGGCTGTGAACCGAGGGGGTGCTGAGATAAATGGGGTTGGGGGTGGGGCTAGGGGGAAGGTAGCTGAGAGTGCAATAGGTGGATGGAGGTGGGGGTAAAGGT
>NC_057719.1:8780934-8819195 GCF_004010195.1 Chiloscyllium plagiosum
GATAGGTAGGAGAGGAGGGTGGAGCGGATAGGTTGGAAGGAAGATGGACAGGTGGGACGGGTCATGAGGAAATTGGTGAAATCCACATTGATATCCTGAGGTTGGAGGGTCCCGAGGCGGACGATGAGGCGTTCCTCTTCCAGACGTTGGGTGGTTAGGAAGTGGCAATGGAGGGGGTCCAGGACCAGCATGTCCTCGGCCGAATGGGAGGGGGAGTTTAAGTGTTCAGCCACGGGGCGGTAGGGTTAGTGGGTTCTGGAGATGTTCTCTGAAGCACTCTGCAAGTAGGCATCCTGTTTCCCCGATGTAGAGAGACTGCGTCAGGAGCAACGGATACAGTAAATGACATGTGTGGAAGTGCAGGTGAAACTTTGATGGATGTGGAAGACTCCTTTGGGGCCTTGGACATAGGTGAGGGGCAAGGTGTGGGCACAGGCTTTGCAATTCCTGCAGTGGCAGGGAAGGGTGCCGGGAGGGGACATTGGATTGGTGGGGGGCATCAGCCTGATGAGATAGTTGCGAAGGGAATGGTCTTTGCGGAAAGTGGATAGGGGTGGGGAGGGAAATATATCCCTGGTGGTGGGGTCCATTAGTAGGTGACGGAAATGGTGGAGTCCAGTGATAATACCACTGGCGTACCACCAATCATTTAGCCCTGTGAACTATATCTAATTCCATGAAAACATTCAATGTTTTTGCTTCAACTGTTTTCTGCAGCAGAGAATTCCACAGGCTCCCCACTTTCTGGGTGAAGACATTTCTCCTCATCTCAGTCCTAAATGTATCTGCAGACTGTGACTGCAGGTTCTTGAGACCCCAGTTATTGGGATTGTCATGGGAGGAGGGATTCTGCCTCCTTCATCCTGGACAGAACACTACTTAAAATTTAACAGCTACTTTTAGTCCTGGTAATCAAGTTAATGATATGTCAGCTCTGGCTCAATGGATAACAGACTCCTTTCTGAGGTGAGTATGTCATGAGTTCGAGTCCTATATCGGAGACGAGAGATGAAAATCCAGGCAGATAGTTAATTATAGCACCAAGGAAATGCCCATTGAACACTTGACTTTTGACTTGTTGGGTGAGAGATGTGAACAAACAAAGATCCCTGCACTATCTTGAGTAGACACATTGGTGGTCTCCATAGTGTTCCAGTGACAATGAACTGACAACACCAAAAGAGGTCATTACTGCCTCACTGTTTCATGGGATTTTACTCTATGCAAATTGGCTTCCACCTCAGAACAGTGGCTTCACCTCAAAAAAAGAGGAATTTCTTCCCTGGCTTGGAGATGTCCTGAGGTGGACAATATGACATACAAATTCAAGTCCTTTGTTTATAAGTTCATCTGTGACATAGAGTCATAGAGATGTACAGCATTGAAACAGACCTTTTGGCCCAACTTGTCCATGCCAACCAGACATCTCAACCTAATCTAGTCTCATTTGCTAGCACTTGGCCCATATCCCTCTCAACCCTTCCGATGTATATACACTTCCAGATGCCTTTTAAATGCTGTAATTGCACCAGCCTCCATTAGTCCCTCTGTCAGGTCATGCCATACACGCAACACCCTCTCCGTGAAAAAGTTACCCATCAGGTCCCTTTTAAATTTTTCTTCTCTCACCCTAAATCTATGCCCTCTAGTTCTGGACTCCCCCACACCAGAGAAAAGACCTTGTCTATTTACCCTATCTATGCCCCTCATGATTTTATAAATCTCTACAAGGTCACCCCTCAGCCTCCAACGCTCCAAGGCAAACAGCCCTAGCATATTCAGCCTCCCCCTGTAGCTCAAACCCTCCAACCCTGGCAACATCCTTGTAAACCTTTCCTGAACCCTTCACACCACGCGCCCCCATTTCTGTCTACCTTTCAACCTTGCTGATGTCCTCAGCGAGGGAACTTGGCTCAACTTTACTTCTCACCATGAAAGGAAACACACAATGAGATTAGATCCTTAAATGGAACCGCAATCAATGGTAAACAATCCCCAAAAGCCACTGTACCATAACTCAAACTTGAACGAAATGCATCGTGTTTGGAGATGCACTTTCGGAGATCTGTGCTGATAATCGTGTACCGTCACTGCTACGGTAGGAATACTTGCTCACATTAACGCCTTGTCCTCTGGATGTCTGACAGCTTGCAAGTCTGTGGTCAGTGTCACTTTTCGCAGTGTTCTCCTTTACATGAAATTTAAGCAATTAATTATTTATCCTCCCTCCTCTTTCATTTCTCCCACATCTCCGCTCCCAGCTTTCCGCCGGGATGCTGGCTGTTTTTCCATGCTTTCGCAGGCTCGCTTAGAAATCACCTGAAGTGCAGCCTGCCGAAAGGAGTGCAGAATGATACATTTTTGCCTGGCTGGGTCATTTATTGACTGAAATTTCTTTGCACACTCCCTGCTAGTATATCCCACTCTCTATAAACTGTAGGGTGGGGGAGGGGGGGGGGGGGGTCTCTGAAGTTTTGTTGTTCATGTCTAAATGCGCAGTAAGCCCTGTTCCCCAATGCCTCTGTGCACACAGAACTACACCGACACCTGGTGAAGCAACAGCTTTGCTTTAAAATTCACCTTCTCGTCTTCTCTTTCTCTGTCCCCAATTGGCGTTGGACCAACTCTGGTTTCTGTGCCTTTAGTTGCCCAGGCCCTGAGCTCCAGCATGTCCTTCATGTGCTTCTACCTGAGTATGGCATTCAAGAGCATGAGCTAAATTGAAGTCAATGGGCATCCAATGGAACCTTCTGCTGCCTGTAGCACAAGGGGAATGAGGCGATGGGCTAGCAGTTATTAATACTGGACTATTCATCCAAAAACCCAGGTAATGTTCTGGGCACTGTGGGTTCAAATCCTGCCATGGCAAATGGTGGAATCTGAATTCATCTGGAATTAAGAGTTTAATGATGACCATGATTGTCAGGAAAAGAAAACCCATCTGGTTCCACCCATGTTCTCTGGTCTGGCCTACGTGACTCCAGCCCTCAAGCAATGGGGTTGACTCTCAGTTGCAATCTGGACAACTAAAGACGGGCAATAATGGTTCATTAATGTCCTTTATGGAAGCAACCTGCTGTCCTTACCTGGTCTGGCCTACATGTGACTCCAGACTCTTAACTGCCCCCTCGGCAATTAGGGTCGGGCAATAAATCCTCATCCTGAGAATGAGTTAAAAGGAAAAGCTCTGGCCCAGCCTGTGATGCTAATATCCTGTGAACGAATTGAAAAAATGCGCGGCCAGGCATCTCTGTCTCAGGAGGTACTAAAGTATTTCCTCAGCCTAGTATTTTAGGCCCGAACCTGCTCAGCCCCTTCCTGTGGAGGCGTGCAATGTGGATCAGACAATGTTCAGTGTCATTCACAACTCCTTAGAGGGTTATGAAAGCTACTGCCTGGTCAATATCTAGCTGTCTCTTCTTGATATGTCTGAAACGATATCTCCATCTTTTGTGCGATTACCCAAAGTGAAAATTCCTCTCATTCGATTTGACATGCTTTTATAATAAGTTCTGATGAAAAGAAAACCTGGAGGTTTCACTCCATGCAGGTTAACTGCACCCTGGGCTGACCTTTGGACCTCTAAGGAGCTGAGATCTGTCTCTGAAATCACAAATATGACCTGCCAGTTCAGTGGGTCAAAATGTTTATGTAGTGAGTACAGAACAGTGCAGGAATGCAGAACTGTTTCTGACAGATATTGGAATTTTCTCATCTGATTACTGAAAAGTCAATGTGTCATCTTTTGGGAGACAGACTGTGTGCAATTATGACATGAAGGGTGGAATATATTTTAATGCACTGATTGATTCTGACGGCAAAATTAAGAGATAAAACACGTCAAAGAAACAGTTTAATCACTCAAACAGCCAGCCTGCTTGCTCTATCTAAAGTGTCACCAGGATGTACTATTAATGCTATTTTTTATTCATGTGGGCATCGTTGACTGGGCAAGCATTTTATTGCCCATCCCTAGTCACCCTTGAGAAGGTGGTGGTGAGCTGCCTTCTTGAACCAAAGTAGTCCTATATGTGGATACACATCAAATACACATGTCCCGTATCAGTTGCCCTTCACCTAGAAAGACAAGACTGGCAGATGCAGAGGAACACTCTCATTTCTTGTGCCATTGCTCAGTAGCATGGATTCAGTTTATTTGAAAAGGTTAAAGGACAGATTAGACTCTAACTTGCAGTTACAGATTACCATGCATTAAACCTATTTCTAGCATTCCTTCTGCTGGACTGGGTATAGTAGTTGGTCTTGTGGTTTCAGCCTGGTCCTTGGGTCTATTAATTCTTAAAGAAACACAGCTCTTAAAGTGTCTTAAAGCACTTTAGACACCATTACCCGTAAGTTCCCCTCCAAGCCACACATCATACTGACTCAGAACTATATCATTGGTGTTGGGTAAAAGTCCTGGAGCACCCTTAGAAACAGCATTGTTACAATGGAAACGGAATGTTGTGCCTTTATTTCGAAGGGAATGGAATGTAAAAATAGGGAGGTTTTGCTGAAATTATATACTGCACTCCTGAAGAAGGGCTTATGCCCGAAACGTCGATTCTCCTGTTCCCTGGATGCTGCATGACCTGCTGCGCTTTTCCAGCAACACATTTTCAGCTAAAATTATATACTGCACTAGTTAGACGATTGGAATACTGTGAACAGACGTGGACCCCTTATTTAAGGAAACAATCAAAGTATTGGTATTGGAGGCAGTCAGAGAATGTTCACACGACTGATACCAGGTATGGAGGGCTGTCTTATGAGGAGAGGCTGAGTAGGTTGGGCCTGTCCTGGTTGTTCTCCTATAGCGTGCATTTCGTCAGCACGATTTGACTGTAACACGATTGGCGAATTGGGGCACCTTTTTTTTTAAAACACAAACTCCCATTGGCTATGACGCAATTCCATTCCCGACACTAGGTGCTGCCGAGGGCTGGACTCGTGCTGGCCTCGCATGGTCAGTCGGCTCGCGTGCTTCATGGTGGAGTGCTTCCTGAAAGGTACAGTACTGCACTCAGTAATTTCCGGTCCCCTCTTTTGTAAATGCCGTGTTTTCCATGAATATGGAAGGACAAAATTGCACGAATGTAACTCAGTATTGTACAATACTGTTACTCAGCAAACTCAGAAACCCCTTCAAGTTACCTTCCAATTTTTCAGGGTAAAGTATTAAATTTACCCTGAAATGAGATGAGGAGGAATTTCTTCTCTCAGAAATAGTGAATCTTTACCACAGAGGGCTAATGAGCCTGATTCATTAATAAACACACAACTTTTACTAAAGCCTGACAAAAAAAGCATTGATCTCAAACATTAACTCTTTCTTTCAACGGATGCTGGCGGATTTGTGTAGCTCTAGCACTTTTTGGAGGGGGATTCTTCGCAAAGGGTTGTTGAAGATTTGAGTATCTCTGGTGTTCTCTAACACAGAAGGCTGTGGACCATCACTTGCTGAGTATGAGGACATCGGTGAATAGAGTTTTGGAAACTGACGGAACTATGAGCTATGGAGATACTGCATAAAGGTGAGAGAGAACCCAGGATCTTACTGAACAGATTCAGTGAGGGAAATTCAGCATGTCTAGAAGGACCCTCACCAACTTTTACAGATGCACTATTGAAAGCACACCGTCCGGGTGCATAACGGCCTGGTACGGCAACTGCTCTGCCCAGGATGGTAAGAAACTACGGAAGGTAATGTGCACAGCCCAGACCATCACAGAAGCCACCCTCCCATCCATTGATAAAAACAGAAGTTGCTGGAAAAGCTCAGCAGGTTCAGCAGCATCTGTGAAGAGAAATTAACGTTTCAGGTCTGGTGACCCTTCCTTCGAACCTTTGAGGAAAGGTCACTGAACACAAAGCGTTAACTCTGATTTCTCTGCACAGATGCTGCCAGACCTGCTGAGTTTTTCCGGCACCTTCTGGTTTTGTTTCTGATTTCCAGCATCCGCAGTTCTTTCGGCTTCCATCCAGGCTCTCTGTTTACACTCCCATTGTCCTAGAAAGGCTGTCAACATCATCAAAGAACCCTCCCACCCCAGTAATGCTCTCCTACAACCACTTCCGTCAGGCAGAAGACACAGAAGCTTGAAAACACACACACACCAACAGGTTCAAGGACAGCTTCTTCCTGGCTGTTATCAAACTGATGCATGGACTCTCTAACTTCAAATAATGCTGATCTTGTTAATGTTGATCTTGCTTCATGCACCTCCTATTCAGTGTAACCTGTATGCCTAACTCTGTCCAAGCACCCGATGATCTATATGTCCTTGCTTACTATAATCTGCCTGTACTGCTCTCAAACTAAGCTTTTCACTGTACAGGTCGATCTGCTATAACGCGAATTTCATTAACATGCATTTGTTGAAACATGATTAACGAATTGGGTACACTGTTTCTAAAGCGTGAACTTTAAAAATATGTATTTGCTGTAATACAATTACATCATCCACACTTTAAGTGCTGTTTCCAAAGTGTGAGTTTTCAATAATACAGGGTTGCACATCATGTTATAGAAGAACTATCTGTACTTAGGTACATGTGACAATAAATCAAATCAATCAATCAAACGTCCCCTCTTCCTCAGTCTTATGAACATGTGCCCATGTAAATCCATGTAAATTGTGAAAAAGGCACCTGGCATTTGTTGAAGGGAGGGTAAAAGCAGTTGCAAAAAATGAAACGTGACCGTACGTATGTAGCCAGGTCGATGTAATAGCTGCAGAAGAGACAGATGATATTTAATGCAGGGAAGTGTAAGATGATTCTTTTTGTTTGGAAGAATGAGGAGAGACAATTCAAAATAAAAGGTATAATTTGAAAGCAGCAATAGGAAGGGCTCTATGCATAAATCATTGAAGGTGATGGGACAGGTTGGGAAAGCAGATCATAAAGCCTCAACAATAGGAACTTAGGGTACAAAAGTGAGGAAGTTATGATAAATCTACCTCAACACTAGTGCAATGTCAATTGGGGTGGCACGGTGGCTCGGTGGTTAGCCCTGCTGCCTTACAGTGCCAGGGACCCATGTTCGATGCCAGCCGTGGGCGACTTTCTGTGTGGAGTTTGCACGTTCTCTGCGCGGGCTTCCCCCGGGTGCTCTGGTTTCCTCCCACAATCCAAACGATGTGCAGGTCAGGTGAATTGGCCATGCTAAATTGCCACGTCAGGGATAAATAATGGGTCTGGGTGGGTTACTCGTCTGTGTGGACTTGTTGGGCTGAAGGGTCTGTTTCCATACTGTAGGGAATCTAATCTAGTCTGACACTTAGCACCACAGTTTTGGAAAGATTTGAAGGCACCAGAGGACGTGTGGAAAAGATTGATGAGAATAGTTCCAGGGATGAGGGACTTCACTTAACAAGACAGACTGACGAGGCTTAGGTTGAGAGGAAATTTGATAAAAATACTTAAAATCACGAGGGGTCTAAATGATTAGATAAAGAGAAACCGCATTGGTGAAAGGTTTGGGAATCAAAGGGTACAGTTTTAAAATGATTGCAAATGTTAACATGAAAGAAAGTCTTTGTTACACAGCAAGCCTGAGAGTACAGTGGAGAAGGGTCAATTTAACTTTCATAAGGGAATTTGATCATTATCAGAAAAGGAAGAATTTGCAAGCCTTATGGGAGGAAGCTAGGGAGTGTCAGAAGGTGAATTGATTCTGCAGTGAGCTAGCACAGACATGTTAGGCTATTTCGAAGCAATTCTGTGGTTCTACTAATAGTTCGAATTTCGAATACTCTACCTGGGACTATAGTAGAGACAGATTCAAACAAGAAAAAAATGAAATAGTTATCTTAGCAGAAAGGGTTTGCAGATCTACAGCAAAGAGGTGGCAGAGCGAGATTAGGTGCACTGCTCTTGCATTTGTGATGATATTGATAAAGCAGGATTGGCATCAATCTAGGAGCGCAACTGTTAGCACTCCTCGGTTGACTGTCTGTGTGGTGTTTGCACATTCTCCCCGTGTCTGCGTGAGTTTCCTCTGGGTACTCCGGTTTCCTCCCACAGTCCAAAGATGTGCAGATTAGGTGGATTGGCCATGGGGAATTGTCCCACAGTGTCCAGGGATGTGCAGGCTAGTGGAATAGCGATGGGTAATCCAGGGTGAAAGGGATTGGGAAGAGGGTAGGTTTTGGATGCGACGCTCTTTGGAAGGTCGGTGTGGATTCAATGGGCCGAATGGCCTGCTTCTTCACAGTAGGGATTCTATGATTCTATGAAGGCAACAGCAACTGAATGCCGGGCGTCTGGATCAGTGCAGTGCCATAGCAATGGGCTGAGGGGTTTCTCTGAGGGGTCATTTCATAATATTAAAAGCTCGCAACAAAGTACTGACCATACCCAACCAGGCCATGCTTGAAAAACTTAAAAGGTGCCATTCAACAATACAGGTGATTCTTCAATTGGACAACAGTGGCTATATAATTGTAAGTGTGCCAAGCATCACGCTGACTAGGATTATTTGTCAGGTTTACAGCAGAGCACAGTTACGTGCATTGGAAGGTATATATATAAGGTGTACATATATAAGCTGTGCATATATAAGGTGTACACATATTAGCTGTACATATACAAGCTATACAAATATAAGCTGTGCCTAGATAAGGTGAACATATATAAGCTGTACATATACAAGCTGTACAAGTATAAGCTGTGCATATATAAGGTGTACATATATAAGTTCATAAGACACAGGAGAAGAGGAGACCATTCAGCCCATCAATTCTGTTCCACCACTCAATGAGATCATGGCTAATTTGATAATTCTCAACCCCACTTTCTTGCCCTTTCCCTCTCACCTTCGATTTCATAACACTCACATGGGACTCTGTTCTTTTCCAACACAAAGAACCTGGGCACATATTGCATCTGTTTCAACTTAATAAAACAGGTAAGGCCCATTCTGTTCACTCCTCTGGGAAATGCCTTGACCAATCAGAATCAATCTGCTTAGATTAAAATTTAAACAAAGTTTAACAGTTAACTCTCAGGGGTGTAATTGGTAACAAGTGAGCCAGAACACAGCAGACACAGGATCTGACTGAGGTGGAATTACACCCAGGATCCAGTCCAGATTTGGTAAGAGAAGCCCCAGCATAACAATCTTCCCTGAATCAGCACAACTGAGCAAAATAATTGACTGGTGATTGAAACAGAGTAAAACAGAGTGGCAGGCAGCTCACCATCACCTTCTCAAGGGCAATGAGGAATAATCAATAAATGGGCAATAAAAGCTGGCTCAGCCAGGCATGCCCACATCCTATGAGTGAATAAAATTAGACATCCTTCAGCTGAGTGATGTAACATTGCTGGTCTTATCTTACAACTGGCTTCAGTTAGCTGCTTTGATCTTCCCTCGCTATATAAGACCTGTGACAGGAATTGAAATCAGGCAACAGACGTGCTGCATGGCTATAATTAGAGTCAAGAGTCCTATGGCATGGAGACAGCCCCTTCGGCCCCAATTGGTCCGTACTGACCAAAACGCCCATCCACACTAACCCCATTTCCCTGCACTTGGCCCATATCCAACTAATCCTTTCCTATCCATGTATTTGTCCAAGTGCCCTGTAAACGTTGTTAATGTACCAGCCTCTACCACTTCCACTGGCAACTCATTCCTTATGCCTACCACCCTCTGTGTAAAACAGTTGCCCCTCAGGTTCCTGCTTATTCTTTAAATTGATGCCCTCTAATCCGTGATTCCCCAACTCTGGGAAAAAGACTGAGTGCATTCATGCATCTCATGATCTTATACACTTCCATAAGATCTCCCCTCAGTTTCCGAAAACAAAATTGGACTTATTTAAACTAAATTTTGAAGGTATCTTGAGTACTTGCTGCAGCAGCAGAAGAAGGGTGCAAGCTTCAAGGAACAGGTTGTCACCAAAGACCTGGACAACTACACAACATCTGGGCACAATGGAACACATTGGGGTTACCTGGAAAGCAGCTTTTCTGAAATTTTAAACTATCACACAATACCAGGTTATAGTTCAATAGGTTTATTTGGAAGCACTGGCTTTTGGAGTGTTGCTTCTTCTTCAGGGAGCTTGTACTTTCAAATAAATCTGTTGGACTATAACCTGGTGTTGTGTGATTTTTAACTTTGTACACCCCAGTCCAACACTGGCATCTCCACATCATTTCTGAATTGGGTACGTGGTTATTTTGTGGACAGGTGAATGACCCGTTAGACTTTCTTAAAAGATCATCCTCCCTCAGCTAATACCCCTGAGATTGCATTGATATCTGCACTCCTCTAGTTCTGAACTCACTTCACCTGACCTCACTTTCATCCCATAAGACATTCCTACTTATTTGACTGAGATTTTAGTCATATGTCCTCATACCTTCTAATGTGGCTTGGTTTCACACTTTGTTTAATAATGGCCTCATTAAGTGCCTCAGACTGTTTTGCCACATTAAAACTGAGATGGAAAGTATAAATTATTGTTAATATCTTAGCATGCCACAGGAAAAATATATACTTTGTGCTCAGATATTCATGTATGCTTCATTGTCTTTGCAATTAATTCAATTTGCTGAATCAAGCATTGTTTTTTTTCTGTTATTTGATTGCTTCATTTTCTTTCATAAATTTGATCCCTACTTATAGCCATGACTAAAATGGTTTGACAATGTGTTTTTACTCTTTGTTTTAGGGATACTGTTTACCTATTAGATTAGATTCCCTAATAGTTTGGAAACAGGCCCTTCGGTTAGATTAGATTCCCTAATAGTTTGGAAACAGGCCCTTCGGCTCAACAAGTCCACACCGACCCTCTGAAGAGTAACCCACCCAGATCCATTTCCCTCTGACTAATGCACCGAACACTATGGGGCAATTTCCCATGACCAATCCACCCCAACCTGCACATCTTTGGACTGTGGGAGGAAACCGGAGCACCCGGAGGAAACCCACACAGACACGGTGAGAATGTGCAAACTCCACACAGTCAACCGAGGCTGGAATCAAACCCGGGTCCCTGGCGCTGTGAGGCTGCAGTGCTAACCACTAAGCCACCGTGCCACCCTAAAACCAGCTTGTTGTGTTGGAATTTAAACACAGCAGCATTTAACACTGAACTTTAACACGCTGCAGTATAAAACACAACCCGCACAAATAGCAGAGGGGGGATGCAAACCCACAACTCCTTAGAGACTGCTGACTTAATCCAGCACCTAGGACCGCTCGGCCATGTTACCAAACTACCTATCTGTGCTACTTAACTCTGTGATCAGCCTGTATTGCTTGCAAGACAAAGCTTTTCATTGTGCCTCAGCACACGTAACAATAAATTCAATTCAATTCAATTTGCTACCACTGTGTCACAGGAGGGCCCTTGGGTGTGTTTTTTTTATTTAACATATTTTTCGAATCAAATGTGTTGTTTTATGACCTATTGAATAAATTGGAGACTCGTGCACACCATTGGTATTAACACAGCAATTAATATTCAACTTTCATTGCAACCTGTAATAGTCTGAAATTAGAAAGAGTGTCCAAATTTCAACAGGTTAGAAAACCAATGATCGTATCATCCAGGTCTAGGTCCAAGGCCTAGATCCCAGATCCTGTGTCCCGGTCTGTAAAAACACATGTAGAATTGCCAACCCTCCAGGTTTATCCTTGACTCTCCAGATATTGAAAGCTAATTTGAGACCAACCATGGAGAAAAATCAGAAAATACCGAAATACAATGTGTGTTGAATCAAGATCGCACCTTTAAGGTGGCACGGTGGCTGAATGGTTAGCACTGCTGCCTCACAGCGCCAGGGACCCGGGTTCAATTCCCATCTTGGGCAACTATCTGTGTGGAATTTGCACATTCTCCCCGTGTCTGCGCGGGTCTCCTCCGGGTGCTCCGGTTTCCTCCCACAATCCAAAGATGTGCAGGTCAGGTGAATTGGCCATGCTAAATCGCCCGTAGTGTTAGGTGCATTAGTCAGGGGTGAACGTAGGGGAATGGGTCTGGGTGGTAAAAACAATGACTGCAGATGCTGGAAACCAGATTCTGGATTAGTGGTGCTGGAAGAGCACAGCAATTCAGGCAGCATCCTCGGATGCTGCCTGAATTGCTGTGCTCTTCCAGCACCACTAATCCAGAATGGGTCTGGGTGGGTTGCTCCTCGGAGGGTTGATGTGGACTTGTTGGGCCGAAGGGCCTGTTGCCACACTGTAGGGAATCTAATCTAAAAAATGTAACAGAACATCCCAAAGTGCTATGAAGGAGTGTTACCAAACAGAATTTTTGCAGAAATGTGATGCTTCCTTTTTGAGATGACTTGCGGGGGAAAGTGTGTTAGGTTTTGACTAACTTGCTACCCCCTCACCATCAGAAAACCTCGACTGACTGCTTTGGATTAGTTAAGTAAAATAAATGAGGAGAAATTTCTCAACCCAGAGAGTGGTGAGCCGGTGGAATTCTCTGTCTGAGAAAACAGTTGAAGCCAAACAATGATTATCGTTCATTGGAATAACAAGATCAAAAGGTACGGGGAGAAAGCAGGAACAGGTTACTAGGTTGCATGATCAGCCATACTGAATGGTGAAGCACACTTGAAGGGCTGAATGGCCTACTCCATGAATGGGAAACAAATTCCTTTGTTTCTTTAGTTAAAAATCACACAACACCAGGTTATAGTCCAACAGGTTGATTTGGAAGCATAAGCTTTTGAAGCGCTGCTCCTTCGTCAGGTAGCTAGGAGGAGTGGTGCTCTGAAAGCTAGTGCTTCCAAATAAACCTGTTGGACTATAACCTGGTGTCTTGTGACTTTTAACTTTGTCCATGTCAGTCCAACACTGGCACCTCCACATTATGTTTCTTTATGTTAGCTTGCCCTAAATAAAATCTCTGTTCTAAGCCATCCAATACACATCAATGCTTCTTTATCTATTACAATATGATTGATCATTACTCAACTTCCATCATCTGATTTTAATATGAGTCCTTTCATGGAGTGAAGGGATTTTTAAACAGGACAAGTGCTGACTTGAAATAGCTGTAGATTTTGGCAAGCTTAGTGAAACCTGTATGAGATGTACAGAATCCACCTGTATTGTGATGTTCATTTTATACAATGACCATGAAACCAGACAAATAACTCAGTGTTAAGAAATTTGCATCTTCAGTTTAATCCATATTTGTATGAGAAGTTGAATGTGTTGAAGATCACAGAGTTGTCTACAACTGTTCAATTTGAAAGGACAATGGAGCTAGGCTCAAGAATATACAAATGAACCCTATTTCAATTGCTGTCCTTCCAAACAGCCCAAAATGTTGACTTTCCTGCTCCTCGGATGCTGCTTGATTGGCTGTGCTTTTCTAGCACCACACTCTTTGACTCCTTCCAAACAGCAAAGCAGATTAAAGAATATGGATGGTTGTGAAAAACTGGGTGGCATGGACAAGTTGGGCCGCAGGACCTGTTTCCAGGCTGTAAACTTCAATGACTCATTATAAGAGAATCTGAAAGATCTCTCTAAAATTCTCTAAAACTCCAAAATTCCCAGTGAAAATGAGGAAACAGCCATTCACCAAGAATTCTAGAATGCTATTATTACAGAAGAAACAAGAGAGCAACACTGGGGAAATGATGGCCGAGTGGTTTTATTGCGGGACTGTTAACCCAGGTAATGCTTCAGGGACCTGGGATCAAATGGTGATGGTGAAATTGAATTCAATAAAAATTTGGAATTAAGAGTCTAATGATGACCATGAATCAATTGTCAGGGAAAAATCTACCTGGTTCACTAATGTCTTTTAGGGAATAAAAAACTGTCATCCTTCCCTGGTCTGGCCTACACGTGACTCCAGACCCACAGCAATGTGGTTGACTCTTAACTGCCCTCTGGGCAATTAGGGATTTCATCCCCATACCTAAAAATGCCACGATTATTTAAGCTTGGTTTGAGTCGCGGTTTGTGCAGGGTGGTTTTTTCCAGATTACCTCTTTCCCTGTGCATGTGTTGATTGTATGTTTTATTATTTTTTCTTGGAGTTAATCAGAAATGAAATTCCTTCACTCAAAAAAATCCTTGGAATTGACAACTTCATTTTGATCTAACTGTTTTTTGAAACTCATTCTTGGGGCATGGGTGTCGCTGGCTGGGCCAGCATTTAATGCCCATCCCTAGTTACCCCTTAAGAAGGTGGTAGTGAGCTGCCTTTTTGAACTGCTGCAGTCCATGTGTAGATCCACAATTCCCTTAGGGAGGGTGTCCCATCAAGGCAGAAGTTAAGAGCATGATGGAATTAACTCCACATACCTGAATGAGTGCACTTCCAACAGTATTCAGATAGCTCAAACCCATCCGGGACAGCTCGATTAGTAACTACTTATAGCATTCACTCTTTTCACCATAGATGCCCAATAGCAACAGCGTGTACTATCCACATTGTTGGATACTATGCACAACAATAACTCTGCAAGTTTCCATGGATAGCAACTTCCTCGTGGCCTCTACCAGCATGACTTGCAGTTTCTCTTCTAAACTGCACACCGACCTGGTTTCAAACCATATATATAAAGAGCTTACTGTCCTGGAACACATTCCCTGACAGTGTTTGGGGTGTTCCTACAGCACAAGGACAGGAGCAGTCCAAGACAGCAGTTCACCTTCTCAAGAGGCAATTGGGGATGGACAATGCATGCCGGTTCTGCCCACAATATCTACATCCCATGATGAATGTGAAAGAAAGTATTTGAGCATCTTTCTGGTCTTGACTGTCAGTCAAACAATGGCAGACGGAGAAAATTAAATTAAAATGCATCTCTTTTACAGCTAAATTAGGTTTCTCCTGCGGCATTTACACAGGCTCCCAGTAATTAGAATTAGTTTCTGAGGAGGCTGTCATGGTGCATGGTGTAATAGAAAGTCACCATGCTTTGAAACAAGTTAATCATACACACTGCAAAGCAACAGTCTCAAGAAATCTGAAAGAAAACGATATGTAATTTGGAAGGCACAGAATTGGCTGTCTGGGAGTTAAGTACAACTAGGAGAAAGTGAGAAAGTGGGAGTTAAGTAGCAATTGGGAGGTGCAGGATGGCTGAGATAGGGTAGGGGGTGAGTCTGGATAGGATGCTCTTTGGAGAGTAAGCATGGACTTGTTGGGTTGAATGGCCTCTTTCTACACTGTAGGGATTCTATGGATTCTATGGAACAAACTAGCCTTTATTTCAAAGGGATTGGATGACAGTAATATCAAGAAATGGCTGAAGGCACTACAATGTCTATGATCCTTGATAATATTTTGGCAATACCATTGAAGACTTGTGCCCGAGAACTTAGCTCATCCCTAGCCAAGCTGTTCCACTACAACACTGGCCTCATCCAACAATGGTGAAATTTGCCTAGGTATGTCCTGTATATAAAAAGCAGGACAAATATAATTACCTTCCCATCAGTCCACTCTCCATCCTGTGTAATGTGATGGACGGTGTCATCAATAGTGATAATAAGCAGCACCTGCTCAGCAATAACCTGCACAGTGATGCCCAGTTTGTGTTCAGCTCCTTGGTTCAAACATGGACGAAAGAGCTGAATTCCATAGGCGAGGGGAGAGTGATAACCCTTGACATCAAGGCCACATTTGACCTAGTGTGGCATGAACGAGTCTGAGTAAAACTGGAATCAATGAGTATCAGGGGACAAACACTCCGCTAGTTGGAGTCATACCTGACACAAAGACAAGATGGTCGTGATTGTTGGATTCAGTCATCTCAGCTCCAGGACATCTCTGCAGGAGTTTCTCAGGCCCAACTTCAGCTGCTTCATCAATGACCTTCTCTCCATCACAAAGTCAGAATATATTCGCTGATGAATGCACAATATTCTGCACCATGTGTGACCCTTCAGACACTGAAGCAGTCCATATCTAAATTCAACACAACTTGGACAATATTCGGGCTTGGGCTGACAAGTGGCACTTCGCAATCGTGCCATAGAAGTGCCACACAATGACCATCTCTAACACGAGAGAATCTAACCACCACCCCTTGATATTCATTGGTGTTACCATTACAAATACCCCACTACCAACATTCCAGGATTACCATTGAGCAGAAACTGAACTGGATTTGCCACATAAACACAATGGCTACAAGATCAGGTTAGAGGCTAGGAATGCTTCAGTGAAATTTCACCTCCTGACTCACCAAAGCTTGTCAATCACCTACAAGGCACAAGTCAGGAGTGTGTTGGAATACTCCCCACTTGCCTAGAAGGGCACAACTCCACCGACACTCAAGAATCTTGACACCATCCAGGACGGAGCAGCCTACTTGATTGGCACCACATTCATGAACATTCAGTACATCCACCACTAACGCTCAGTAGCACCAGTGTGTACTGTCTGCAAGATGATCTGCAGAAAATCACCAAAGATCCTCAGACAGCACCTTCCAAAATCCCAATCATTCCAAGTAGAAGGATAAGGACAGCAGATATATAAGAATGCCATCACTTTCAAATTCTCCTCCAAAGGACTGACCATTCTGCGTTGGAAATATCTCACCATTCTTTCAGTGTCACTGAGTGAAAATGTTGGAACTCTGGGGTTCATGAAGGCAGCTCACTACTATTTTCTCAAGGGTCATTGGGGTGGGTAATAGATGCTAGACCAGCCAGTGATGCCCACACCTCCTGAATGAATCTTTAAAAAGTCTGAGTTGTCCACGGTTTTGGTGATGTTATATCTGTACCTGGAGTACTATGCACATGTTTGGTGTCCTACCCAGGAGGAGCTACACATGCCTGAGATAGAGTAGAGGTAAAGTTCACCAGATTGATTCCAGAAATGAGAGGGCTCTGTTGTGAGGAGACAGTGGTTAAAATGGACCTATACTCTCTGGAATTTAGAAAGGTGAGACCTGATCTCATCAAAAAATATAAAGCTTTCAGAGGGTTTGACAGTGTTTAAGCTGAGATGCTAATTTTTCCCTGGCTGGAAAACCTATGGACCATGGATTCAGAATGTGATCATGGTGATTTAGCACTGAAATGTGGAGAGATTTCTTCACTCAGTGAGGTCTGAAGCTCAGCCTGCACTTTTGACTGAGATCTCTACATGTTTGGGCATTGAGGGGACCTAGTGAGAGGACAGAAAATTGGAATTGAGCTACTGGAGACGCTTTGAGGGATGGTATTTCTCATGCTCCATCACCAAATTGGGTTGCCTTAAATCCTTTGGTGAGGTATGTATCTACCAGTTGACCATTGTTGAATGTCAGTTCCCTGGCCCTGGATTGGTTACATAGATATCACCTACAATGCCCTCATTTCGTCCAATGCCCATTAAAGTCAACAGCAAGCCTCCAGATGGTTAATAAATTAGTCATAACAGAGAAGCATTAGAAAGTACTTTGAATTAATTCAGCAAAATGAGCCTGTCAAAATAAGTCAATATTTTCTTCAAAGCGGTGGGTGAGGATTAGAGAACATGTCATCACCTTTTGCTCCTATTCTGTCAATGAAAATAAATAAATAACAATGAATCTCTGTCAAAGCAGAGTGTTGTCAGAGCTGCACCCATCCAGGCAAGATTAGATTAGATTCCCTACAGTGCAGAAACAGGCCCTTCGGCCCATCAAGTCCTCACCGACCCTCCGAAGAGTAACCTACCCAGACCCATTCCCCTACTCCCTACTAATGCACCTATCATTATGGGCAATTTAACATGGCCAATTCACCAAAGACCTGCACATCTTTGGATTGTGGGAGGAAACCGGAGCACCCGGAAGAAACCCACTCAGACACAGGGAAGAATGTGCAAACTCCACACAAACAGTCGCCCGAGGCGGGAATCGAACCTGGGTCCCTGGCGCTAACCACTGAGCCACCATGCCACCCCGGTTTGATGAAATGTCTCCACGAGCACTGAGGCAAGTGGAGACATTTAATCAAACCCCTGATTTATGCTTTATAAATAGCAGACAACCTTGGGGAGACAGGAGGTCAACTATTCACTGCACAATTTGTGGCCTTTGACATGTGTGTTCCCATAGAATTTATACAGTTAGCCCAATTCATTTTATAGTCAATGGTAACCCCAAGATATTAGTGGGAGATTTAGAGGTAGAATACAATTGAGTTTCAAGGCTAGATAGGTTCACTCTTATTGGGTATGGTCATTGCCTGGCACTTGTGTGGCACATACATTACTTGCCACTTATCAGCCTAAGCCTGGAGACTATCCAGATTTTGCTGTATTTGAACATGGACAACTTCAGGACCTGAGGAGTCACGGTTGGTACTGAACATTGTGCAGTCATTGACAAACAGCCCCACTTCTGACCTTATGATGGAGGGAAGGTCATTGATGAAGCAGCTGAAGATGGTTGGGCCTAGGACACTACCCTGAGGAACTCCTGCAGAGATGCCTGACCATCCTCCAATGTGCCAGGGGAAAAGCTTTCCTCCTGATGCTCATTGGTTCCAGTTCTGCTCCAACTCCCTGACACCAAACCCAGTCAAGTGCTACCTTAATGTCAAGGGCTGTCACTCTTACCTCACCTTTGGAAGTCAGCTCTTTTGTCCATCTTTGCATCAAGGCTGTAATGAGGTCAGGAAATGAGTGCAAAGTTAGCATCAGTGAGCAGGTTATGTCAAAAGTAGTTAACTCGACAAGAAATGTTTAATTGATAAGAGAATCAAGGCTAATGGGGGTGGGGGGTGTCAGGAAAAAAGTTACTTGAAGGCCAAAACTAGATCTTATTGAATGGTGGGAGTACACATTGAGAGGCTCTTGCTCTTATTTATCATGATCTTAAGAGGTTAAGGTCATCCTGAAGTGTCGAAAGCTGCTAAACAAATTGAATCTTTTCCTTACTCTCTTCTTCAGCTACTGAAATAAATGACACAAATTCAATTGGACAATTTAACTAGATTAAAGTTTTGTTAAATTCTAAGATGCAGGCTTTGGAACAAAAGATGATGGTGATTATACATCGAGGGGAGGTGAACACAGGGTGCTCCTGACTCTGGGATTGTCTCGCTGACTGATGCCAACAGTCTAGCCAGGTTCTGGCAGTAAAAGGGAAGGTCTGGAGCCGTCATCAATCTGACTCTCCGATATTCCCAGCAGCAGCTGTCAATCACTGTCACTGGAGAACGAGCCCAGAACTGACTTTCCAATCTGGAACTGGAGCCTCGGAACAGTCCTCCCAATGCTGCAGACAATCTCACATTCTTTTAGGTACTCTGGAGCAAGTAGCCCTTTCATCAAAACTGCAAAAAAAAAAGCAGCTTCTGACAAAGGACCACTGAATCCAACACCACCAGGCAATGTGGGTGCATTGTGACCAGTGAAGAGGGACCCATGTTCCCATTGCTGCAAGGGTTGAGAACCAGAGAGTACTTAAAGTGATTAGGAAAAGAGCCAAGAACAACATGAGGAAAGCATTTTTACGCAGTGATTAGAGTGGGGAATGCACTGCCTGAGAGACTGCTGGAGGTAGATTCAATAATAATTTTCAGGGGGGAAATGGATAAGCAGCTTTAAAAATAATGATTGCACAGGCCGGTGTGGAATGTGAGGACAGTGGCAGACGAAATTTAATGCAGGGATTCATTTTGGTGGGAAGTACAAGGCAATAGAAAATGAAGGGGACACAGTAGCAGAGGCATGTTGGCTCAGTGGTTAGCGTTGCTGCCTCACAGCGCCAGGGACCCAGGTTTGATTCCCACCTCAGATGACTGTCTGTGTGGAGTTTGCATGTGCACTGCGTGGGTTTCCTCCAGGTGCTCCGGTTTCCTCCCAAAGATGTGCAGGTCAGGTGGATTGGCCATGCTAAATGGCCCAGGTGCATTAGTCAGGAGTAAATATAGGGTAGGGGAATGGGTCTGGGTGGGTTACTCTTCAGAGGGTTGGTGTGGACTTGTTGGGCCAAAGGGCCTGTTTCCATACTGTAGAGAATCTATCAATCAGAGGCATTTGGGTACATGTGTGCATACATTGCTTAAACTGTCAGGGCATCATGAGAAAGTGGTTACCAACACGGGGAGGGTTTGAGTTACAAGGACAGGCTCCATGAAGTTTAGGAGGCTGAGGGGTGACCTGATACAGGTTTATAAAATCATAGATGAGGTGAATAGTAAACGTCTTTTCCCTATGATAGGGGAGTTCAAAACTAGAAGGTGTTAATCTAAGGTGAGAGGGGAAAGGTTTTAAAAGGGACCCAAAGGTCAACTTTTTCGCACAGAGGATGATTCATGTGTGGAATGAGCTGCCAGAGGAAATGGTAGATGCTGGTATAGGTACAATATTTAAAAGGCATTTGGACAGGAACATGAATAAGAAAGGTTTAGAGCGATAATGGCTGAACGCAGGTAAATGGGACTAGTTCAGTTTGGGAAACCTGGTCACATGGACGAGATGGGCTGAAGGGTCTGTTTCTGTGCTGTATGACTCTATAAGTCCATAAAGGGATCACGGGCTTCATAAATAGAAGCTAGAAGTACAATATCGAGGTGTTTATGATGAAGATTTATAAGTCTTAGCCTCAATTGAAGTATTGCACCAATTTGTGAGCGCGACATTTTGGGAAGGATGTGAAGGCTTTGGAGAAGGTGCAGATAAGATTTACCAGAATGGGATGAGGAGCAACATGGGTTACGTGGCTGCTGACTTTACAGAGAGGAAGGTTTGAGCAGGGTTTGTTGGAGCTGCTCATAATTATGAAAGCTTTTTTATTCATTGATGGGATGTGGGTGTCACTAGCCAGGCCAATGTTTCTCCACCATCTCTAATTGCCCATATACTTATCCAAATGTCTTTTAAACATTGTAACTGTACCCAAGCCTTGGAGTCCCCTAACTTAGGAAAAAGATCCCTGCCATTCAACTTCTCTATACCTCTCATGTCTTTAAAAACATCGATGAGGCCACCTCTCAACTTCCTACACTCCAGTAATAGAAGTCCCAGTCCATCTAGCCTCTCCCTATAACTCAAACCTTCCATTCCCAGCAACATCCTCGTAAATATAGTATAAGTATTTATAAGTATAGGAATTAGGATCATCTGATGGCTGTACAAGACATTGGTGAGACCACTTTTGGAATATTGTGGTCTCCTTCCTATTAGAAGGATGTTGTGAAACTTGAAAGGGTTCAGAAAAAATTTACAAGGATGTTGCCAAGATTAGAGGATTTGAGCTATAGGGAGGGGCTAAATAGACTGGATTATTTTCCCTGGAGCGCCGGAGGCTGAGGAGTGACCTTATAGAAGTTTATAAAATCATGAGGGACATGGATAGGGTGAATAGACAAGGTCTTTTCCCAGGGTAGCAGAGTCCAAAACTCGGGGATATAAGTTTAAGGTGAGAAGGGAAAAATTTAAAAGGAACAACTTTTACATGCAGAGGGTAGTGTGCGTATGGAATAAGTTGCCAGAAGAGGTGGTGGAGATTGGCACAATTACAACATTTAAAAGGAATTTGGATGGGTACGTGAACCCATACAGTGTAGAAACAGGCCCTTCTGCCCAACAAGTCCACACTGACCCTCCAAAGAGTAACCCACCCAGACCCATTCCCCAACACTTTTATCGTGAATTTACTCCTGACTAATGCACCTAACTTACAGATCCCTGAACGCTATGAGCAATTTAGCACAGCCAATTCACCTAACCTGCACATTTTTGGGTTGTGGGAAGAAACTGGAGCATCTGGAGGAAGCCCACGCAGACACGAGGCAAACATGCAAACTCCACGCAGAGAGTCGCCCAAGGCTGGAACTGAACCTGGGTCCATGGTGCTGTGAGGCAGCAGTGCTAATCACTGAGCCACCCCTTTAGAAAAAGGGAATGAGAAGGTTTAGAGGGATATGGGCCAAATGCTGGCAAATGGGACTAGATTAGGTTAGGATAGCTTGTTGGCATGGACATGTTGGACCGAAGGGTCTGTTTTCGTGCTGTACACCTCTATGACTCTAAATATTTTCCGAACTGTCTCTGGCTTGATAATTTTCTGAGTAACACCAATATTACTACTACACCATCTCACCCACTTGCTCTGTTAGCCTGGCCTGAGTCCCCTGTTAATCTCTGATGGGCTTTCTTTTTAACCACAGGGAATATAAGGGCACCAGATGGAAGCCTTGCATTTCCAAAATGAATTAAATACACACAACGCAATCACAGTATGTTCCCACGAACTTTGAGCTTTATTGTCCACACAGTCTTGCTTGGCTGTCATTGTGGCCTCCTGCAACTGTGAATCTAATCTGATTGTGTTCAGGGCTTCATTAAAGGAGAAATAAATAGGATTTGTAACTAAATAGAAAAATGGGTCTGTGACACAACATTAGGGACTCAGATAATGAATTTCTGACAGTTTGTTATGCTAATCTAATACAATCTGGTTTGCTAATATTAAATGTAATGGTATGCTGGATACAACTGAGGCAATTAGATGGTTAGAATTTTATTCACAATCCCATAAATTCATTACTGGCTGCAGTTAGATTGCATACATAAAGGATGGGTAATTAACTTTCCAGCTGGATCTTTGATGGGAGGGAAAATGCAGCAAGATGAAATGGGACAGCTTGTGATTGTGATCTCAAAGCTGGCCTTGCTGTAACCCAGTCCCTTCGAGCTCTGAATGCTGACAGAAGCTCGGCTCCTCGCTAATTTCTCCTGAGGGTCAGCACGCGGCGAGCGCAAAGACAGCGGGAGAAAAAAACAAACAGTTCATCCGTCAAAAGATTATGGCTGATCGAGTTTTGAGAAGATTTGTAGCTCAGGTTGAGGTTCTGGATGTAGGTTTGCTCACTGAGCTGGGAGGTTCATTGCCAGATGTTTCGTCACCCTACTAGGTAACATCTTCGCCCGGGGGCCCACTGAAGATGTTACCTAGTAGAGTGATAAAACCTCCGGAAATGAACCTTACAGCTCAGCGACCAAACCTACATCTAGATTACGGCTGATCTGATTGTTGCCTTAACTCCACTTTCCTGTTCACTCCTCATGACCTTTGACCCTCTTGTATTTTAAAAGTATCGATAGTCGCATTCTTTGGTGCCCTCTGCCCCTTTTTTTCTTCTGAGTGGTGGAGATAACGGGAAGAGATGCAAGATGGAAATCTAAACTTTCAGGATAAGGGTCACTCTGCACTTTTTTTATCCCTAAACAACATAGCTACCGTCCCTAAGCTTGACGCATTAGAGCATGCACCTCATGTTTAGTCACCATCCCTATTAGAACTTCAGGATGTTGTCACTCTTCTTGACCAGCTGAGGACTAACCAGAGTTCCAATAGCAGCCAATGTCCCATTGGGTACCACCTCCAAATGGGGCATTCAGTTGGCAATGGTCCCCAGCCCCACAGGGATCAGTGTAAACTGGAACTGAGTGAAGAGTTCTCAGATTTGAGGAGTGCAGAAATCACATACTATCTCTAGAGAATGGAAGCAGGCCATTCAGCATACCATGTCCCCACTACCCCTCGAAGGAGCAACCCACCCAGACACACTCCCCGACCCTCTCCTTGTAATCCAATATTTCTAATGGCTAACCCACCTAGCCTGCATACCCCTGGACATTATGGGCAACTTAGCATATCCAATTCACCCCAACCTGCACAACTTAAGACTGTGAGAGGAAACCCAAACAGAAAGGGGGAGGCGGGGGGGGGGGGTGGGGGGAGATGAGCAAACTCCACACAGGCAGTTACCCGAGGCTGGAATCAAACCTGTGTCCCTGGAGCTGTGAGGCAGCAGTGCTAACGACTAAGCCACTATGCCACCAGTTATCAGCTACATGCAGAATCTGAGACAGACACTTGGAATTCCAGAGGTGATCTTCCCAGCCTTCTGTCTTAGCTTTATTTGGTAACTAGGCAGAACAATCGCACACTGCACACCTCAGACTGGCAGTGCTACTTTTTCTCGGGGTGGCACCATTTTGAATTGATGTCATGGAAAATTCTGGAAATGTTACACCAAGCTGTTTACAACGGTAAACAAAAAAAAACCTACGATTGGTAAGGAATGGAAAAAAAAATTCTGAAAAGTTTGCATTTGTAAAGCACCTCTCACAACCACAGGATGGTCATTTTCTAATCTACCTAGAGTAGGTAGGGCTTGAAGCCAGAACTCCAGGGTATATATGCTACCCCTATACCCAGGAGATCAGCTGGGTATAGGGGTAGCATATATAAAAATTATACAGCTCAGTGGTTAGCACCCATTGCCTCATAACACCAGAGACCTGGGTTCGATTCCACTCTCAGCTGACTCAGGGGAGTTTGCATGTTCTCCCTATATCCACATGGGTTTCCTCCAGGTGATCAGGTTTCCTCCCACAGTCCAAAGATGTGCAGGTTAGACAAACTGGCTAATGCCAGATTACCCACAGTATCCAGGGATGTGTAGGCTGGGTGAATTAGCCATGGGAAATGCAGGGTTACAGGGGTGGGGTGGGTCTGGGTGGGATGCTTTTCAGAGGGTTAGTGTGGACTCGATAGGCTGAATGGCCTGCTTTCACACTATAGGGATTCTATGATTCATTGCTGGGACTGATACCTCTTGAGTGTGGAGCAATAAACTGCTGTGTTAATGAAAACAGGAAGTGTGAAAAGTATTTTAGTAGAAATAGCATAGAATATGACTCCAAAACAAAATGACTCTATTCAAAATATTAATACTGTTTCTCTCCCCACTAGTGTTGCCAGAGCTGCTGAGTTTCTCTAGCATTTCTCAACAACATTCACAGTAAGTTGTCCTTATTCATTTGCAGTGTTACCCAGTCAGTAGGAGAGTGTGTTGGCGAATAGGCGATTTGACCACATCAGCACTTTTCCCCTGATAAAATTAAGAGATTGCCTTTGCACTCCTTTGCAAATCAAAGTATCATGAGAGTTGCTTCAATTTCCATCTCAACCCCAGTGCTCAGCAACAAGACAATTAGAAAGATCCTGGCGGAGGCTGAAGGATTAATCAACTTCAAAGCCTCTGAAAAGTGACTTGACATCAAATATTGGTGCCAGTTAAACAAACTTAGTTCTTCTGTGATTTTGTGATATCGTAATTATCTGTCATGGCTCTGTAAAAAGTCTCACAATTATGGCAAAAGAGTGGAATGCACTATTGATTTCTGGTTGAGCATCAAGACTAACTCACTCCTGTATTAATTTACAATGTACCACACCAGAGCCGCTTCTCACTGATTATCATGTGTTCGTCACCTTAGAAACTTGGAAAACAGGAGCAAGAGTAGGCCATTCGGCCCCAGGAGCCTGCTCCACCATTCGATAAAATCAAGGATGGAACCAAGATGGCGGCAGAGGAGGACGCTTCAGCTCTGCCCGTTCTCCTTCTTTACCTGCTCTTTATTTTGTCTCTTTGTGTTTTTAGATTAGATTACTTTACAGTGCGGAAACAGGCCCTTCGGCCCAACAAGTCCACACCGACCCGCCGAAGCGTAACAGCTCTGCCCGTTCTCCTTCTTTACCTGCTCTTTATTTTGTCTCTTTGTGTTTTGTTCTTCTTCTCTACCAGCCTTAATAACCCCTGACCTCAGCACAGAAATGATGTGGGTGCTCCTGGCATGGCATGATGGCATTCTGGTTTGACATGGCCTCAGCATGGTCTTCCTGGTCTTCAGGCAATACCAGAATAATCTCCCAGCCTCATGATCCTCAAGGTGAAGCCTGGCGCGGTCCGGAGCCAAGGCCCGGTACGGACTGGAAGCTAGATGGTCTGAATGGGATTAATACCATTCTGACTGCTTCTTTCTGCAATGCTGGACTTTTTATTTCTCAAATTTCTAAGATCTTATAACTGAAGAGGTTGTACCTGGGTACCTTTGTACTGAGCTGGTGCTGTAAGTGGTGACCTATCACTTTACTCATTTGAGTACATGTGACTATAAAGCTAATTGAATTCATGTTCTTTGATCCCTTTAGCCCCAAGTACTATATTAGCGAGTTTGGAGAAGATTTGTAGCTCAGGTTAAGGTTTTGGATGTAGGTTTGCTCGCTGAGCTGCAAGGTTCACTTCCAGACGTTTCGTTACCTTACTAGGTAATATCTTTAATGAGCCTCAGGTGAAGCAATGCTGAAAATTCCTGCTTTCTATTTATATGTTTGGGTTTCTTTGGGTTGGTGATGTAACCTGAGAAAAGGAACCGGAAGTGACTTCACCATAGGAAATAACATCACCACAGGAAATGACATCACTAATGCAGCTCCGCATGAAGGTGCTGAGTGATCGACACATTGTAGGCAAGAGGATGGCCATAGTTATAGAGTCATACAGCACAGAAGAGGCCCTTTGGCCCACTGAGTCTGTACCGACCTAACTGCACTAATCTGACTTTCCAGAACCTGGCCTCATGGCCTTGAATGTTATAACACTTCAAGTGCTTGTCCAAGTACAGTTTAAACGTTGTGAGGTTTCTGCCTCAGCTACTCTCCTAGGCAGTGCATTCCAGATCCCCACCACCTTCTGGGTGAAAACCCTTTTCCTCAAAACCTCTCGGAATCTCCTACCTTTCACCCTAAAATGGTGCCCCTTCGTTTGACAAAGTTAGCTGCTTACCATCCATCCTGTCCATGCCCCATATAATTCTATACATCTCAGTCAGGTCCTCCTTGAATCTCCTCTGTTCTATAGAAAACAGCCCGAGCCTATCCAGTCTCCCTTCTTGGTTAGAATGGGGGTCGGTTTCACTCGCTTGGCTGGACGGATAGTTTGTGATACAGAGTGATGGCAAAAGTGTGGGTTCAATTCCTGCAGTGGTTGTGATTACCATGAAAACCCCCTCCTTGACTGATTGATTGTCACATGCACCATAGTACAGTGAAACGCTTTGTTTACAAGCAGTACATGCAGATCATAGTAAACAAGGATATGCAGATCAAAAAGACTTAGACAGAGGCAATCAAAATACATTGCTTATTGAGGCTAGAGAGTCCATTCCAGGAAAAAGCTGTTCCTGAACCTACTGGTGCATGGGTTTAGGTTTCTGTGTCTTCTCAACGTTTTCCCATGTGTGGGTCTTAGTGACCCTCAGGTTAAACCACCACCAGTCATCGCTCTCTAATAAGAGAGCAGCCCCCATGATCTGGGAAGACTGTGGCAACTGTACCTTTACAGAGTGAAACTGTTCCAACCCAGGAAACATGCTCTGCACCCCTGCCCAGTGCAATCACACCTGTCCTAAAGTGCAGTGACCAGAGCCACATACAGTAGTCTGCACAGAGGGACCAGGGTTTTGGATGAACCGACGTTTCCGGGGGGTTGGCAGCTGGACAGGAACTGTCTGGGAACAGGCAATGCATGTGGAATAAAGACATGAACAAGGCTTTCAGTGGCAATGGAACTGAGATGGTAATGTATTAGTAATGGCATGGATATGCAGTCAGGTCATCATGGGATCAAAATCTCCCAATTTCTGACGAAACACACCAGCCCAGTGTCAGGATCCTGCACCGTGCTCCAGGAACTCAATAACACATTGGGCACGGGATAAAGCACATTATTGCACCAATGCACTAAGTGACAATGTTTTCTTTAGTCACAAACAGCTGAAATTAGACAAGAGAAAAATATAAATCCATTAAAAATCGACTCGAGCGAAAGCAATTTCAAAGACCATTTATCCGTAATATCTCCCCTGGCTTCAATCAACGATAGATCAACATGAAGCTCTGCAGGAGGATTATTTTGCCAAGCCCAAGGTTGGCTACTATCAGAGGCTTTTAACTAGATGCTGTACTTTGGACAAACAACCTGGCACTATCCTTTCACGTGAGTTTGCCCTTACATGTTGGCTTATGTAGGTTAAGCGCAGCAGGCCAGGCAGCATCCGAGGAGCAGGAGAATCGACGTTTCGGGCATAAGCCTTTCTTCAGGCTTATGCCCGAAACGTCGATTCTCCTGCTCCTCGGATGCTGCCTGGCCTGCTGCACTTTTCCAGCACCACACTTTTCAACTCTGGTCTCCAGCATCTGCAATCCTCACTTTCTCCTTATGTAGGTTAAGTCTTACTCCGGCAAGTTCAGACTTGGTTGTCATCATCTCAGTTTAAAAGCACTCAATGTGTGACAACTTTTTCTCAAACAGTTCATCTCTCAAGGTTATCCTCTGTTGCTGGGGCCCACTGACTCCAAGACTGAGAATCAAAGGGCCTCCTGAGACATCCCACTCATTTTCCCTTGCGTATCTCCATCCAGAATTCCCGCAATCCCTGACCTGGATAAATAACCCACCATGCAGTTTCCCATTGCTCCACCCAGCAATTAGATTGTAGTTGGTCTACTCACTTCGGTTCCATCTCTCTCAGATTCCTTTACTTAAATAAAATGACCAATCTCAGTTTTGAGATTGATCCACATAGCCTCCCGCAGCTTTGTAGGGGAGACATTGACCAGAAACTGAAATGGACCCACCACATTAAAAACATTGGGTAGGTGAATGGCTCGGAATACTACCGTGAGTAACTCAGTCCCTGACTTCCCAAAGCCTGTTCACCATCAACAAGGCACGAGTCAGGAGTATGATGGAATGCTCCCCAATTTCCTGAACTGGGTGAAGCTCCAGCAACGCTCAGAAAACTTGACAATATCCATCCCAAAGCAGCTTGCTTGATTGGCACCACATCCACAAATCACGACTCTCTCCACTTCAGGAATAAGGAGGAGGTCATTTTGGATTGAAAGGTGGAATCACACTCAGTAGACAGCAGTGTAGACTCTCTACAAGAAGCATCATAGCAACTCACAAAACCTCCTTTGATGGAAATATCTGTACCCACAGGTGAAAATGTGCTGCTCAAAATCATTCCTAATGGCCAGGTTCTCGTGCAAAGGTGAACCTTTGAAATTCTCTACAACAGACAGACTTTGTTTATATTAAAGGCTCAGACTGTAGAGGTTTTGGATACTCCGATGGGATGAAGGGATTAGGCAGGAAGATGGGAGGTGGAGTTGAGGATCCATTATGATCACACTGAATGGCGGAGCAGACTCGAGAGGTTTATTCCAGCTCCAGCGCTCCAACGTTATCCATGGAATATTCAGGAAGAGGTGGACACTGGCCAGGATGCTGGGGAAAACTCCTCTGCTCTTCAAAAATGACATCCATTCAAGGTCAAATAAGCCTGAGGTTAATGCGCCATCCAAAAGGGGAAGCATTTCCTCAGGGTAACATTGAACCCTCAGTCTGGATTGAGCTGCTTGAGTCTATGGACCTGATGAAGGAGCATCGCTCCGAAAGCTAGTGTGCTTCCAATTAAACCTGTTGGACTATAACCTGGGGTTGTGTGATTTTTAACTGAGTTTATGGAGTGGGACATGCATTGACTCAGTCCACTGACTCAGGCTGACAAGTGAAATTGCAGCAAACTGCTCAACACAGTATTTCCATAGAAACTCAGAAACCAAAGGACAGCAGTAGGCCATTCAGCCCTTCAAACCTGCTTCTCCATTCGAAATGATCACGGCTGATCATCCAACTCAATGCCCTTTTCCCACTTTCTCCTTGGGACTCCATTAGCCCCAAAATTACATTTAATTCCTTATTGAAAACATTCAATGTTTTTGGCTTAATACTTAGCACTGCTGTCTCATAACGCCAGGAACCTGGGTTTGACCCCCAGCTTTCTGTGTGGAGTTTGCACATTCTCCCTGTGTCAATGCGGGTTTCCTCCGAGTACTCCGGTTTCCTCCCACAGTCCAAAGATGTGCAGGTTAGGGTGGATTGGCCATGCTAAATTGCCCCATAGTGCAATCTAGATAGGTTAGCAATGGGAAATGTAAAATATAATTCTATATTTTGGCCTCATCCATTTTTGTGGTAGAGGCTTCCATAGGTTCACCACTCTCTTTGTAAAGAAATTTCTCTTCATTTCAGTCCTCAGTGGCCAGCCCCATATCCTGAGAGTGTGACCCTTGGTTCTGGACTCTCCTGCCCTCAGGAGCATCTTTCCTGCATTTGCCCTGCGTCGCCTGGTAGAATGTTATTGATTTCTGTGAGATCCCACCTCCCCCCCACCAACCCCCATTGTTCTAAACTCCATTTGACTCCCAGCTTTCTGTGTGGAGTTTGCATTCTCCCTGTGTCTATGCGGGTTTCCTCCGGGTGCTCTGGTTTCCTCCCACAGTCCAAAGATATGCAGGTTAGGGTGGATTGTCCATGCTAAATTGCCCCATAGTGCAGTCTAGATAGGTTAGCATTGGGAAACGTAAAATATAATTCTATATTTTGGCCTCATCCATTTTTGTGGTAGAGGCTTCCATAGGCTCACCACTCTCTTTGTAAAGAAATTTCTCTTCATCTCAGTCCTCAGTGGCCCGCCCCATATCCTGAGAGTGTGACCCTTGGTTCTGGACTCTCCTGCCCTCAGGAGCATCTTTCCTGCATTTGCCCTGCGTCGCCTGGTAGAATGTTATTGATTTCTGTGAGATCCCACCTCCCCCCCACCAACCCCCATTGTTCTAAACTCCAGTGAGTATAGTCCTAACTGACTCAGTCTGTCTTCAGACATCAGTCCTACCATCCCGGGAATCAGTCTGGTAAACCTTTGGATAATCTCTCCGTCGCCATAGCATACACAGATTTTTAAAAAATGAAAACTGCAGCAATATTCCAGGCGTGGTGTCACTGACGCCCTGGACAATTGCAGCAAGACACCCCTGTTCCTGCACTTGAATCCTCTTCCTAAACTTGACAACGCCAGCGTGCTCCCTCTCCATGGATGCTGCCTGACCCGCTGTGATCTGCAGCTCTTTTTGTTTTCAGTACAGATTCCAGCATCTGCATTAACTTGCTCCTGCAATTAATATTCTTCCCTGACTGCTGCACCTCCAAGGGCATGTTGGGAAGGGAAAGCAATATTAGCCTTCTACATCCAGAGTGGGGGAAGATGGGTGAAGTTACAGAAACTGGATTATCTGGTCACTATCCCTTTGCCGTTTGCTATTTGATTGCTCTGAAACAGAGATTGCAGTTCCTTTACTGGCTGTAAAACAATTCAGGACCCGCTATTGTGAAAGGCACTACAACAATGCAGGAACTTTATTTAGGGAACACAAGGACCGGTCTGACATGACTAGCAGCAGAAGAATACTCCAAAAACTGCATGCGTTGGAAGCCCATTGCAAAAAAAAGAAATTGCACTTCAAAAAAGATAAAGATGGACCTAAGATCAACCCAGGATTCTGAGATACAAGTGGGGATTAAATGGAGCACAATCAAAGACTGCACTCCCACCTCCCCAACTGAGGGATATCTAATGATGGAGCATATTGTGTATGAGAGCAAAACATTTCCATTTAAGGAGCTATCAGCTAGACACTTCTTCAATATCTGGTGTAGTGAAGCATGAGGGCCTGGGGGTTAAATATGTGAAGGATACTGGAATTCACAATGACAAACGCAGAATCAGCACCATGGACAGAGATAGACTCAGCGACTCTTCGGATTTGTCAGAGCAGAAGGAGGCCATTCGACCTATGATGTCTGCACCAGCTCCCGTGAGAAATAGAGAGTTCAGGGACTGTGGAGCAGATAAAGGGCTCAGGGTGTGGGGGACAGAGAGAGGGCTCAAGGAGTAAGCTGCAGAGAAAAGACTCATTTGTACTTATATTACTTCTAAATGTGACCATTCTAATGCTTCCACCTTCCATAAATCCAGGCTCTGCCAAACGTTCTGGCACCCACTGTGTCCCAGCACCAACACTCATTCATTCATCGCCTCTGACCAGGGAGATGTACACTGACTCCTGATCAAACAGTAGCTCAATTTTAAAATTCACATTGTGTTTTGAAACCCTTCCGTGGCCTTGGTCCTTCAGTGTCCGGCCATCCCCTTCAATCTGATGACCCTTGGGGAGCTCTGTGCTCCTCTAACGCCAATCTCTAATGCATGTTCAAACATTAATCATTCTCGTTCAGACCAACTACTTGGGAAACAATGGCCTTGTGGTATTATTGCTGGGACATTAATCTAATGACCAACTTAAATTTCTGGGGGCCAGGATTCAAATCCTACTGATTGCAGATAGTGTAATTTGAATTCAGTTTTTAAAAATCTGCAGTTAAAAGCCTAATAATGGCTGTGACACTGTTGGTGATTGTTAGATTAGATTTCCCAGTGTGCAAACAGGCCCTTCGGCCCAACCAGTCCACACTGACCCTCCGAAGAGTAACCCACCCAGACCCATTTCCCTCTGGCTAAAGCACCTGACACTATGGGCAATCTAGTACAGCCAATCCACCCTGACCTGCACATCTTTGGACTGTGGGAGGAAGCCGGAGCACCCGCAGGAAACACACACAGACACGGGGAGAAGGTGCAAACTCCACACAGACAGTCGGCCGAGGCTGGAATCAAACCTGGGACTTTGTTGCTATGACACAGCAGTGCTAATCACTGTGCCACAGAGTTGTAAACAAAGTTTGGGAGAAGATTTGTAGCTTAGGTGCTCGTTGTTGTGGTTCTGTTCGCCGAGCTGGGAATTTGTCTTGCAAACGTTTCGTCCCCTGTCTAGGTGACATCCTCAGTGCTTGGGAGCCTCCTGTGAAGCGCTTCTGTGATGTTTCCTCCGGCATTTATAGTGGCCTGTCCCTGCCGCTTCCGGAGCATTTCCAAACTGACAGCCAGAGAACTGCGACCACTAGGACTCATAACAGCACACAAACCAACAGCCACCCTCAGACAACAACTCACCAGAACAAAGGACCCGATACCCAACATGAGCAAAACCAATGTAGTGTACAAAATCCCATGCAAGGACTGCACAAAACACTACATAGGACAAACAGGAAGACAGCTAACGATCCGTATCCATGAACACCAACTAGCCACGAAACAGCACGACCAGCTATCCTTAGTAGCCACACACGCAGATGACAAGCAACATGAATTCGACTGGGACAACACTAACATTATAGGGCAAGCCAAACAGAGAACAGCCAGGGAATTCCTAGAGGCATGGCACTCATCTACAGACTCTATCAACAAACACATCGACCTGGACCCAATATACCGGCCACTACAGCGGACAGCTGGAACTGACAACTGGAAGCGGCAGAGACAGGCCATATAAACACCGGAGGAAACATCACAGAAGCGCTTCACAAGAGGCTCCCAAGCACTGAGGATGTCACCTAGACAGGGGACGAAACGTTTGCAAGACAAATTCCCAGCTGGCGAACAGAACCACAACAGTTGTAAACACTTTTTCAGGAGAGGAAATTGATATCCTACATGTGACGCCAGACTCACAGCAATATGGTTGACCCTTAACTACCAACAAGACAATTAGGAATGGGTAATAAATGCTGGTCTTGCCAGCAACACCCATATCTTGCAAGCGAATTTTACTAAAGCATTTGATTAGATTAGATTTGATTTGATTATTATTGTCATATGTACCGAGGTATAGTGAAAAGTTTTGTTTTGCAGGCAGGTCATACCATGCAAAGCGCATTTGGGTAATAAAACAAAGTAAGGAATACAATGTTACAATGACAGCGAAGATGCATAAAGAGTGGGATCAATATTAAACTTTAAACTCAAGAAGTCCATTCAGAAGTCTGATAATAGCGGGGAAGAAGCTGTTCTTGAATCTGTTGGAATGTGTGTTTAAGCTTTTGTATCTTCTGCCTGATAGAAGAGGTTGGAAGAGATTAGAACCAGGATGGGAAGGGTCTTTGATCATGTTAGCTGCCTTCCCGAGGCAGCAGCAAGTATAGATGGAGTCAGTGGCTGGAAGGTTGGTTTGTGTGACGGACTGTGCTTTGTTCACAACTCTCTGTAGTTTCTTATAGTCCTAGGCGGAGTAGTTGCCGTACCAAGCCGTGGTGCATCCGGATGGGATACTTTCTATGGTGCATCAATTAAAAATGGGCAAGAGTTTTAATTAAAATGCCAGTATTGGGGAGTGTGCCTACAGTTACTTTGCAACCAAGTTCTGCATGTCTCTCCCTGAACCTCTGCACCTCTCCATCTGACTTTACTCCTTTAATAGTATCCAGGAACCTGCCCTCTTCACCATAGTTTGTTCTATGAACTGTTTTAGTATCTCTTTCTGTGGCTTGGTGCGAAAATCCTGTTTGATGGCCTGTTTAATCCTGTGAAGCACCTCAGGGTGATTTTTAACCACGTTGTGGGTGCTACGTAAATGCACTGTTGTTTTAACTGCGTACTGCAGTGCTCTGCTTGAAATACTCCAAGCAAGCGTGACACCTCCAAAGCACTCAAAAAAAATGAACAATTCACATCAACTTGACTGATGATGCATGATAAATTAAGCATTGATTTTTACTTCAGCAGTGAGTTATTTAGGGCTTTGTCAAGAATGAAGAAATACCTATCAGTTTATTTAGTCTGTGGGTTTCTTTTTAGGACTCTGGAATTAAAAAGTTTTAAAGCTTTAGAAACAAATTGTAGACTTTGTTGCGTTCGGTTTATCATCTATTTCACCCACTTTTGCTTCCTGTGTCAATCCAGACCATCAGCAACTTGGGCCAAGGTGATGGTGACAAAGCTCAAGCACAGTTCAATTTCCCTCTTGGTTCACAAAATTAGAATCCCTCAGGAATCACAGAATCCCTACAGTGAGGAAGCAAGCCATTCGGCCCATCAAGTCTACAAGGAACCTCCTACCCAGACTCACCCCATCCCTGTAACCTTGCACTTCCCCTGGCTAACCCACACAGCCTGCACATCCCTGAACACTAGGGGGCAATTTAGCATGGGCAATCCACCTGACCTGCATACAGAACAAAGAAAATTTACAGCCCAAGAACAGGCCCTACGGCCCTCCAAGCCTGAGCCAATCCAAATCCACTGTCTAAACCTGTTGCCCAATTCCAAAGCATTTGTATCCCTCTGCTCCCCACCTACTCATGCATATGTCCAGACGCATCTGAAATGAATCTACTGGACCTGCCTCTACTACCAACGCGGTCCAGGCACCTACCACCCTTTGTGTAACATCTTTGGATCGTTGGAGGGAGCCCATGCAGACACTGGGTTAATGTATAAACTCCACACAGAGTTCAAGGGAAAGGACGCTCAATCCAAGACATTAACTCCGATTTCTCTCCACAGATGCTGCCAGGCCGGCTGAGCAATTCCAGCAATCTCTTTCTTTGTTTCCACACAGACAGTGGCCTGAGGTTGGAGTTGAACCTGGGTCCTTGGCACTATGAGGCAGTAGTGCTAACTACTGATCCACCATGCTACTCATGGAGGAAGGCTACTCTGTCTGCAGTGTTTTAGCACTTCTGATGCAGTAAGCCATCTAAGGGTGCATCACAGGAACATAATCAAGCAGTTTCTCCATTGAGGAGCCTTGTTGGGTTTCTTCTAGGGGGAAGCTGATGGTTTTATCACGAGCGTGTTAATACTGAAACTCAGGTTAGGGTCAGGGCCAGCCAGACCTGGGGTCAAATTCCATCATAGCACATGGTTGAATTTAAATTCAATAAATATCTAGAATGGAGCATCTAAATGATGACCACTGGGGGACTTCTGCCATCCTTACCCGGTCTGGCCTACATGTAACTCCAGACCCACAGCAAACTGGTTGACTCTTCACTGCTCTGGCCAATTAGGGATGGGCTATAAATGCTGGCCTAGCCAGCAATCCCCTCCTCCACCCACCCCCACCACCGCGCAGCTTATAAATGAAACTGAAAAAAAAAATTAAGTTGAAAATCCAGAGGCATGAAATAACATCTCTTGACTAGTTGCTTAGAAATATCTGGAAAAGGCTCTTTGGCCCATCAATTCTGTGCTGACCTATTTACACTACTCCACTTTCCAGTACTTGGCCCTTGGCTTTGAATGTTCTCACATTTCATGCACTGATCCATATATTCTTAATCTTAAGAACAGCTTTGGTGAGAGAGGTTGGAAATTTCTATTTAACACGATTGAAGTTTAGTCCCCACTCTTGCAATTTGATTTGAAATGTCAGTAATATGGTACTTTTAAGTTATTTCAACACACACACACTCACACACACACACTAGGAAATTCAAGAAAATCCTATATTCTCACAAGAAGAGAGATTTTATCCAACTTCCCTTCACATTAAATGGCATGACCATTGCTCAATCTCTCATTACCAACATCTTCCAGGTTACCATTGACCAGCCACTTCACTAGACCAGCCAGGAAGAACATTCCTGGTGGTGGGTGAGTTCCAAACCAGGGATCATTGTTTATGGATAACAAGTCACCCTTTAGGACTGAGATGAGAAGGAATCTTTTCACCCAGAGAGTGGGGAACCTGTGGAATTCAGTACCACAGAAAGTGGTTGAGACCAAAACATTGTGTTTTCAAGAAGGAGGTAGATATGACTCTTGTGGTTAAAAAGATTATGGGATGTGGGTGAAGGCACGATTAGGGTATTGAGCTTGATGATCAATCATGGTCACTGAAGCAGTTGAACAGCCTAACCCTATCTTATACATTTCTACATTTCTAATTATATTCTGTGGCTGTAAGGTGGGAATTGTGCAGCAGGTAACTCATCTCCTGACTCCTCCAAATCTGTCTGCAGTCTACAAGGCACAAGGCAGGGGGGTACGGCACAGGTTCAAGTGGAAACGGATTACTGTCTGTAAAGGAAAGATATGGAGATGGTGGGGGAATGTCACTGTTATTTTGGAGAGCAGGAACGATGGGCGTAATGGCGTCCTTCTGTGAGTACAATGTGGAAGTCACAACCGTTAAGTTGAATATCATTTCGGTTCTTCGTAAATAAGTGTGTGAGGAGAGTCAAGGAAGGTGAACTTCAGTGGGAGATGGCTGCATGGCACCAGTTGTGGACAAGCTGGGCCAGATTCACTGTGTTTGTTCTGAAGTTCAGTGCCATGGTGGACAAAAACATGATACATTCACTGCCACCAGGGCACAACGGAGAAAGAGCACTACCTGAGGTCTTCCTGCTAAAGGTAAATGGGGTCTACTCAGTTATCAGGCTCTCTTAATGCCTCAATGCATGGAGATAAAGTCTTGCATGTGTAAGAGACATCCTTAGTTTATTTGCATAGAGTCTGTTTGTTTGTTTCATTGATATACTGTGCAGAACCAAACTCCGTTTGTAACTATGTATGTATGCAAAGATTTTTGGTTTATGAGTAAAGCATATTTTTGAATTTAAGAAAATATGTTTTACCAGGGAGATGATGATGTAACTGGGCTCTGAGAATGTGTATTTGAGTGAACTACACATTGATATTAACAAATTATGATATTCCTGTTCAGAATAATGAACAGCCACAAGCAAGATTATGAGGCACTTAAACAATTGAAGGTGTTGGGAGAATATCGTACATTATTTAAGAGCTTGTCAAGTCATTTGAACCCTGAGATTGCACTGCTCTCTTGATCTCCCTCCTGGATATCTATCAGATTTTGTTTTAATAATATACAATACACAATTTTTAATTAAAATTAACTTTTAATGCTGTGGTGCTCCTGTTGTCAGTACTGATAATGTCAATGTTTGAGATATACGTGTGACAGTTCTTGTTTCGAAGCTCTATTACAGCAAGATCTTACAAGTTGTTGAATGACCTGATTCGAGTTATACTGGTACTCATGTATTCACCGCGCCCTGCCTCAAGAGAGATGTGTTGGTTATAACTGTGGCTCAATGTAAGATCCTGTGACTGAAGATGTTTATGAACAAACTCGATTATAACCTGTAACTAGTGGACAGCCACAGTTCATCCATTTTACTAACACCTTCCACCCCGACCTCAAATTTACCTGGACCATCTCAGATTCCTCCCTCCCCTTCCTAGACCTCTCCATTTCTATCTCGGGCGACCGACTCAACACAGACATTTACTACAAACCGACCGACTCCCACAGTTACCTAGATTACACCTCCTCCCACCCTGTCCCCTGTAAAAACGCCATCCCATTCTCCCAATTCCTTCGTCTCCGCCACATCTGCTCCCAGGAGGACCAATTCCACTACCGAACAACCCAAATGGCCTCCTTCTTCAAAGACCACCAATTCCCTTCCGATGTGGCCGACGAAGCTCTTCACCGCATCTCCTACACTCCCCGCACCTCTGCCCTTGAACTCCGCCCCTCCAATCGCCGCCAGGACAGAACCCCACTGGTCCTCACCTACCACCCCACCAACCTCCAGATACATCGTATCATCCTCTGTCATTTCTGCCATTTCCAAACAGGCCCCACCACCGGGGATATATTTCCCTCCACACCCCTATCAGCGTTCTGGAGAGACCACTCCCTCC
>NC_057719.1:8819629-8843491 GCF_004010195.1 Chiloscyllium plagiosum
CCCCCGTACCCTTTATCTCAGCCCGCTTGGCACACCAGCCTCATTCCTGAAGAAAGGCTTATGCCTGAAACATCGATTCTCCTGCTCCTCGGATGCTACCTAGCCTGCTGTGTTTTTCCAGTACCACATTTTTCAGCTCTGGTCTCCAGCATCTGCAGTCCTCACTTTCTCTTGTCACAAATGGCAGCCAAGCATAATTGAGGAATATCAGTTCAGCCATGAACTCATGAACGGTGCAGCAGACTTGATGAGCTGAATGACCCTACTTCTACTCTGAATGGTATGGGTCCACCGAACTTGCTGCTAGACTTTCCTTTACAGGAAGAGAGATCAGATTAGATTCCCTACAGTATGGAAACAGTATAAATCCACATCGACCCTCCAAAGAGTAACTCACCAGACCCATTCCCCTACCCTATATTTACCCCTGACTTAACAACTTAGCATGGCCAATTCACCTGACCTGCACATCTTTGGATTGTGGGAGGAAACCGGAGCACCCGGGTCCCTAGTGCTGTGAGGCAGCAGTGCTAACCACTGAGCCAGCATACCACCCAAAGGATTTAAGAGGAAAGGATTTGCATTTCCTCTGGGCGGCACGGTGGCATAGTGACTAGCATTGCTGCCTCACAGCACCAGAAACCCAGGTTCAATTCCCACCTCAGGTGACTCTCTGTGTGGAGTTTGCACATTCTCCCCGTGTCTACGTGGGTTTCCTCCCACAATCCAAAAATGTGCAGGTCAGGTGGATTGGTCACGCTAAATTGCCCATAGTGTTAGGGGAATGAGTCTGGGTGGGTAGGTGTGGACTTGTTGGGCTGAAGGGCTTGTTTCCACACTGTAAGTAATCTAATTCTATAGCTCCTTCCAAGGGCCCACAGTGTTTTGCAACCAAGGAAGTATATTTGAAGTGCAGGCGGGGTTAGAACGCTGGCTGCCAATTGCACAGCAAGCTCCCACAAACACCGATGCGATAACGATTGGATAATCTGCTTTTGCGGTGCTGACTGAATTTTGGCCTTACCACCCAGGGTAGCTCTCCTTTGAAACAGTGACTGCAGGATGTTCAACCATAAGGGCAGGCAGGGCCCCAGCTTACCATCGCATCAGAAAGACTGCAACCCTTTAACGGTGCAACATTCCGTCAGTAGTGGCACCGGAATGCCAGCTTTTGACTGTTATGTTCAGGCCCTAGTGTGGTGGTTGAACCCACAGGGCTCAGACACACAGGAGGACATGTTAAACACTGAGTCAAGCTCATACCATACTGGGACGAATGCACTCACACAGTATGAGGCCAGGAAGGGTGAATGGTATTATTGGTGCACCGTTAATCTAGATAACCCAGGTAATGTTCTGGGGACCTGGGTTCAAATCCTGCTACGGTGGAATTTGATATTATAGTAAATAAAATCTGGAATTAAGAGTCTAACTATGGATGTATGACCAAATCCATTGCTGATTGGTGGAAAAATTCACTGATGTCGTCTACTGCCATCCTCACCTGGCCTGAGACAAAAATAACTGCAGATGCTGGAATCCAAAGTAGGCAGGCAGGAGGCCAGAAGAACACAGCAAGCCAGGCAGCATCAGGAGTTGGAGAAGTTGATGTTTCGGGTGTAACCCTTCTTCAGGTTACACCCGAAACGTTGACTTCTCCACCTCCTGATGCTGTCTGGTTTGGTGTGTTCTTCCAGCCTCCTGCCTGTCTATCCTTAGCTGGTCTGGCCAACATGTGACTCCAGACCCACAGCAATGTGGTTGACGCTTAACTGCCCTCTGGGCAATAAATGCTGGCCGAGTTAGCAACACACACATATCTTGTGAATGAATTAAAACATAAGAAGCAGGTACACAGTACGGAAGGTAAAGTAGGTGTGCTGAATGCAGAGTTGCATGCAAGGTACACTTTAAAGGACACATTCTTTGCTAAAATGTGGGCTCAATGCGTTTTGAAAGTGTGGCTTCCAAATTTCCAGAGCTCCAGCTGTGAAACTGCTTAATATGTAAGCTGTGCCTTATCCCACTTGCAGTCTGAATGCACTCAACATGGATGTCGCTGGTTGGGCCAGAATTTATTACCTGTCCCTAGTTGCCCCTTGTGAAGGTGGTGGTGAGCTGCCTTCTCGAACCGCTGCAGTCCAACTGCTGTGGGTTGTCCCACACTGCATTAGGGAGGGAATTCCAAGATTTGGATCCATTGACAGTGAAGAAACGGCGATATATTACCAAGTCAGAATGGTGAGTGGCTTGGAGGGAAAATTGCAAGTGGTGGCGTTCCCATGTATCTGCTGCCCTTGTCCTTATAGGTGGAAGTGGCTGTGGGTTTGGAAGGTGCTGCCTAAGGATCTTTGGTGAATTTCTGCAGTGCGTTTTGCAGTTAGTACACACTGTTGCGACTGAGTGGTGGAGGCAGCGGATACTTGTGGATGTTATGTCAATCAGGCAGGCTGCTTTGTCCTGGATAGTGTCAAGCTTTTCGAGTGTGGTTGGAACTACACCCGACAACCAATTGTCCATTCACCACTGCCTCCCCCCTCCACCATCACTACCCTCATCCCCACCTGCCTCCCCAAGACTTGCGTCTCCTTGACACTGAACATCCGCCTTTGCTGGGCTGATTCCTAGCTTCCCGATCATTCCTTGTGCATCTGAGTGTCAGCTGCAGCAGCGACTCACCGAATCCATGGAAATGAGGTGCTACGTGAGCTACACCTCATCCTGAGGGTGCAGGGACTATCCTGTACCTGCCAGAATTTCACAGCTCCTACCTGTAAGCTCACTGTCTAGGCATTGTGTAACGAGGCTTTTTCAAATGCTCAGTGACCTTATCAAAGAGTAATACCATCAAGATTACAATGAAAAGTCAAGCATGAAACAGTGGCTCTATCGAACACAGCCAGTGCTGCCTTTTATGTAACCCTCCCCTCTCCTGCTTTCTTCTGAAAGTATGATGTAATCCGAAGCCAGAAGGGCAGCAGAAGTACATGGTGACAAGCCCAGCTTCGAGTTCAGTAAACAAAAGATTTTAGGTCTTACACTCCATGTTCAATTGAATACGATGGATCTTTCTGGTTGAATCTGAAGCTGGTTGAAGGAACAGGAGGAAGCCATTCATCCCTTTGAGAGGGACTGATCTACGTCTAAATTCACATCTTGGGAAGGAACATAGGGAATAGGAGAAGGAGTCGATCATTCGGCCCTTGATCTGCCATTCAACATGATCACGGCTGATCTTCTACCTCATTTACACCCTTATCCCTCCTTAATATTGTTAATATCTAAAATTCCATTGATCTCTGTCTTGAGGATACTCAATGATTAGGTTTCCACAACTCTGCGGCAAAGAAGTCCAAAGACTCACCCCACTCTGAGTGAAGAAATTGCTCTTCAACTCATTTCTAAATGGTCTACACTTCTTCTGAGATTGCGTCCCTGGTTCTAAATACCGTGGATAACTACCTCCCCCACTCCCTCCCTCACCCCGACCACCATCCCTCAAACCTCCCCCCCCACAAACAGCCAACACCGTCCAGAACAAAGCAATTCGCTGATTTGCACCCTATCCACCATGTTAGGCATTTCATTTCTCCATCACCAGCACACAGCCGTGATAGTGTGCACCACCTAAAACTGTTCACTCGGTACCAGCTCTCCAACATAATAGTGCCTTCCAAACCTGTAGCCTCTACCAAGAGGGACAAGGTGAACAGAATGTATGGGAATACCACCAGTGCCAAAAACCTCCCTCAAGTCACGCACCAACCCAATCCACGGGTCCAACTCCATCTGAACGTTTTACCAAGGATATTCCTCCACCACTTTTACCCAAGTCATGCTTGAGATTTCCAATCTCTACAATGTTTGAAATTCTCACTCTTTTGCTCACATCTCTAGATTGCCTCAAACCTGTCTAACCTCTACAATCTCTAACAGTTCCACAACCCTATGGGATTGCTGCATCCCTCCAAACTTGGCATCCAGATGATGGCCGAATGGCATAATCACTGGACATTAATCTAGAGACCCAGGTAATGTTCTAGACAGCTGGATTTGAATCCTGATACTTGAATTTAAAATAAAAATGGAAGTTAGAGTTTCATTTTGACCATGAAATCATTGTTAGGAAACTCTATCTGGTTGATGAATGTCCTTAATGGGCCTACATGTGACTCCAGCCCCACAGCAATGTGGTTAACTCATAGCTGTCCTCTGGGGAGTTAGGGATGGGCAATATATGCTTGCTTAGCCAGCGATATCCACAACCTCTGAATAAAAAAGACCTCATTCCTGAACCAGAATCTTTATCAATTCTACCTGCACTGTACCACCATTCAATGGATTGCATAATCTCACCATTTTATCTTCCATTGAGTCTAACATTGCACTTAGAATATAGAACCTAGAACAGTACCGAACAGGAATGGTCCCTTCGGCCCACGATGTTCTGCTAAATATGACACCAAATTAAACTAATCCATTCTGCCTGTTCTCCATTCCTTGCATATTCATGTGCTTATCTAAAAGTCCCTTAAAAGTCCCCAGTCACTGGCAGTGCCACTATTTGTGGTCACCACCTTTATCTATTCCAAGAAGCGATCTTATGTGCCTTCACCATTCCCCCTGGCAGCACACTCCAGACTCTTATCACTCTCTGTGTAAAAAGACCTGCCCCTCATATCTCCTTTGAACTTTTCCCTCTCTCACCTTAAATGCAGACCCCCTAGTTTTAGATATTTCAACTCTGAGAAAGAGATTCTGACCGTCAACCCTATCTGTGCATCTTATAATTTTATAGATGCCTATCAAGTCTCCCCTCAGTCTCTGCTGCTCCAGAGAAAACAACCTGAGTTTTTCTTGCCTCTCCTTATAGCTCATACCTTCTGATCCAGGCAGTATCCTGGTAAACCTCTTATGCACCCTCTCCAAAGCCTTTGTGTAGTGTGGCGACCAGAATTGAACTCTATGGGTGGCCGAAGGTAAGCCTTATGGCATTTTTCTGCTATTAAATTTCACCTGGTACTGTTGTGCCCAGTTACAGTGTTACAAAGGTCATACTGGCCTTGGTTATATTATGTGTGTTTCAGCAGACGAACTATGAGCGAGTTTAGCCAGCCAGTGAAACTTGCACTTTATGACAGAGAACAGCCGATCCAATTTGAAAACTCTTAGAGGTCTCTTAGATTGGACTCATTCATCCTCAGCTGGGGAGAAGCCCTGGTTCCTTCAGCTCATGTTTTTTTTAGGGCCTGCCTTCAGGAGTGCAAGTTCCGAAAGATCAATAGAGTGAGCGCATCTTGCAATTACTTGCTCAGCCATTCTCCAGGCTGGAAGTGAAGTCTGGCCTTCTTTAAAGGGACCAGATAATCAGCCTCAAGAGCTATCCATCATCTGACATCTGGTAATGGATCCCATCAAAACAGACTCATTTATTTTTTTTGTTAACCCGCATCGATAGATTGCATATCAAGGCCAATCTATTTGCAGCGTTGCCTTGGAAACTATATTCCTCACTCGCTCTGAAGTGATATAGAGCACACACAGAGGCTGAAAGTGATTCTTCCTCCTCTGGATTTGGAATGTTGTCCTTTTGCCATGCTCCCTAGTCACTGTCGGTGCCACCATTATTGGTTGCCACCTTTATTTATTCGATACAGCACACTGGCTTCTCAGCTCACTCTGGAGCGACAAAAGTGAGTTTTCGCCATAAAGGCGGACAGCCCAAAAGGAGGCCATTTGGCCCACCCAACGTGTGTGAGTTCTTTCAAGTAGTCATGCACTTTTTCCTCTAATAGGAGATAAGATGCAAATTGTTGACATTGTGCCTTCCATGCTGGATTTGTGAATATGCCTTTAGATAAGCCCGTGAATATGCAACGAATGGAGGGATAAGGACAAAGGACAGGGAGAAGGGTTTAGTTTAATTTGGCGTCATGTTCAGCACATCATTGTGGGCTGAAGGACCCATTCCTGTGCTGTACTGCTCTATATTCTACGTTTTAAGAGCAATGTTAGATAAAATGGCAGATCTGAAAATGGGCAAGAAATGCAGCCTTGCTTGCAACAGCATTGCTGACAGGACAAATCACAAAAAACTGGAACTCAATTATAGGCTCAAACAGCACAAAGGGAGGAACTTATTTGGTCCATTTTATCTATACCAGCTCTTCAAAACAACTATTCAATTGACATCACTCTTCTGCATTTTCCCCATAGCCCTGCAAGCATTTCCCCTTCACATTGGGTGGTTTTGCTAATACATGGCACCAATCAGACCATAGCTGGAATACTATGAACAGTTTTTAATCGCTTAATCTAAGGAAAGATACAGAGATGTTGGAGACAGTCCAGAGAAAGCTCAATAGGTGATACCAGGTATGGAGGGACTGTGTTATGACAGAGGCTGAGTAGATTTAGATTAGATTAGATTACTTACAGCGTGGAAACAGGCCCTTCGGCCCAACAAGCCCACACCGACCCTCCGAAGAGTAACCCACCCAGACCCATCCCCTACATTTACACCTTCACCTAACACTACAGGCAATTTAGCATGGCCAATTCACCTGACCTGCACATTTTTGGACTGTGGGAGGAAATCAGAGCACCTGGAGGAGATATCCCCACACAGACACGGGGAGAATGTGCAAACTCCACACAGACAGTTGCCTGAGGTGGGAATTGAACCCGGATCTCTGGCGCTGTGAGGCAGCAGTGCTGACCACTGTGCTACTGTGCCACCCAAAGTGCATGTTGGGCCTGCACTACCTGGAATTTAGAAGACTGAGATGCGACCTCATGAAACATAGAAGATTCTTAGGGGTCTTGACAGGGTAGATGAGGAAAGGTTTCCCTTTGTGTGGGAGTCGACAACTGGAGGGCATTATCTCAGAATAAGGGGTTGCTCATTTAAGACAGAAATGAGGAGGAATTCCTTCTCTCAGGAGGAGTGAATCTTTACCACAGAGGGCTATTGAAGTTGGGTCATTAGGAATATTCAATGCCGAGGTAGACCGATCTTCAATCAGCAAGGGAATTAAAGTTTATGAAGAAAAGTCCAGAAAGTGGTTTCTCGGATCATCCATGATCCCATTGAATAGCAGATCAAACTCAAAGGGCAGAATGGCCTACTTCTGCTTCTGGACGTTATGGTGTTATGATCAGCTCAGCTCAGCTCAGTTAAATACTTACCAAGTTCCCTTTCGAACGTCTTCTGTGAATCCTAACTCACGCTCTAACTCGTAGCATGTCCTGTGCCCCTATGATCCTCGTGCTCATTGACATCTGCTGGTTCACAGGCAATGCATTAAGAAAATTGTTTTCAAATCCCTCCATGTCTCTGTGATCGCCTTCAACCATACTTCCCTCAGTGATCCCTGTGCTCCTCTAAATCTGGCCTCTTGAGTATCTCTGATCACTCCACTCCCAACGTTACTTTCAGCTGCTGAGACCTCATGCTCTGGAATTCTTTCCCTCCACCTTGTCATCTTTTGAATTCCCTTTCCTTCTTTAAGAACCTCCTTAAAACCTCTTGGATCAAGTTTGGGTATCATTTGATCTTCCTGCTGTTGCACTTTGTTTTGCAGTGATGGCCTCTGGGATGCCTTGAGAGGCTTTATTTATGACATTAGAACTGCTACACTGATGTGAGTTGCTGTCAATTTAGCAGGCAATTATGGAAGAGGAGTAGTAGATTCACAGAATATGTGTGCAAAAGCCCTTTATGCTAAAGTCTCAACCATAACACACCACAGGAAGCTGACATAAGCTGGCTGCAAGAAGCAAAGTACTTCTTACTTAATTTGGGGGAGGATTTGGGCTAGTCTCAGACTCACAGAGTCATACAGATCCTTCGGTCCAGCCAAACTAAACTAGTCCCACCTGCCTGCACAGCACTATGGTCTGGTAAAATGATGGCAGCTTTGCCTTTGGAGATAGGGCTGCACAGTTGTAGGAAGAATTTTATTAAACTGGAGAGAGTTCAGAAAAGATTTACTGGGATGTTGCCATGAATCGAGGGTTTGAGATATAAGAATAGATTGGAAGGGCTGAGAATTGTTTCACTGGAGCACCAGATTTGGTAGGCTGTACTTCATATGTAAGAGTCAGTACTTAGGCCTCAATAGTATACACAATCATCAATGACTGAAATGGTGGGAGCAGGTAGAATTAGCCCAGGATTTTAAATAATGCAAAGCTAAGTATGGAGATAAGCTGCATCGAAGGTGCAAAGGAGCTGCAAGGAATGGTGAAAGGGTCAAGGGATTAGGCATGAACTTGGCAGGTGGAGTATAATGTGACAAATGGTGACTGCTTAAGCGACAAAACGAACCCCAAAGAACTGCAGATGCTGGAAATCGGAAACAAGAACAGAAATTGCTGGGAAACCTCAGCATCTGTGGAGAGAAAGCAGAGGTAATGGTTCGGGCTCAGTGAGCCTTCTTCAGAACTCTTCCTTCACATCATTTACACGGTGGCGGTGTAAGCAGCACTTCGTGCCTTCACCAATTGTTCCTGAAGAAGTAGTGCAGAACCACCTTTTCTGGAATTCAACAAAATAATTTGTTGGACAATTGCAGAGGTTAATTAATACTCTGTGTGCCTACAGTCACATATAAACCAGGCTGAGAAAGGAAGGCAGGTTCTTTCTTCTGAAGCACATTATGGATTAATGGTTTTTACGAAAAAACAAACCTGGCAGTTGTGATAACTTCCCCTGACCTTTTCAAATCTCTATTTATTTAATTTATTTAAATCCCCAGATGCTGGGGTGATCTCACCTGCTTAAATCACAAACCTAGACATCTAGATAATTAGTCTAGACATATAAACGCTAGGCTATATGCCATAACCAGGTTGGTAGGAAAAGAGAAATATTTTTGAAACAACGAGGAATTCCAAAATGTTGGTATTTACAGGGACCTGAGACCTGACAGAAGTTTCTAAAATAATGAGGGGTACAGATAGAGTTAATGTTAGTTGTCTTTCCCATAAGATGGGGAATTTCAAGTCAAGGAGACACATTTTTAAGATGAGAGGAGAGAGATTTAAAAAAAAGCAGGCAAACTTTTCACACAGAAGGTGGTTCGAGTTGGAGTGAACTTCCTGAGAAAGTGGTGAATATGAATGTAATTACAACCTTTAGACAACATTTGGTTGGATATACGAATAGGAAAGGTTTGGAGGGAGAAGGGCCAGGAGCAAGCAGGTGGGACTAGTTTAGTTTGGGATTATGTTTGCCATGGACTAGTTGGGCCGAATGGTCTGTTTCCATGCTTGTATGGCTCTGTGACTCCATGACTCCGGGAATAAATAAATGTACCTCACAGGTACAACAGAGGGATTACAGAAGCAAATGGTATGTTGAGTTATTTCACAGAGTGGTTGGAATATAATTGGATCAATTGGTGAGATTTGACCTGGGAATTCAGATTTCATCTCCTTAATTAAGCATGAACACACATGCCTTTGAATGGGATCAACAGAGGTTCACTAGTTTGACCCCTGAGATGAGGGAATTGTTTAATGAGGAGAGATTGGGTCTATATTGTTTAGACTTAAGAAGATTAAAAGACATCCTCATTGGAACATATTTATTATTTAAAGAGTTTTGAAGTGTAAGGGTTGGGAGGAGCACTCTTATGACACACTGGTAATGTCCCTATCTCTGAGCTGGGGGGGAGGTTAGGTTCAAGTCCCACCTGCTCCAGAGGGGTGTAATAATATCCCTGAATATGCTGATTAGAAAATACCTAGAGATTGGGAAGATGCCTCCCTGGATCAGTCCCATCTTTTTTGATCAAATTATACTTTATCATTCCTGCCTCAAATACTCACTCTCATTGCTGCAGCGCATTTTTAGCTCACAGGTTAATCTTTTTAATAAGTTTTCATCATATCCCACAACCTCATCCCTCCTCTAGGTCCTTTACACAAACATTGTGTTTCTCTGAAGGGAAGGGGCAAAACTCCCATTGGGATGCATCACAGCTTGGTAAGGCAACTCCCAAGAAACTACACAGAGTTGTGTACAAAGCTCACTCCATCACACAAACCAGCCTTCCATCCAGCCTTGACTCCATCTACTTCCTGCTGTCTCAGGAAAGCAACCAACACCATTTATACCTCCCACCCCAGTTATACTCTCTTCCACCCTCTTCCGTCGGACAGAAGATATAAAAGTTTGAAAACATAGACCAACAGATTCAAGAACAGCTTCTTCCCTGCTGTAATCAGACCTGTGTATGGACCTCTCAAAACTTAATTCTGATCTCTCTCTCTGCACCTTCTCTGCGGCTGCAACATTGGTTCCTGCAAGAAAGTGAGCACTACAGATGCTGGAGATCAGAGTTGAAGGGTGTGGTGCTGGAAAAGCACAGCCGGTCAGGCAGCATATGAGGAGCAGGAGTATTGACGTTTTGGGATAATGAAGGGCTTATGCCTGAAACATCAATTCTCCTGCTCCTCGGATGCTGCCTGACCGGCTGTGCTTTTCCAGCACCACACTCTTGACTCTGATCTCCAGCATCTGCAGTGCTCACTTTCTCCTACTTCATCCAGCACTGGATGGCAATGGAAAACTGAGAGCAAAGGGATATCGTGGAAGTCTGGGAGGTTAGGAATCGACAGGATGGCTGAGAGGAGATGGATCCTGTGAAGTACTGTGAAAAACATGGATCTGGTGGGAGACTGAGGGGAAAGGGATCATGTGGAAGACTGGGACATCAAGGATAGTGTGGATGACTGACAGGACATGATCCAGTAAAATATGGAGAGGACATGGATCCAGTGGAATTCAGGCAGGTTTGGTGAGGGTGGTGAGGGGGAGATGCTAATGGTGAGAACATCCATACTGAAGCAGACTCAGATAATGTCAGAACACATCCGAGCATTCTAGAAATGGTAAAATACTGGGACAGGAGTGCGAGTCGAAAACAAATTAATCCACAGAGTTTACTTGCCTGTATTTATGGAATGACAAACTTATTTTAGGAGAGAGAGAGGGAAAATAACACCATTTAAAATTAGCAGTGAAAAAGAACTGCAACCAAATATTAATCCAAGATGACATTGAAACACCAAAATGTACAGACATAAAAAGGCAGTTAACCTCAGTAAACTGCTTATTCAAATAAATGTAAAACATTAATAACATATAATTTATTTACAATGTGTGCAATTAAGAAGTAGTTTTACTTTCCCGCTGTAAAATATCCAAAAATTAATGAGCCAATAAATAAACAAACAGCAATTAGAGAAGGTAATAAATTTTACCCGAAAATTATTTCTTCTATTTACAGAATGTTTGTGGTGACTGACAGCTGTGCCTCACAAGGATTTGGAAAGGTCCATTGTGGGGTCATCCACTGGATTGGAAGGCACATCAGAAATGTCAGTTAATACAAAAATACCAAGAAACAACCCTGGACCATCAGCCTCCTAAATAAGAAGACCATGTACGTTTGATGACTGTAAAGGTGGCGGCACTGTGGCTCAGTAGTTAGCACTGAAGCCTCACAGCGCCAGGGGCCCAGGTTCGACCACAGCCTCGGGCGACTGTCTGTGTGGAGTTTGCACATTCTCGCCGTGTCTGCATGGGTTTCTTCCGGGGGCTCAGGTTTCCTCCCACAGTCCAAACATGTGATGGTCAGGTGGATTGGCCATGCTAAATTGCCCATAGTGTCAGGTGCATGACTGAGTGGGGAATGGGTCTGGGTGGGTTACTCTTTGGAGGACCAGTGTGGACTAGTTGGGCGGAAGGACCTGTTTCCACACTGTAGGGAATCTAGTCTAATCTAAAAATGACAAAGTTATTTGAAAGTCATGTAGGGTCAAGGTACAAATGAGCTGAGGAGCTCCCCCTGCCTATCGAACAGGTTAGACTCCAAGACTTAGCCAAAAAAAAGGCACATTTTCAAGACATGGCCAATGGGATAAACACAATCTTGCAAATCCTTCCAATTTAATAGTGAATAACGAACTGAATAATGGAGTAGGCTCGAGGGGCTGAATGGCCTCCTGAGAAGACTTGTCTGCTCCCTGAGGGATGCCAACCATCTCCCTTTCCAGTAATAGCAGATAGTATTGGTGGGAAAGATTCCTGATCAGTTGGGAGGAATGACAAATTGGAACCTTTGCCGTAGCTCCAGGTTTCATGTTGCCATAGCAACTCGGACTCCTTGAGTGAACTGTTACACAGCATAAATCAGATGGGTGCTTAAAAAAGGGAATTGCGTAATATATCTTTCATACCTTCCCCTTATCAGTTAATTACATACTTTGGAAGTCATGAAGTGCGATTTCTGTAATGGTTTAATGAAATGTGGCAACCAATTTGAGTACAGTAAGTTTCCACAAACAGTAATCATTGGATTGTTTGTTTCTCAGTAATGATGGTCGAGGGTTAAATATTGGTCAGGGGGTCTGTGGAGAGTACCACACAGGTCCATAGAACATTACTCCTTGAAAGTGGCATGACAGGGTGGTGAAGAAGGCACTTGGTACACTTGCCTTCATTGGTCAGAGTGTAAGGGTCAGGACATCATGTTATGGCTGTACAAGACATTGGCAAGTCCACATTTGGAGTACTGTGTATAATTATGGTCACCCTTGCTACAGATGTTATTAAACTGGAATGAGTGCAGGAACGATTTACTCAGATGTTATCGAGATTGGAAAGTTTGAGTTATAAGGAGAGGCTGGATAGCCTGGCAACTTCTTTCACTGGATTGTAGGAGATTGAGCGGTGACCTAATTGAGGTTTATTAAAATCATGAGGGGTATAGATAAGGTGAGGAAGGTCTTTTCCCCAGGGTCGAGGGTATGTTTCACACTCGTGTCGTGACAAAATGAGAGCTGAGGGGCAACTTTTTCACACAGAGGGAGATACGTGTATGGAATGATCTGTCGGAGGAAGTGGTAGAGGTGAGTGCAATTACAATGCTAAAAAGAAATTGGACAAGTACATGGATAGGAACTATTTAGATGACTATGAGTCAAACACAGGCAAATGGGACTCCTCCAGTTTAGGAAACCTCGTCAGCATGGATGAACTGGGCTGAAGGGCCTATTTTTGTGCTGTTTGACTCTATGTGGATGTTTGGTCCAAGATTTATGAATGTACAGTCTCAAAGGACACCCTCGTGGTGGTGAGACAGCCTTGGGGTCAGAGCTCCGGAACATGGGTAGCAAATGCACCCAGAGGTGAATGTGACACCCACTGAGCCACTGCTGGCATGAACTGAATAATGGACCAGGCTTGAGGGGCTGACTGGCCTCCTGAGAAGTCTTGTGTGCTCCCTGAGGCATGCCAACCATCTCCCTTTCCTGTAAAACTGAGGTTTTGGGGGTTAGTTTAGCTCAGTTGGTCACATAGCTGGTTTACCAATGGGTTTAATTCCCACACCAGCTGAGGTTAACGCGAAGGACTCTCTTTTCCCTTTGCCTGACCATCAGGTTAAACCACCACCAGTCATCTCCCTCAAATGAGAGAGCAGGCTATGGTGACCTCAGTAATCCGATGGCTCAATGGTTATCACTGCTGCCTCACAGTGCTAGGGACCCGGGATTGATTCCAGCCTTAAAGGCATCTGGATGGGTATATGAGTAGGAATGGTTTAGAGGGATATGGGCCAAGTGTTGGCAAATAGGACTAAATTAGGTTCGGATATCTGGTCAGCATGGACCAGTTGGATTGAAGGGTCTGTTCCTGTGCTGTACATCTCTATGACTCTGCGACTGTGTGGAATTTGGCCATTCTCACCGTGCCTGTGTGCGTTTCCTCTGGGTGCTCCAGTTTCCTCCCAGAATCCAAAGATGTGCAGGTTGGGCGAACTGGCCGTGCTAAATTGCCCGTAAGTGTTCAGGGATGTGTAGGTTAGGTGCATTAGTCAGAGGTAAATGTAAAGTAATATGGGAGGGGGGAATGAGTTTGGGTGGGATACTCTATGGAGGGTCGGTGTGGACTTGTTGGGCTGCAGGGCCAGGTTCCACACTGCAGGGATTCTATGATTTATTCAGTCTGACATTAAAAGGCTAAATGTATCAGAAGAAATTAAGCAGCAGAGAGGAAAAATGTAAAAACACACACAAGAATAGATGTACGGACAAGTGCTTTGCAATAACCACAACAAAGTGCTGAATATTTTGCTATTTTTCCTTGCTTTTCTAGTCTGATTCTTCGCAGACTGTAATGCTCATCACTGAACACATTCCGACACACCTTCAAATCACCAAACCCAACACATCATCAAACATCGAGCGATGGCTTTGCAGAGAAAGAAGAAAAAACATTTGAAAATTGACTTCTGCTTGGATTATTGACAAGAAAGGCGTGATGAATTGGACTCGCTGAAGTGATAAAATGAACATTAGAAATAAATCTAGTGGAAAAATCTATTTGTGCTCACTCTGTTACCAGAGAGGCAATCGGCTGGTGGAATTTATCCCCTTCATTTAGACTCAGTCCATCCCTGTGCCCACCATCCCCAGAGTGGTGGGAGGCAGTTTGCAGAGAGAGACAGTGAGTTGATGGGATACCCAACCGGATTCAAACCTCACGTCCGACGATCGCCAAGTTACCAAGAATTTCTTCAACACAGAATTTCTCCAGCTGCTTTCTCTGCGTTGGCTACAAGTTGCCCCGGTTGCAAAATTTTTATTTGACCCCATTGATTCTGCCCCTCCCAGCCTCTACCCAATCCACTCAAGCCTACAATCTGCTGAGATCTCATCTGTGCTCCTGCAACAGTGATACCCCCAAAGTCCCTTGCAATGCCAACCCTTCCCCACCTACTGGCTGTGGCAGAGACCATCACAGACATTCTTCATGATCTGGGTAATCTCCTCGACTCTTTTCCCTTTTCACACCTGGGGTGTAAGTGTCACTAGCTGGCTTGCCATTCATCATCTGCCCCTACTTGCCCTTGAAAGATGCCCCTGACACCAAAATGTAGGGTAGGAGAGACATTCTGTTGTGCGCCTGACAGTGTCCAAGCGACAAAAGGGCAGCACTGAAACAATAAGATGCTTTGCTCATTTGTTACATTCCTTTTCACGGGGAACATGGCTGGTCCAATTCTGACATTACAACAGTTCAATCAAAAGTACAGCACGTTGGGAAGTTTCGAGGTTACATAAGGCACTGTAGAAATGCATTTCCTTCCCTGAAGGGCGTTTAAGGTCCTCAGACATAGGGGCAGAAATTAAGCCAAACGGCCCATCGAGTCTGCCCCTCCATTCAATCATGGCTGATAGTTTCTCAACCCCATTCTCCCGCTTTCTCCCCATTACCTTTGCTCCCCTTAACAATCAAGAACCTATCTATCCCAGTCTTAAATCTACTGAATGACCTGGCTTCCACAGCCTTCTGTGGCAACAAGTTCCATAGGTTCACCGCTCTCTTGTTTACCTTGGAGTATTGACACCAAGATAATTCACATCACTGTTAACTATGGATGGGGTAGTTGAATTGTTCAACTGCCTTTGGGGGTCAGTAATAACTTCTTAAATAGTGCTCACATAAACACACACACGCGCGCGCACACATACACACATATATAGTATATATATAAAATTTGAATTGTCACATTATTCGTGTGAAATATCGTCCCTCTAAATAAAACAGTGGGCTCCATTGGAAAAGAAACAGTCCCTGAGGCTATTCTCTGATAATGAATGAACACAGATTTACATTCCATCACCTGGACTGAACACGTTCTGATTATGTCTCTAATTCAGATCGGCACAAACCAAGACTCGTGTTTTTTTATTACTCTAATTCATCTTTCTGATATGTTGATAACTTGCAGAAAGTTGAGAGCATTCAGACCATTAATTATCTTGTGACATGGAGGAAGTATTCCTCTCGCAGGGTATATGTTCGCCGCACCTGCGCTTTGCAAATGAAGCACACAGTCACTGGCATAAAGCCTCGGTTGGGATAACTTTCCCGAGCTCCTGTCTTAGCTGAGCTGCCAGGGAACCAACTCTGGTTACTTGGAATACTGCGTTCAGTTCTTGTTTCCCTCCTATAGAAAAGATGTTGCTAAACTTAAAAGGGTGCAGAAAAGATTTACAAGGATGTTGCCAGGGTTGGAGGATTTGAGCGATAGGGAGAGGCTGAACAGGCTGGGGCTGTTTTCCCTGGAGCGTCAGAGGCTGAGGGGTGACCTTATAGAAGTTTATAAAATCGTGACAGGCATGGACAGGGTGAACAGTGAAGGGTAGGGGATTCCAAAGCTAGAGGACAATGGTTTAAGGTGAGAGGGTCAACATTTAAAAGGGACCTAAGGGGTAATTTTTTCACGCAGCAGGTGGTGCGTATATGGAACAAGTTGCCAGAGGAAGTGGTGGAGGCTAGTACAATTGCAACATTTAAAAAGAATCTGGATGGGTATATGAATAGGAAGGGTTTAGAGGGATATGAGCCATATGCTGGGAAATGGGACTAGATTAATGTAGGATATCTGATTGGACTGAAGGGTCTGTTTCCGTGCTGTACATCTCTATGAGTCTATGAGGAGAAATTTCTTTTTTCAGAGAGTGGGGAGCCTGTGGAAGTCTCTGCCACAGAAAGTGACTGAGGCCAAAGCATTGAATGTATTCAAGAAGGTGTAAGATATTGTTCTGAGGGGTGGGAATCAAAGAAAGCAGGAATAGTGGACTGATTTAGATGGTAAGCCATGATCATATTGAAAGGCGGAGCGGACTGGAAGGGCTGAATGGCCTACTCCGGCTCCTCATATCCAAGTTTCTCTGTTCAGGCATGTGGTTGGAACTGAAGAGATCTCTCTTCTCAAGGGTAACATGGAGGTCAAAGGACAGCAGAAGGAGGGCTCAATCCAGGGTGTAGTTGGACGATGGGTGCCACAGAGCAGCTGCAGCCAAGCTGCAGTGGGCGAGCGAGGGTGGCACAAGACCAAGGAGCATGGTGTAGCATGGCAAGAGATCTGCTGGTTGGGGTAGTCCCAAACAAGGTGGGATTGGATGCTTGTGCTAATGGGACAAATGGGCATTATGTGAAACATGGCCAGTCTCTCCCCTCATCGGCCTGAACTTCAACAACCAGTCAACGGGGAGTGCCAGGAAATTCCAATTATGGACCGGCAAACAATGCAAAACATGGGAAAGAGTGCAGAAGAAATTTACAAGCATGTCACCAGGACTCAAGGGTCTGAGTTATAGGGAGAGGTTGGACAAGCTAGGACTTTTTTCTTTAGAGAGTAGGAGAATGAGGTAAGACCTTATAGAGGTGTATAAGATCATGAGAGGCATGGATAGGATGAATGCACTCAGTCTTTTTCCCAGGGTTGGGGAATCATGGACTAGAGGGCATCAGTTTAAAATGAGAGGGGAAAGAATAAAAGGGAACCTGAGGGGCAACTATTTTTTTACACAGAGGGTGGTATACATATGGAATGAGCTACCAGCGGAACTGATTGAGGCAGGTACATTAACAACATTTAAAAGACATTTGGACAAATACATAGACAGGAAAGGATTAAAAGGATATGTGCCAAGTGCAGGGAAATGAGGTTAGCATGGATGGACATTTTGGTCAGCATGGACCAGTTTGAGCCAAAGGGCCTGTCTTCGTGCTGTTGGACTCATCGAGGATGCTATGGTTTATCAGAACCAGGCCAATGCTTGGGGAATCATGTCCCCTGTCTGTCTCCGATTCTACAATTAAAAAATAACTTAGATACAAGTACTCAGCTCTCATGCAATCCCTACTGCTCTCATCTGTCCCTCATCAATGCATCAAAGTCTCTCCACTGGTGGGGTGGCTAACATTACACACAGCGCTGCAGCTCAGTTCTGCTCAATGATAGATGAGGGTTACCAAGAGTGAGCTTACTGCTGGTTTTTGGTGCCTGACGCAGGACCTTCACACAGTTACTCCTGCCACTTAATTAGCTGAAAACAATCTCCCAGGGGTTTCAGCACAGAGAAGGCCAGCATCCTCATTAAAACTAATGCGAGGAGCAAGCAGCGTTTTGATCTCAACCACCCTAACATTCCCTTTCCTGGAAAACCCTAATGGGCTTCTTACTTTTAATGAAGCTATGTGTTAGTGTTGGTGAGGCTATCGCCACATCAAGCAGAGGGAGAGCGAGAGAAAATAAACTTAGCCCCCCCCCCCCCGCCGAGGTGCAGTTGTCACTGAATTAAAAGAACTGTTTGCATCTCAATGTTCAGCCAGCAGGCAGTGATGCCTCTACAAGTGAATGGAATTTGTGCTTTGATGAGGTTAAAACTACAGCCATTATCTCTGTGGCCTTGCTGTGACAATTACTGCTAAACCCCTCATCTGCCCCTTTGTTACCTCTCGTCCTGACTCTTTGGTCACATGCGTTTTATGTTCACATCCACGAGTTTGGGCTCAATGTCAAACGCGTCAAGGACGAGGGGCAGGTGAGGTCAAGAGTTGTGTTCAGCTTCTTTATAACACTCTGAATTCCATTTCAAGACTGCAATATATGGTTACTCAGCGATACACAGGAGGTTCTGCTATAACGCACGTTTCTTCAACGCAAATTGGCTATGACGCGATTGAAGAATTTAGCTGTTGTTTGAACTTTCCTTAGCTGTATTGGCTACAGTGCGATTCCAGTCCCATTGGTTTAAATGATACAGCTATTACACGATTTTCCTATACAGCAGGATCACGCACGAATGCAACTATCGTGTTATAACAAACCAGACTCTCAACTCACCATGCATTGTTTGAGAAACTCATCTTGCATTCTTAAATTGAACTGAAGCTTAGAGATCAAAAACAAAGTGCGCCAAATAAGGGAGGTGATGGCCTAGTGGTATTATCACTGGATTGTTGACCCAGGTTCAAGTCCTACCTTGGCAGGTGGTAGAATTTGAATTCAATAAAATAATCTAAAATTGAGAGCATGACCATGAATCTAATATTGGGAGAACCCATCTGGCTCACAAACACCCTTTCAGGAAGGAGAGTGCCATCCTTACCTGGTATGTGATACTAGACCCATAGCGATTTGGCTGACTCTTAATTGTAAGTGCAATTAGGGATGGACAATAAATGTTGGCCGAGCCAGTGGCATCCTCATCCCATGAATGGATGTTGAGACAGCATTATTTGCATAGCAACTTTGAAAATAAAATCCTCAAAGCCAGTGGACATGAAGTCCATGCCCCATCAGAGAGCGTCAACTCAGAACATTCAGAGGCCTAGTGCTGGATCTCACTCAATGCTGACAGGTCAGTCGTCAACTTTATCGGGATTGGAGAGTAATGCAGGATGGATTATCAGGCCACGGAGGGGAGGCTGGGAGCTTGCTTGTTAAATAAATAACCTTGTGGGGTAGTTGGTAGCGCCCCCTGTCTCCTGGGGAGATTCAAGTCCCACTTTAGGACTTGGTGACCATGGAGAGTGCAGCCATTCAGCTTGAGGATCAAGACCATCAGAAATAGGAACAGGAGTAAGCCATTCAGCGCCTCCAGCCTGTTCCACCATTCAATAAAATCATGGCTGATTTGATGTTCCTCATGCCCATCTAGAGTTCTAATTTTCTTTTTAATTTAAGTTCAATATTCTCAAAAGATGGGAAACTCTACTAATGTATGCCAATGTGTAGTTAAAGCTGTTCATCATTGGGTCAACAGAACTGAACAATTATTCTCAATACTTTTATGGCTCAATGGTATATTTGGGAAACATAAGTAGGCTTTATAGGAAATAGACTGGTACAAATATTCAGATACATTGTTAACAGAATGTGTCTTTGTTTGTCCAACAGAGAACGTTGCATTGACAAAACAGCAAGCTGCCTCACCCAAGGATGGAAGTTAGTTACAAAAAGAAATACTTCAACTATAGACTAAACATTTTAGCAGGCAGAAGTGGGTACTGCAGGTGTTGGAGATTAGAGTCAAGATTAGAGTGGTGCTGGAAAAGCACAGCAGGTCAGGCAGCATCCGAGGAGCAGGAAAATCGACGTTTCGGGCAAAAGCCCTTCACCAGGAATGCTCAATCTTGACTCGAAACATTTTAGCAAGCAACTCTTTCAAAACTGCCAAATATACTCAGGGTCTCGCATTTACATTTCTTTCAAGTCTCAGAATTAACAAAGATATAGCTTTCATTTTACTTCATTTTTCCTGCCCATCCCCCATCACCCTTGATTCCCCTCCTGGTCAAGAATCAATCTATCTCAGTCTTAGATATAGACAAGGACTCTTGCCTCACACCTCTCTACGACAAGGAGTTACAATGACTGAGAGAAGAAATTCCTCCTTATCTCAGTCTTAAATTGGTGTCCCTTTCAGCTGAGACTCAGCTCTCTGGTCCGAGATTCTCCCACAAAGGGAACCATCCTCTCAGTATTTACCTTGCCAAGTCCCCTAAAAAAATCAGCCTATGAATCATTTCAATGTGTTTGGTTCTGGATCCTGGGATGCCCCTGTCAACCTATAGCCTCTGACTTCAGACGAGCGCCATTTCCCAATGGTAAACATTCCAGAAAACCATAAGTATATCGTTGGACTCACATGGCTCTAGATGTGGGAAGTCTTCTTTGGTTTTGGGAAAGGAAGTGGGGTGGTGGTTTTGTCACTGGGCTAATAATCCAGGGCCCTAGTGGTCTGTGAACATGGGTTTTAATTCCATCACCACCCATGGTCAAATCTGAAACCACTAAGAAAATTCTGGAATAAAATGGCAACCACGTAGCCACAGTCAATTATCGTTAAAAACCCATTCAGTTCATTCCTGTCCTTATCTGGCCCAGCTTACAAGTCACTCCAAATGGACTGGTTGACCACTCCAAGACTGAAAACACCTCTTGGCCTTGCATTCTCTTAGATCACTTCATCTTGAACACTAACTCATGGATGTGAAATGGAAACCAAAAATGCTGGAGAAACTCAGCAGGTCCGGCAGCATCTGAGTTAAGGATTCGAAGCCAGTGACCCTTTGTCAGAACTGGACTTGAAATGTTAACTCTCCTTCCCTCTCCACAGGTGCTGCCAAACCTGCTGAGTTTCTCCAACACTTTGTTTCAGATTTTCAGCATCTGCAATTCTTCGTTTTATCTCATGGATATGAAATGTGGTTAACTCAAAACAGCCTCTCGGCAATTAGTGATGGGCAATAAATGCTGGCCTAGCCAGAGACACTCTTATCCCATGAATAAATTAAAACAAAACTGTCATAGAATTCCTACAGTGTGGAAACAGGCCATTCAGCCCAATTGGCCCTCCAAGGAGTAACTCACACAGATCCATTCCCCTACACTTATCCCTGACTAATGCACCTAATGCACACATACCTGAACACCAGGGCAATTCACCTAAATTGCACATCTTTGGATTGTGGGAGGAAACCAGAGCATCCAGACAAAATCAGCACCGACACGGGGAGAATGTGCAAACTTTACACAGACAATTGCCCGAGGCTGGAATTAAACCCAGGTCCCTGGCACTGTCAGGCAGCAGTGTTAACCGCTGAACCACTGTGACATCTCCCTGAATGTCCATGCTGAATACTGGATTAACAATGTTTTAAAGAGGTTATAGAGTCATAGAGATGTACAGCATGGAAACAGACCCTTCGGTCCAACCCATCCATGCTGATCAGATATCCCAACCCAATCTAGTCCCACCTGCCAGCACCCAGCCCATATCCCTCCAAACCCTTCCTATTCATGCCATCCAAACGCCTTTAAATGTTGTAATTGTACCAGCCTCCACCACTTCCTCTGGCAGCTCATTCCATACTCGTACCATCCTCTGAGTGAAAAAGCTGCCCTTTAGGTCTCTTTAATATCTTTCCCTCTCACCCTAAACCTATGCCCTCTCGTTCTGGACTTCCCGACCCCAGGGAAAAGACTTTGCCTATTTACCCTATCCATGCTCCTCATAATTTTGTAAACCTCTACAAGGCCACCCCTCAGCCACCGATGCTCCAGGAAAACAGCTCCAGCCTGTTCAGCCTCTCCCTATGGCTCAAATCCTCCAGCTCATTTGGCCAGGGATTTTCAGAGATGGAAATATGCATTTCCCATATTCAGCAGGACCCAGCCATTTACAGCTGGAGAACAGACCCAGGCACTGGGGGCTGGGTTGGATGTCATGCCATCACTTTTCAGCCACACTGGTGCAGGGAAAAAAATAAGGTGCTTTCAGTTACTGAAACAAAATCGGAAAAGTGCTGGAGAAACTCAACAGGTCTGGCAGCAATTTTGGAGAGAGAAACAGAGTCAATGTTGCACATCTGAAATAACTCCACAGATGTCGCTATCCCATCATCAAGTATCCTCTCTTTACATTTGTGTAGTACTTGATAGTGGTCCAGCTTCCTGTGAGCCAGCTCTGGGAGTGAACTGTACCTCTGACACTCCTGTTTATATCTGTCAGCCAGAGCTCCCTGATTGGACCAGATTAACAGCTCCAATCAGGGAACTCATATTCTCTGCGATCCACCTGGCTGACCACGTTACAATCACTACGACGTCCAGTGGCCCTTTGTCAGAACAGTGCCCACAGTTCTCTGTTTTGCTTCCAGTCACTTTCTGACAGGATGGAGCTGAAGGACAAACTACCAATGATTCTTTTGACAAACCAATGGCTTCTCCTCCTCCGCTATTAGCATCACCCTCTGAGGCACATTCAGAAAGCAGATCCGAGAATAATTCCAACTAGCTGGCAGCAGCTGAGGAATGGACTGTCGCGAATCAGCAAACCATTTCTAACTCGCATTCAATTTATGTCAATGGGAAAGACAAGTCAATGATTTGTGCAGATGTGCACTGCTATGGACCAAGACGGTGGTGGGCGGCACGGTGGCACAGTGGTTAGCACTGCTGCCTCACAGCGCCAGAGACCCGGGTTCAATTCCCGACTCAGAGTGTGGAGTTTGTACATTCTCCCCGTGTCTGCGTGGGTTTCCTCCGGGTGCTCCAGTTTCCTCCCACAGTCCAAAGATGTGCGGGTCAGGTGAACTGGCCATGCTAAATTGCCCGTAGTGTTAGGTTAAAGGGGTAAATGTAGGGGTATGGGTGGGTTGCGCTTCGGCGGGTCGGTGTGGACTTGTTGGGCCGAAGGGCCTGTTTCCACACTGTAAGTAATCTAATCTAAGTGTATAATCTAAGACTTAAAACTGCCCTCAGAGAATCTGTTTTCGGAACAGACATGGAGGGGATGGGTTTGCAAGAGTGTCGACTTAGGATTTAGAAATTATTTTATCCTGTGTGGGACATATTCACCACATTAAAAAACAGAAATCAGCATCATAGCCTGCCTGTTCTTCAGGTAGGCAATGACAATAAAGATTGAGCAGGTCAGGCCTATACCCAAGGGGACGTTTAGGAAAATGAGAGGTGATCTTATTAAAACATGTAAAACTGTGGGAGGTTGATTGGGTGGATGCTGGGATGTTTAGGGAAGGGGGTGGGGGGTTGGAGACTAGAACTACAGGACTTGACAATAAGAAGTTTCCCATTTAAAAGTGAGATTAGGATAATCCTTTTCTCTCAGGGGACTACCTGTATCTACCTCAGAGACCATTGCAGGTACATCATGCAACATGTTCAAAAGGAGACTTGGGCAGATTATGGATCAACAAATCAGGTAAGGACAGAGTCAGGGCCACCATCAGATCAGCACAGTGGGTCAGGCAGCATCTGAGGAGCAGAAGAGTTGATGTTTCGGGCATAAGCCCTTCATCAGGAATGTGCAGGGGGAAGGGTGATGAGAGATAAATGGAGGGGTGGGTTGGTAGCTGGGAAGATGATCGGATGGATGCGGGTGGGAGGGGTGACAGTGATAGGTCAATGGGGAGGGTCAAACAGACAAGTGGGAAGGAAGATGGACAGGTAGGGCAGGTCAAGAGGG
>NC_057719.1:8843508-8905075 GCF_004010195.1 Chiloscyllium plagiosum
TTGGAATGTTTAACAGAATAATAGATACAATAACTATTATGAATTAACCATTCCAACATGCTAACATCCCATAAACACACCCTTCGCAAAATGCAAGCTTAGTAAAATAGATTGCCTCACAGGCAGTTCTCAAGTCCAGGAAGAAAATCATCAAGAGAAAACTCTGAGAGAGCGTAGCAGGCAGGAGAGATTTACTTGCAGCTGCTAAACCCTGCTGAGACCCAGGAACAACTGCTGAAAACTAAATCTAAAAATCCTGGCTCTGTGGGAGCTTGACCACACCCATTCAGCCTGCTTCTACTGTTCCAACTTTGAAAAAAAAAACTCAAGGCCTCATAAGCTGTTTACTCTATGAGTTTACAACAGACAGATTGTCATCTCTGCCTTAAAATCTCTCTTCAAAAAACAAGGATAAGATACACTTCTTGATGTCATAGCACTGTCACATTTGTACAGTTGCAGCAACACGTCTCTACTTTTAATCTCTACTCCTTCAGATTTTCATAGCATCTGGAAACCCCTCAGTGTTGATTTAATGCTGCGCCTGTCATTACTACTGTCAATGTAGCCGCTATTGAGCCTGAGTGCACCCACTCCTCATAACTCTCCAATTGCGTTTTGTTTTCTTTTGGAATTCCGCCTTACAGCATTTGAACTCTCTGTGACAGTGAACGATCACCTTTACAGTCTCAAAGGCTGCAGCTGGGGCCACCTGAAAGCTTTGTGGCTTTTTGTGAGAAATCCAGAAAGTATTCACTGAAGGCAGAAGGGCCTGCTTCAGTTTGTCTTTCAACCCTTTTGCTGGAGGGCTTTGAAACAATGAGCACACTCCAGGTAGAGTTGCTCAATGTTAGTTTGACAACATATATTCCTGTATAATAACTGGAAAATCATATCAGATAACACATCAGACATGCAGACAGTAAGGAGAGTCAATGGATGTGAAGTTGGAAAAGCACAGCGGGTCAGGCAGCATCAGAAGGTCAACGTTTCATCCCGAAACCCTTTGGCAGTCCTGAAGCATTGACTTTCCTGCTCCTCGGATGCTGTCTGACTTGCTGTGCTTTCTAGCTTCACATCTATTGGCTCACACATCAGATATGATTCTGTTTATGAAGAAATGGAAGCAACTAAGCTGCTAAGTGCCTGTAAGTAATCAAGTCTAATGCTGTAAATAAGCTCAAGTACAGGGTAACTGGGTTGTTCAGGGAATGACGTTTGGGGGATTGTATTGCATTCTGTGAGTAGATGTCAATGGACTGCAGTGACTCTGGCATAGAGTCATGCAGATGTACAGCATAGAAACAGATCCTTCGGTCCAACCTGTCCATGCTGAACACATATCCCAACCCAATCTAGTCCCACCTGCCAGCACCCGGCCCATATCCCTCCAAACCCTTCCCATTCATATACCTATCCAAATGCCTCGAAAATGTTGCAATTGTACCAGCCTCCACCACTTCCTGTGGCAACTCATTCCATACACGTTCCACACCCTCTGTGTGAAAAAGTTGCCCCTTAGGTCTCTTTTATGTCTTTCCCCTCTCACCCTAAACCTATACCCTCTCGTTCTGGACTCCCCGACCCCAGGGAAAAGACTTTGTCTATTTATCCTATCCATGCCCTGCATAATTTTGTAAACCTCCATAAGGTCACCCCTCAGCCTCCGACGCTCCAGGGGAAAACAGCCCCAGCCTGTTCAGCCTCTCCCTATAGCTCAAATCCTCCAATCCTGGCAACACCCTTGTAAATCTTTTCTGAACTCTTGTGGTGGCTGTTTTCGACAGTTATCTGAATGGTTTTGTGATATGATCTAAGTTTCAAATCTGCATAGTGCCCACTCTTGTTTGCCCTGCCCGAACACATTGCCCTTTTCCTGCCAACCTAGAAGGTCACTCAAACTTTGCCCTTGGTCTCAAGGGTGTTCATTGCCTTTTGACACCAACAACATGAATTTGGTTAACACTTTCCACACAAGAAAACACACCAGCAGCTTTCTCGCAGGAGAGATTATGAAACAAACTACAACTCTGAGTCACCCAAGGTGTGATTTGGAGAGGTGACTGATTGCTCACTGATACGGTCTTTAATTTCTGACGTGAACATAGCAGAATTAGACTGGTCTGCCACCATTGATCTGATTGCATGTTGACTCCCACATTCTTACCAAATGCCCCTCATAAAAACATCGCTTTCGAGAAGGTGGTTGTGAGCTGTGTTCTGGAACTGTTGTAGTCCTTGTGATGTAGGGATGCCCACTGTCTTATAAGAACATAGGAGCAGAATTAGGTCATTCAGCCCATCTAGCAGAAAGTGAGAGCTGCAGATGCTGGAGATCAGAGTTGAGAGTGTGTGATGCTGGAAAAGCACAACAGGTCGGGCAGCAATCGAGGAGCAGGAGAATCGACGTTTCGGGCAGGAGATTCGGCCCATCTAGTCTGCTCTGCCATTCAATGAGACCATGGCTATTCAGGTAATCATCAACGCCATCTGCCTTTTCCCCATAACCTTCGATTCCCCTTAAAACTCTGTCAACCTCAACCTTGAATATATTTCATGACTCAATCTTGACCTACCTCTGTGGCAAAGGGTTCAGCAGATTCACTAAGGTCTGGGAGAAGAAATTACTCCTTGGAGATAAAGGCAGCACAGTCACTCAATGAGTGGCTCGGTGGTTAGCACTGCTACCTCACAGCGCCACGGACCTGGGCTCAATCCCAGTCTTGGGCAACTGTATGAGTGGAGTTTGCACATTCTCCCCGTGTCTGTCTGGGTTTGCTCTGGTTTCCTCGCATGGTCCAAACACCTGCATGTTAGGCGGACTTGCCATGCTATATTGCCCATACTGTATAGAGATGGATAGGCTAGGTGAGTTAACCATGGGAAATGCAGGGTAGGGGGCTGGGACGTCCTTCTGAGGACTTGTGCAGACTCAACAGGCCAAATGGCCCCTTTACGCATGTAGGGATTAGATTAGATTCCCTACAGTGTGGAAAAAAGCCCTTCGGCCCAACAAGTCCACACCGACCCTCCGAAGAGTAAACCCAGACAGACCCATTTCCCTCTGACTAACACTATGGGCAATTTAGCATGGCCAATTCACCTAACCTGCACATCTTTGTGACGTGTGAGAGGAAACCCACACAGACACGGGATGAATGTGCAAACTCCACATTGACAGTTGCCCAAGGCGGGAATTGAACCCAGTTCCCTGGCGCCCCAAATTCTATGACTTTGACATAACCTTCTTCTGAGATTATGCCGTCTAGTTCCACACTCTTCACCATTTTGGAGTTAGTTAATTATAGATTGCAGATTATTAAATACCTAATTTCACACCGGCCCCTCAGTACATTCCCAAACTTTGTAACCATGTGTGGATTTTCTCTTTCTTTAGCTCATCACTCAGTCATTTTGGAATGGTTGACAGGCTACTGAATCACACGCTCCCTTTGTCCCTCTGAGAATAGGGAGATCGATGTGATAGTGGCGTATCATCGATATCTTCACACCTTAGTTTTTTTTACAGGAGGGATGGGGGGTTTGATGGAGGGGAGGGAGGAAGGAGGTGGGGGTGCTGTGTGCTGTCTTCCCAATTTACAGTTTATAAAGTCAAGCCCCGCTCTGGTCTGAAATGGTCTCAGACAGGACAGCAAGCATTGCAGTGCTAAAGCCTGGCAGTCCTGTTGTGTGTCAATAAAGATTGCACTCTCAAAATGCATGAGCCATTCCTTCCCCAAGGATACAGATAAATTATTTAATTATACTGGGAACTTGCTGGTATCTACCTCATGGGCTAGTCATGACATCAGCTTCCAACAACAGTCTGCAATCAGATCACACCTGATACTCCACAGGCTACTTTGCACCATCTTAGTGACCATAGCAACGTGATTACTATCCATTACCCTCATACGACAAGCTCCAGTCAAACTGTGCCTTCGATCCCATATGTCGAAGCAGCTCCATTTCTCACACACACACTGCTGATGTCACTCAACCAGTTTGGAGGCTGGTTGTTTGGTAAATCACGAAAGAAGCAGAAATGTGAGGGCAAGAGATATGGGCAGAGGAAGAATGAAAGCAACACTGTGGGGTGGCACAGTGGCAAGCATTGCTGCCTCACAGCACAAGGGTCCCAGGTTCGATTCCAGCCTCGGGCAACTGTCTGTGTGGAGTTTGCACATTCTCCCCGTGTCTGCGTGGGTTTCCTCCAAGTGCTCCAGTTTTCTCCCACAGTCCAAAGATGTACCAGTTATGTGAATTGGCCATGTTAAATTGCCCATAGTGTTAGGTGCATTAGTTAGAGGGAAATGGGTCTGGGTGGGTTACTCTTTGGGAGGGTCAGTGTGGACTTGTTGGGCCAAAGGGCCTGTTTCCATACTGTAGGGAATCCAGTCTAATCTAAAAACCTCTGCCTTTGTGTGGCCATACCGATCAAAACATCTCTGATTGTTTTCAGAATGAAGGGTTGCACATAAACTCCACTTAGTTTGACTACAGATGATTTTGCCCATGATGTAAATTTAATCCGTATAAAATGTACAACCTGTTGAGTACAAATCAACAACATGTACTTTGATTAAGACAGAGATGAGGAATTTGTCAGAGGGTAGGTAATCTGAAAACCTGTTCACCACAGAGAGCTGTAGGAACTGGGTCATTAAATATATTCAAGGCAGCGTTAAACATATTTTTAATCAGGTAGGGAATCAAGGGAAAAAAGGCAGGCCTGTGGAGTTGAAGGTGATTGGATCAGCCATGATCTTATTGAATGATGAAGTAGTCTCGATGGGCTGAATAGTCTATCTCTGTCTGATGGTCTCATTTCACACAATGGAAAGGAGGCACAGACTTTTGGAAATATTGCGTCCAGTTCTGCTCTCCCTCCTATAGGAATGATGTTGTGAAACTTGAAAGGGTTTAGAAAAGATGTTGCCAGGGTTGGAGGGTTTGAGCGACAGGGAGAGGCTGAATTAGCTGGGGCTGTTTTCCCTGGAGCATTGGAGGCTGAGGGGTGACCATATAGAAGTTTACAAAATCATGAGGGGCATGGATAAGGTAAATCGACAAGATCTTTTCCCTGGGGTCAGGGAGTCCAGGACTAGAGGACATAGGTTTAGGATGAGAGGGGAAAGACATAAAAGGGACCTGAGGGGCAATGTTTTCACACAGACAGTGTTGTAAATATGACATGAGATGCTAGAGAGAGTGGTGGAGGCCAGCATAATTACAGCGTTTAAAAGGCATCTGAATGAGTATATGAACAGGAAGGGCTTAGAGGGATATGAGCCAAATGTGGGCAAATGGGACTAAATTAACTTAGGATATCTGGTCGGCATGAAGGACTTGGACGAAGGGTCTGTTTCTGTACTGTAAATCTCTATGGCTGTATGATTTGCATTTTATACCACACCAGGATATTTCAAAGTGTCTGACAGGCAATTAATACCTTTTGAAGTGGGGTCACTGGTGGGGAATCAGAGCAACCACTTTACAAACATAAGCTCCATGAATAAATGCAAGATAATGTGCAGTAGATCTGCAAATAAACGTGTAAACGAGGTCCTGAAGTTGGCTATTTGGCCTTCAAGCCTCCTCCACCATTCAAGCAGATCAGGGCTGACCTAATGGCTGGCACTTGGCTCAGTGGTTAGTATTGCTGCCTCACAGTGCCAGGGACCCGGGTTCAATTCTATCCTTGGGCAACTGTCTGTGTGGAGTTTGCACATCCTCTTGGTTTCTACACAGATGTTCTCCTCATGCTCTGGTTTCCTCTTACACGATCCAAAGATGTGCAGGTTAGGTGGATTAGCCATGGGAAAGGAAGGGTTATGGGTTCAATCTGCTTTGGATGCCCTTCAGAGACATGATGTGGACTTGGTGAGTCAAACGGCCTGCTTCCACACTCTTGGGATCCTATCGTTCGAATTGTGCTCCAAATTCCATATTCCCAACTATCCTCAGTTACCTCAGATTGCGTGTCTAACGAGAACCTATCCACTGCTGCTTTAAAAAAATATTTACCCAGCCTGCCTTCTGTGGAACTGTTCCAAAATCATACAACTGTCAGTGTAAAAACACAACCCTCTCATCTCTGTCCGATACCAATGACCTCCTAGTTTTATCACAGTGTCGCCTAAATCTGGACTGACACAAAGGAGGAAAAATCTCTTCCCCATCCTGATGGCCAAAGCCATTCAGAATCATATACACCTCAATCTCATCGCCTCCCCCCTCCCCCCAACTCTTGTAATCCTCAGTGGAACCAATTCGAGCCTGTCCAATCCTGTGTCATGAGACTTCTGACTTGTTCCAACTTTCATGCTTTGAACCACCTCCAATGCTTTTCCTTTTAATTCATTCATGAGAAGAGGGCATCACTGGCAAGGTGGCATTTATTGCCCATCCCTAATTGCCCACAGTGTAGTTAAGAGTCAACCACATTGCTGTGGGTCTGGAGTCACATGTAGGCCAGACCAGGTAAGGTTGGCAGGTTCTTTCGCTAAAAATCATTAGTGAACCGGGTGGGTTTTTCCAACAATCAACTCATAGTTATCATTAGATGATTAATTTCCTTTTTTCACTGAATTCAAATGTCCACCATGGCTGGATTCCAACCCAGGTCCGCAGGACATTATCTGGGTCTCTGGCTTAACAGTCCAGCAATAATACCACTAGGCCATTGCCTCACCTGTAACCTGCCTTAAGCAAGGGGGAGAAAGTGAGGACAGCAGATGCTGGAGGTGAGAGTCGAGGAGTGTGATGCTCGAAAAGCCAGCAGGTCAAGCAGCATCCGAGGAGCAGGAAAATTGATGTTTCGAGCATAAGGTCTTCATCAGGAATGATGGTATTATGCTTGAAACGTCGATTCTCCTGCTCATTGGATGCTACCTGACTGGCTGTGCTTTTCCAGCACCACACTCTTCGATTCTTAAACAAGGAGACCAAAACTGCACACAGTATTTGAGATGCAGTCTCCTCAAGGCCCTGTTTTGACATTGCACACTGAGATTCAAATGTTGCCCGGGACGTTGGAAAGAAAGCTACTTCAGCAATGCTTTGGATCTTCTGGTTCCACTCAGATCAGCAAGTGAGCCCTCGGAAAAGCAGCAGCTGAGGCACTGAAGAAATCCCTTGATGATGCACTCAAATATCTGCCAAATATTTCACTACCTTGGTGTATATTCTTTTGATTTAATTTCCTATTTCCTCTTGGCTTTCTTAGGTATTTTCTAACTCCGAAAGAGTCTGGTAGACTTCTCTCTGGCCTCATGTTTCCCCTTGACACGCTTTTTCCTGCAGTCCAAAAGAAATCGAAACATGCCCAAGGTTTTTACAAGCCCTTTGGAGATTGATTGGGAGCTGGCAAGAGATGGTGAATGGCATTGGGAACAAAGCGTGGTGCATTTTCCACCGAGAGTGGCTATTCCGAGCTGTGGCAATGACAGCGGAGAGATTGCCCACCCAATGACCCCAGGAAACAGCCAATCGGCAGGCCGGGCCACCAAGCCGTTATCAGTCCCACAATGGCATCTTACAGGAAGTGAGCCTGCCCGCAAGATGAAGAAAGTGTCTCATTGATTTCATGGTGGTGGAGGAATGGGGGGGGGTTGAGGGTTGGCCTTATAATCCAGACACCCACGGCCCACATCTCGATGGCACGCAGCGACAATGGCTGCCTATGGTTCTGGCACAGTTTCTTGAACAGCCACCCCAACAATCGGGCTCTACCCACCTTCCTGGCACATCCTTATTCTCTTCCCAGTCCGATCAGAGCATCTAAAGATAGAAATACCCTCCGGCTTCGCTAGTGACCACTTCACTTACCAAGGTTAGAACTCATATCCTCCCTTACCTTCAATTTTCCCATGTGGCTATATTCTGATCCCTTATTGGTATTTTACTTTCTGTTTGTTTCTCTGTGGTGCACATTTCTTTGCATTCTGTCAAAATCCTTTTTATGCGTTGAGGGTGAGCTTCTTCTCCCAGAGGGTTGTGAAACTGTGGAATTCCCTGCCCAGTGAAGCAGTTGAGGCTACCTCGTTGAATGTTTTTAAGGCAAAGGTGAATAGATTTTTGAATAGTAAGGGAATTGAGGGTGATGGTGAGCAGGTGGGTAAGTGGCGATGCGTCCATGAAAAGATCAGCCATGAATCTATTGAAAGGCGGAGCATGCACCATGGTTATATGAGATCCCCTACAGTATGGAAAGAAGCCCTTTGGCCCAACAAGTCCACACCGACCGTCCGAAGAGTAACCCACCCAGACCCATTCCCTTACCCTGTATTTACCCCGATGAATGCACCTAACACTATAGGCAATTTAGCATGGCCAATTCACCTGGCCAGCACATCTTTGGGCGGCACGGTGGCACAGTGGTTAGCACTGCTGCCTCACAGCGCCAGAGACCCGGGTTCATTTCCCGCCTCAGGCGACTGACTGTGTGGAGTTTGTACGTTCTCCCCGTGTCTGCGTGGGTTTCCTCCGGGTGCTCCGGTTTCCTCCCACAGTCCAAAGATGTGCAGGGTCAGGTGAATTGGCCATACTAAATTGCCCGTAGTGTTAGATAAGGAGTAAATGTAGGGGTATGGGTGGGTTTCGCTTCGGCGGGTCGGTGTGGACTTGTTGGGCCGAAGGGCCTGTTTCCACACTGTAATCTAATCTAATCTAATCTAATCTTTGGATTGTGGGAGGAAACCAGAACACCCAGAAGAAACCAATGCAGACACAGGGAGAATGTGCAAACTCCACACAGTGAGTCACCCAAGGCAGGAATTGAACCCAGGTCCCTGGAGCTGTGAGGCAGTAGGACTCACCACTCAGCCACCCTACCACCCACAGGTCAGATGGTCTATTCCTGCTCTTATTTCTTATGTTCTCTTATATTTTTGCATCATTGTTTGCCAATATTGCTACTCAAATTATTTTGCCAAGTTCCATCCTTATCCACTTTACTTTCCCGTATTGCCATGCTGGATTTGCGATGGCTTTCTCAACTATTGTCATGAAGCAAATTATATTATGATCACTATTGTCGAGGCATTCCCTGACCTTTAATTCTCTTATCTGTGCTGGTTTTTGCCTCATCATTAAATCCAATAATAATTGGATTTGTTGGATCTTTAATAATTGTTGAACCTTTTGCATACAAGATCAGGAAGAACCCCTGTAAACATTTAGGGAACCTAATTCCTACATCTCAATTAATTCTTCAGGGTAGCTGAAATCCCTCACACTTATCATTCTTTGTCTTTTATATATTTCACCAATGTACGTTTTGCTCCGTCCTTCTCTCCCCACCCCCCACTAAAAGACTACACAAACTACTGCGACTGATCATTTGTTATATTTTATTTCTCATCAGATGAATTCTATTTTTATCTCACTGGCAGCTTTGTGACATTCTCTACTGTCATTGTGTTATCTCCAGTAAGTTCAGTTACTCATCTCCTCTTTTTCGCTGTCTGTCTTTTTTAAATATTTTATACCCTGCAATGTTTAATTCTCAGTTCTGATATTTCTGCAGCTGTGTCCCAGTAATCCCTACCTTACCTGGTTCCTCATTCCTCTGGCCATTTATAATTACCTCCAATTTCCCTGTTGTGCACAGACTGTTGAATAGCTCTGCTCATTTTTTACCACTGGTCCCTTGCTTTACTTTCAGCCATTTCCTGCCCATTTATGTCCTTACTAATTGCAGTTTTGTCTCAGACAGGTCTCACCAGTCTCCTGTATAAAAAAGGCCTGTTCATTTCTTGTCGATCTCGAAAACAGATGGAAGGAAAAGGATGGCAATCAAAGTTCTTTTGAATTCCACTAGTATACTATTTTTCGACCACCATTACCAGGAAGAATACAATTCATACCTCATCAATTCTTCCTGTGAAAGAGCAAAGTCTTCTTTTTATTTACCCATGGTGTCACAAAGCTAGTCCTTTTTTTCCGAAAAGCTGTTCCGTGGCTCAAGGTTACTCTGTCTTTGATTCTTTTCGGAGGGGTAATAAACCAATCCGGGCTCCAATCAGACTGGTTTGGTACAGAGATGAGAAAGGATTTTGAGCGGCCTTTTGTTTATATGTAAACAGGTGAGATCTCAGGCCAAAGTGGTCATGTTTTAGAAGTGAGTTCTAAAAGAAGCTGAACAGTTTAGTTCAATCCAGAACTGGTTGGGAGTTCAACAGTGAGCTATGTGGAAACTCTCTTGTCTGCCCTTCTAACTTCAACCTGTAGGCATCTGACCCTTTTCTGAACTGTGTTTTTAAGGGGGTTTGCTTATTGCGACTGTGGTGTATATTTGGAACAGCATAATTAAATCTAGTTTGGATAGACTGAGTTCTGTAGGGGTTCTTCATTATCTTCTTCGTGTTTCACTGTGTAATTTTGTGAATAAATTGTTTTGTCTGTTTTATACCTGGTAGTCAACCTCAATAACTTACTCCGGGTAATTTTCACTGTACACTTACCAAAACAAATTGCAAAGTTATGGTTGAGGCTGCATGCTCCAGAATGTTTTGAGTAGTCTGGCCTAGTCCATAACAATGGGCATCATTGGCCAGGCCAACACTTATTCCTTAAAACAAAGTGGCAGTGAGCTGCCTTCTTGAATTGCTGCAGTTCAGTTGCTGGAGGTAGATCCATGATGCAATCAAGGAGCAAGTTTCAGGATTTTGACCCGACAACATCAATGGAATGGTGATATATTTCCAAGTTAGGATGGCGTGGTGCTGGAGGGGAACCTGCAGGTGATGGGGTTCCCATTTATCTACATCCCCTGTCCTTCTTGATGGAAGTGGTGGTGAATTTGGAAGGTGCTGACGACAGAGCCTTGGTAAATTACTGCAGTGCACCATGTGGATAGTACACACTGCTATGACTGAAGGGATTGGGATGTTTGTGGATGTGGCACCAATCAAGCGAGCTGTTCTGTCCTGGATGGTGTCAAGCTTTTTGAGTGTTGTTGGAACTGGGAATGTTCCATCACACTCCTGATTTGTGTCCTGTAGATGGTAAGTTACTTAGATTAGATTCCCTACAGAGTGGCAACAGGCCCTTCGGCCCAACAAGTCCATACTGACCCTCCGAAGTGCAACCCCCCCAGACCCATTCCCTTACATTTACCCCTTCACCTAACACTACGGGCAATTTAGCATGGCCAGTTCACCTAACCTGCACATCTTTGGACTGTGGGAGGAAACCCACACAGACACGGGGAGAATGTGCAAACTCCACACAGACAGTTGCCCGAGGCAGGAATTGAACCCTGGTCCATGGCGCTGTGAGGCAGCAGTGCTAACCACTGAGCCCATACTTGCGTCAAGATTCCTAACCTCTGACCTATTTCTTGTAGCCACAGTACTTAGATGGGTCAAGTTCATTTCTGGTCAATTTTAGGATATTGATAGTGGGGGAAATCAGTGATCATGATACCATTGAATGTCAAATGATGATGGCTTGATTTTCTCTTGGAATCTGAAAATGGCTATTGTCAGGCACATATGTGACATTGAAGTTACTTGCCAGTTGTCAGCCCAAACCCTTGTAGATACTTTCTGAAAATGATAATGCCCTTTGATGGTAGAAACTCTGGGTCAATTGTCGATACATTTCACAAATGCTCAAATTTCATAACTATTGCAGAAATCGATTATCACAGAAAGGAAAGGAACGTTTCTCCCTTCCTGGTGAAGGGCTTATGCCCAAAATGTCGACACTCCTGTTCCTTGGATGCTGCCTGACCTGCTGTGCTTTTCCAGCACTGCACTTTTCAACTCTGACTCTCCAGCATCTGCACTCCTCACTTTCTCCTCCCAATGCAATCATACCAAATTTCGGACAATCACACCAAAAGAAAAGTGCTGACTGGCTGTCAGGTCGACTTGAATTGGCCAAGATGTTAACCTTAGGGAATGCAACAGAGAAACTCAAAGGCTCCCTGTGCACTCGAATCACTCATGGAAGATTCAAAGCTTGAACTTATTCCTTTTGTTTGCAGAACATCTTTTCTCAGGAGTATATTGTTGTGAGCGACTGAAATTTGATACTCTTGCTTTTGCCCTGATGAGTGGAAGTTGAAAAGCTTTAGTAACTCGTCCCTCTTTTCAGCGGGATTCTTTAGAACCTCTGTGAGGCAACTGTGAAGTTGGTTGTAAAGAGGGTTCTCAGGATTTGAATACAGTCATCAATCCGATTTACCAGATAGCTTGAAATGCAAGCAGAACCTTAAGACAACTGAGCACAGACTCTGGATTGGAGCACCCCATTCAAAACTGAGGGGCTGCTGCACTCTTGAAACTCTGGTCTTTTGTACACCCTGCCGCTTCCTCAGGCAGGATGGAAAGATCCCACAGTCTCTAATTTCACAGGAGAGGGGGGCCAACGCAATTTATTCGTCAGTTAAATCAGTTTACTCGGTCATTACGATGCTGCCTACTGTGGGAAGATGGCTCCTGCAAACTGGAGGTTATATTTCCCAGACCGACGACAGAGATTCAGCACATCCTGTGGTTGTGATAGGTTACAGATAAAGACAAGCTCTTTGTTTTCATTTTTTAAAATATGGCGGTCTGTAGGATCTGCATCACTCGCTCGGAAATGCCTTAGTCCGCTGTCTGGAAGCTGGCTTAGCAGGGATGTACTCTATCAATCAACGCACAGCTAGCCTCTTGGTCGATGTAGCTCTTACCTAAATTAACAATGCCTTGAGGGTAACTCCATCACACAATCTGGCTGCAGTGACATTACTGCAGATGAGCTGCACTATACCATATTGGTAATATTCCCCACTGATGAACATGAAATACAGTCTCTCTCCACAAGTGTTGCAATTCATCAAAATCTGAATGAGACTGCTGACTAGACAGGGCATTTTGCAGCCATCTATTAGCTATGGCATCATAGAAACTTACAGCACAGAAGGAGGCCATTTGGCCCACAATCTTGTCCCAAACCCACATAAACTAAATCTCTTTGAACACACACTTAGTGGCCATTTGGAAGCTCCTGCTGCTAGTTAAATAATATGGCAATGGGGAAGTGGTGGGCACTCCATCACTGCCTTCCTTTGCCTTTTCGCAAATCTTCACCTTAACCTGTCCTTAGACTGTCAATAATTCTAACTTCACTATCATCTACGTGGGATGAAAGAACCCAGTTTGAGTCTCGCCAAGGCTTGACTGTTTGGCCTCTGTTTGGTCCCTGAGCTGCAAGACCCCGCCCTCCACTCTTAATTGGACAGTCAACCTACCTCCATGCCAAGTCTGACTGCTGCCCAGTCAAACATCACAGGTTCAAGACCCAGAAATGCCTTGCTTCTCATCTCCTGCAAACTCCCTCAACAAAAAAAATCAACTCACACTGTTTGAGCTCTTTGTGCTTTATGTGGGAAAAGAATATTTAAAATTCATTTCATTTAGAAGGATTTCTCTAGTGAGGCAAAATAAAATTTTGTTTCAGAGCAGAGAGACAGATAAACACTTGTCCAGATTTCCTCTCTTTGTCAGGTGCCAGAAGTAAAAACAGAAATGAAGTAACCACTATATACTCAATCAAAAGCATATTCTATAGTGAAATATTAATCAGCCTAGAGGCTTTCAGCACCTTACTGACCAAAGCAGCTTAGTAATTATGGCTATTTGTAATGCAAATCTTACTAAGCATTGTGAATTTTGGATGCCAGCATCGTTCTGAATTATTCATTCGATTTAATGCCATTACTTGCATAGAGGTAAAACTTGGCTCCTGTGTGAAGTGTACATGAGCTGGCCAAGCATTCACACCTAGTGAATGCAGCATTGCTGCACATTTCCTATGGTGTCTTGACAATATTGTCACTGAGAGCCCTGCTTGGTGTCAAAGGAAGAGGTCAGTTACAATGTTAGGATTGCAGGGCAGTGACAACTGAGTCTGGTCTATCAACGTCACAGTGTCACTGAGCTAAATACAGCAAAACAAATACATGGCGCTTGGACTAGGAGGTCTTCCCAAAATCCTGGATATACTTTGTGATTTTAGGCCACTGTCAAAAATTCTTCTGTTCCGTGCTGCCTTCAGGCAGTGCATGCCATATTATGGGTCATTCTGTTATAATGCACGTTTCGTCAATGCAAATTCACTGCAACGCGATTGGCGAACTGGGGACACTCTTTCTAAGGCGTGACCTTTTCAAATGTGTGTTGGCTGTCACGCAATTACATCGCCAACATTTGAAGCACTGTTTCTAAAGTGGAGGTTGCACAAGAATGCACCCATCACCTTGGAGAGGAACTGACTGCACAACAAACTTAGCCAACTATATAAAGTGTAAATCTAACCCTAACCTTAACTCGAACCTTAATCCGAATCCTAACTCGATCCTAAACCCAAACCTTAATCTTAATTCTAACCTTAGCTCTAACCCTAACTCTAACCTTAATCCTAATTCTACCCCTAACCTTAACCCTGACCTTAATTCTACCTCTATCCTTAACCCTAACTCTAACCTGAATCCTAATCCTACTCTAACCTTAACCCTAACCCTAATCTTAACTCTAACCTTAACTCTAACCCTAACTCTAACCTGAATCCTAATCCTAACTCTAACCTTAACCCTAACCCTAATCCTATTTCTAACCTTAACTCTAACTCTAACTCTAACCTTAACCTTAACCCTAACCCTAATGCTAATTTTAACCCTAACCTTAACCAATCCAAGTAGATTGTTTTCTCTCAGATGTAAGTGGTTCCTAGGATGAGAGTGAAATTGACATTCGGACCTTCCTAATAGCCAGGGAGTCCAGAACTTGTGGTCACAATGCAAACATGGAGAGTTAGACTGAGCTGAGGAGAATTTCTTCATCCAGACAGTGCTGAGCCCATGGAATTCACTGCCACAGGAAACAATTGAGGCTGAAATATTAAATATTTGCAAGAATGAGTTAGAGATAGTTTTTAGGGGCTAAAGGCATGAAAGAGAGAGAATGGAACAGGCTACTGAGTCTGAAGATCAGCTGTGATCATACTGAATGAGGAGGAGATCAGCTATGACCTTACAATGGGGGGGGGGAGGTCAGCCATGATCACACTAATGGGGAGGGGGGTGGAGATCAGCGATGATCATACTGAATGGGGAAGATCAGCGATGATCATACTGAATGGGAGGGAGATCAGCTATGATCATACTGAAAGGGGGGAAGATCAGCTATGATCATACCGAATGGGGGAGAGATCAGCTATGATCATACTGAATGGGGAGAGATCAGCTATGATCATACCGAATGGGGGGAAGCAAGTTCAAAGGGCCAAAGGGGCTGCTCTTGCTCCTATTTTCTATGTTTCAATTCTGCTCACTCGCCTGATTCAATCTGTCATCTAGCACAAGCTGAATTCATGTGTTGGATTTAGTAACATATGTTTGACTTTCATTACTGGGCCCTGCCAAATTATCTTGGCCTCAATGTTGTGTGTGTGTTGGGTTCAATGTGTTCCTTGTCCAATGTTGTGTGTGTGTTGGGTTCAATGTGTTCCTGGCTAGCCTCCTGCTTTGTCCACTCCAAGACCACTGGCATCAGAAACTGTGCTGCTCACGTCCGAATTTACACCACATCCTTATCACGCATCCTCTGTGTGCATTCTGACCCACAGTGCCTCCTATCTTTCATTATAAGATATACATCACGGTTCACAAACTCCATCCCACTGTGACGTTGCGCCCCTCCCTGCATCCTGTCTCTGTAATTCCTCCACCCGCTCACAACCCTGCAAAGTTACCTGAACTCCTGCAGTTCTGATATCAAGTACCCTCAATTCCTTTTTCCTTTAGTCTTTTATGAGAATGTGGGTGTCGCTGGCATGGCCACCACTTCTTGTTCATCCCTAATTGCCCTTGAACTGAGTGGCTTGCTGGACCAGTTCAGAGGTCAGTTGGAAGGCAAGCACGTTTCTGTGGGTCTGGAATCACATGTAGGCCAGACCAGGTAAGGATGGCAGATTTCATATAATCATGCAATCCCTACATTAAATGTTTTCAAGAAGGAGTTAGAGAAAGTTCTTTGTGGCTAAAGGCATTAAAGGGAGAAAATGGAACAGGCTACTGAGTCAGACCATTCAGCCCATCGAGCTCACACTGACCCTCAAAAGAGCATCCCACCTAGACCCATCTCCCTGTGCCAATCCACCTAGCCTGCACATCCATGGACACTACGAGCAATTTAGCATGGCTGACCCACCTAACCTGCATATCTTCAGACTGGGGGAGAAACCAGAGCACCCGAAGGAAACCCATGTAGACATGAGGAGAATGCGCAAACTCCACACAGACAGTCAGCTAAGGCTGGAATTGAACCTGTGCCCCTGGTACTGTGAGGCGGCAGTATTAACCACTGAGCCACCGTTTCCTTCTCTAAAAGGGAATAATTGAACCAGATTTATTTTAAACAATGATGGTTTTAATTGCAAACACACTTAATGGTAAGGTCCTAGGGAGTGTTGCTGAACAAAGAGACCTTGGAGTGCAGGTTCACAGCTCCTTGAAAGTGAAGTTGCAAGTAAATAGGATAGTGAAGAAGGAGTTTGGTATGCTTTCCTTTATTGGTCAGAGTATTGAGTACAGGAGTTGGGAGGTAATGTTGCGGCTGTACAGGACATTGGTTAGGCCACTGTTGGAATATTGCGTGCAATTCTGGTCTCCCTTCCTATCGGAAAGATGTTGTGAAACTTGAAAGTGTTCAGAAAAGATTTACAAGGATGTTGCCAGGGTTGGAGGATCTGAGCTATAGGGAGAGGCTGAACAGGCTAGGGCTGTTTTCCCTGGAGCGTCGGAGGCTGAGGGGTGACCTTATAGAGGTTTACAAAATTATGAGGGGCATGGATAGGATAAATAGACAAAGTCTTTTCCCTGGGGTCGGGGAATCCAGAACTAGAGGGCATAGGTTTACGGTGAGAGAGGAAAGATATAAAAGAGACCTAAGGGGCAATGTTTTCACGCAGAGGGTGGTACGTGTATGGAATGAGCTGCCAGAGGATGTGGTGGAGGCTGGTACAATTGCAACATTTAAGAGGCATTTGGATGGGTATATGAATAGGAAGGGTTTGGAGGGATATGGGCCGGGTGCTGGCAGGTGGGACTAGATTGGGTTGGGATATCTGGTCGGCATGGACGGGTTGGACCGAAGGGTCTGTTTCCATGCTGTGCATCTCTATGATTCTATGACCTGGTGGGATTTGAACCCATATCCCCAGGGCATTAGATTAAACCTCTGGCACTGATATTCCCGCAACACTATTATCCACCCTTATCACTGCAGTAATAATAGTCATACATTCAACCTCCTGCCTCCTAAACATGGGATTTCCCTCCCTCACCCTCCTCAGCTCTCTGACTCTTTCGCTTTGTTTAAAATACTCCTCAAAAGCTGTCCCTTTGCCCCAGCATTTGCCTTAATATCACCTTCTATGACTCACTGAGACACTGAAAGGGAATGAAGACGGGAGTGTTTGGAGGCACTGCGAGCAGTCTCGATTACTGCACAACATCCCGAGGGAACCTCCTGTCATACAATTTCACAGATATGAAAAAAACATCAAGTGATTCAGTTTCCAGGCATAATTGGACATGGTGACCTCCCTGCCCTGTACAATGCTGAGTATTTATTGCAGTCTAGGAAATTAATTAATTATCGTCTCCATCCTGTTTTCACATAATGTGGCAATTAAATATTACACAGCTTGAAATAAGTGTTCAGGATACTATGAAACGATCTTCATTTTAAGCCAAGGCAAAGATAATAAACGCTGCTCTTCAATGGAGGAATAATTAATTTTGAACGCAAGGCTTTGTTAACCCCTCCATCACCTCATCATTTATTTCTCTTCAGCCTACAAATTGTCATCAATCAAACAAAGATTTGAGCGGTCTGCACTTGATAATGAGCAGTGGCCAGTGGATGACACTGTGCTGTCTTTGAGGGCATCCACACGTCAATGCGCATGTCTGTGTTTATCTGTGTCTCTCCATGCGAAAGGGGGCTTTTGGGATTGAGCTTCTTAACTTAAAGCAGTAAATGTAGGCAAGTCAAGAATGGGGCAGGTGGGGCAAAGGTCAACGGTTGCCATCCAATTATGTCAAACAGCACATCCTGCTATCAGCACACTCTCTCCATTCCCCGACACACTTCTATATTGGTCAGTGGATTGAGTGGAGGAGTTGGGAGGTCTTGTTGCAGCTGAACAGGATAATGATTTAGGCCATTTTTGGAACACTGCATTCACAGAAACGGAGAAAGTGAGGACTGCAGATGGTGGAGATAAGATTCGAGAGTGTGGCGCTGGAAAAGCACAGAAGGTCAGGCAGCATCCGAGGAGCAGAAGAATCGACGTTTAAGGCATAAGCCCTTCATCAGGTATGAGACTTGTGGGCCAGGCCATTGAGAGATAAATGGGAGGTTGGGGGGTGGTGGGACTGGGGGGAAGGTAAATGGGAATGCAATAGGTAGATGAAGGTGGCGGGTGGGAATCGTGATAGGTCGGAGAGGAGGGTGGAGTGTATAGATGGGGTAGGTGATGGACAAGTCAGGAGGGCAGTGCTGAGGTGGAGGCTTGGGACTGGGACAATGTGGGGGGGAGGGGAAATGAGGAAACTGTTGAAATCCATTTTGATCCCGTATGGTTGCAGGGTCCCAAGGCAGAATATGAGGCGCTCTTCCTCCAGGCATGAGCGGTAAGGGTTTGGCAGTGGAGGAGGTCCAGGACCAAAAGTATGGTGCTGGAAAAGTGCAGCAGGTCAGGCAGCATCCGAGGAACAGAAGAATTGATGTTTTGGGCATAGGAACTCCTGATGAAGGGCTCATGCTCAAAACGTCGACTCTCCTGCTTCTCCGATGCTGCCTGACCTGCTGTGCTTTTCCAGCGCCACATTTTTTGACTCTGATATCCAGCATCTGCAGTCCTCACTTTCTCCGAGTGCATTGAACAGTACAGCAGAGGAACAGGCCCTTCGGCCTACAATGTTGTGCTGAACATGATGCCAAATTAAACTAATCCCATCTGTTTGCCCTTGTTCCATATCCCTCCATTCCTTGCATATTCTTTTGCGCACCTAAAGGTCCCTTGAATGTCCCTATCGTATCTGCTTCCAACACAACTCCTGAAGCATGTCCCTCTCTGTGTAAAACTTACCCTGTACATCTCCTTTGAACTTTCCCCCACTCACCTTAAATTCATGCCCCTTTTATGAGGCATTTCAACTCTGGGAAAAAGATTCTGACCATCAACCTTATCTATGCATCTCATAATTGTATACACTTCTTTCATTTCTATCACATTCTTTCAATTCTGGTCTCCCTCCTACATAGAAGGATGTTGTGAAACTTGAAAGGGTTCAGAAAAGATTTGCAAGGATGTTGCCGGGGTTGGAGGGTTTGAGCTATAGGGAGAGGCTGAATAGGCTGGGGCTGTTTTCCCTGCAGGCTGAGGGGTGAGGTTTATAAAACTATGAGGGGCATGGATAGGGTGATTAGACAAAGTCTTCCCCCCAGGGTAGAGGTGTCAAAAACTAGATGGCATAGGTTTAGGGTGAGAGGGGTGAGATTTAAAAGGACCTAAGGGGCAACATTTTCACACACAGGGTGGTACGTGTATGGAATGAGCTGCCAAAGGAAGTGATGGAGGCTGGTACAATTACATCTAAAAGGTATCTGAATGGGTATATGAATAGGAAGGGTTTGGAGGGCTATGGGCCAAATGGGATTAGATTGATTTAGAATTTCTGGTCAGCATGGGCGAGTTGGACTGAAGGGTCTGTTTCCGACTCTAAGACAGCATGCTGTGGAAACGCTCATGTGAAATGTAGAATGAAGGTAACATTTGATCAGTCAGAAGACAATTGGCATGACTTCCCACAATAAGCAACACCATTCCCCAGCACTGAGATAGCTGTTCTCATCTCCAATATTGAAGAGATGTTTAAATCACTGCAGCGTCAGACAGCACATTTCCCACACTGCTTGTGATACTGCGTACAACAGCAGACACTCAACCTGCTCCTCCTGTCAGACAATAGTTCAAAGTCTACCCAGTCCTGGGTGCCACACTCCAGGGAAGATAATAATGCATGAAACAGAATGCAGAAAATATTCATGGGAATAGACCCTGTGATGATGCACATCAGTTTCTGGATTAGTGGTGCTGGAAGAGCACAGCAGTTCAGGCAGCATCCAAGGAGCTTCGAAATCGACGTTTCAGGCAAAGGCCCTTCATTTACCTCCTTGATGCACATCAGTTGCCGACTTTGATCGGAGAGGTTGGGACTATCGAAAAGAGAAGATTGAGAGCAGATTTGGTTGACAAATTCAAAATCAGATTAGAGAGGGAGCATAACTGCTCCCACTGCTGGAAGGTTCAAGAACGCTTTGGGGCATCGTTTTAAGGTAATTTGCAAAAGAAGCAATGAAGACAGAAACTTCTCATGCAGTGAGTAATTGGGATCTGGAATGCACTATCTAAGAATCTGGGTGAGGCAGGTTCAATTGACGCATCCAAAAGAGAATCCAATATCAAAGGCTATCAGGGAAAGTTGGGAAAATAGTACGAGGTGCATTGCTCATTCAGAGAGCCAGCATTGGAACAATAGGACAAATGGCCTCCTTCAGTGTAGTAGAACATAGAACAGTACAGCACAGGCCCTTCGGCCCACCATGTTTGTGCTGACTTTGATGCTATTCCAAACTAATCCCATCTGCCTGTACTTAGCTCATATCCTCTATTCCCTACCTGTTCATGTGTCTGTCTAATCGCCTCTTAAGCTTTGCTATCGTACCTGCTTCTACCGTTTCCCCTGGTAGCAGGCACCTACCACCCTCTGTCCAAAAAAGTTTCTTTAAACATCTCCTTTACACTTTCCCCTTCTCACCTTAATCCATGCCCCTAGTACCTGGCATTTCCACTCTGGGAAAAAAGACTATCCACCCTATCCATGCCACTCATAATTCTATATCCTTCTATCAGATCACCCCTCAGCTTCTGACGCTCTTGCAAAAACAATCCAAGTTTGTCCAACCTCTCCTATAGCTAGTACTCTCCAATTCAGGTAGCATCCTGGTAAACCTCTAATGCGCCCTCTCCACATCCTGCCCAAAGTGTGGTGACCAGAACTGCACACAATACTCCAATGTGGCCAAACTGAAGTTTTATAGAGCTGCAACATGACTTGCTAATCTTTCTGTTCAATGCCCTGACCGTTGAAGACAAGCATGCTGTATGCCTTCTTTCCCACCTCATCCACTATGTTGCCACTTTCAGGGAGCCATGGACTTGGACTCCTAGATCTCGCTTAACACTCTTAACGATCCCACTATTTACTGTATACTTGGCTCTTGCACTGATCTCCCAAAATGCATCACTTCACACTTCCATTTGCCATTTTCCCACCCAAATTTCAAATGATATATATCCTGCTGTATTCTTTGACAACTTTGCTCACAATCCACAACTCCACCAATTTTTGTGTTGTTTGAAAACTTACTAATCTGACCACAGACATTTTTATCCAAATCACTTACATTTATTACAAACAACAGCGGTTTAAGCACTGATTCTTGTGGACCACCACTGGTCACTGGTGTTGCACCCATTCTTTTACTCTATGGTATATAAAGATTTCAGCACAAGTTAAGATTCTGTTGCCTTTTTATTTGTAAGGGGAGCAGTTCCCGACTTCAACTCGATGAAATTATTTAAAAACGCACAGCTGTTCCTGGCTGATGTGCACCAGGAATTAAATGAAGAAGTGTTCACATTGACTTGTGTGTGCGTGATGGAGCATAGGCTTCCCTAGGATTTTACCTTGAGGAGAGAAATGGGGACTACAGATGCTAGAGATCAAAGTTGGAAAGTGTGGTGCTAGAGAACCACAGCAGGTCAGGCAGCATCTGGGGAGCCGGAGTGTCAACCTTTCAGGCATAAGCCCTTCATCAGGAATGAATGCTGTGCTTTTCCAGCGCCACGTTTTGACTTTACCTTTAAGAGTTTGATGTGAGTCTTGGGCTGCTCAGTTTGTTTTGCCCAGTGAGCATGTGCCCTCTGAATACACATGGGCGAGAAACTGAACTGCTCAGGTCCCATGGTATTGTTCTGAGAAGACCAAGGCATGGTCCTGGTGAATATTTATCTTTCAACTAACGTCACAGTGATCCTGTTGCTGGATCTGATTTTTCTTCTTATATCAATTCATATTAACAAAAGACATTATTGAGTATAAAGCATGTTGGGACGTTGTGTGCTTTTTTAAAGACACTACGTAAATGCAAATCAATCTTCATGGCACAAACTGCTACAGTATGAGTAGTAAATGTGAAATCTCATTCAGAGATGGGAGCAATGCTACTCTGCAGCAGCAGAAAGCGATTGCACAGATAATAGTCGAGTCATATTTTGGAATAGTACAAGTTACAGGTTGACTGTGCTCTAAATGGATCTGTGACCACTTAATGCTGACATTTAAGAAAAATGCCGAGGACTGCACTCTATACCCCAGCACTAAAACTACTAAACGTACTGCACATTTACCTCATTAGCTGGTTTGCAGTGCAAAGTGATGCCAACAATGAGGGTTCAATTCCCACAGCAACTAAGGTTACCATGAAGGACTCTAAGATGTTGTGAAACTTGAAAGGGTTCAGAAAAGATTTACAAGGATGTTGCCAGGGTTGGAGGATTTGTGATGCCAACAATGAGGGTTCAATTCCCACAGCAACTAAGGTTACCAAAAGGACTCTAAGATGTTGTGAAACTTGAAAGGGTTCAGAAAAGATTTACAAGGATGTTGCCAGGGTTGGAGAATTTGAGCTATGGGGAGGGTCTGAACAGGCTGGGACAGTTTTCCCTGGGATGTCGGAGGCTGAGGGGTGACCTTATAGAGGTTTACAAAATTATGAGGGGCATGGATAGGATAAATAGACAAAGTCTTTTCCCTGGGGTTGGTGCTGTACATCTCTATGACTCTATGACTATGACTCTCCCCTCGCCTAAGATTTGGCAATCCTCGGGTTACACCACCAGTTGTCTTTCTCTCCATTGAGATAGCAGCCCTATGGTCCAGTTGGACAGTGGTGATTTTACCTCATTTTTTTGAGTATATATTTAAGGTGTGCTAATTTTAACTAACAAGCAGCAAACACAATATAACCAAAAAAAGGAGGATACAGTAAATCAGAAACAAAAACTAAAATTGCTGGAAAAGCTCAGCAGGTCTGGCAGCATCTGTGGAGAGAAATCAGAGCTCATGTTTTGGATTCCTTCCTCAGAACCTCAGAGGAAAGGACACTCAACCCAAGCATTAGCTCTGATTTCTCTCCACAGGTGCTGCCAGACCTGCTGAGCTTTTCCAGCAATTGTGGTTTGCTGCAATTTACACAGTTGGGTCACTCACGGGCTCTGTCTTCTTTTGGGGAGGAATTTGATATTTCGTTTCCTGTTGACTTTCCGAGCAATCTTCCCACTAAGGGAAGCTTGAAGAATGAAACACTGAACCGAAAAAGTCCACCTGGAGCTAATACCTCATTGAATGTTATTATTCACTCATTGGTTGTTGAACGAAGCAGCAAACACAATCAGGAATACAAATCTGAATTCTTCAGGGCCAGCTATGAGCTGGAACAATCTCGGTAAATCCTACTCCCTCATAGACAAACCCCGGCATAATTCTGCCCTTGGGATATGGCTATACTTCCACATAGATTCTATCAATGCAAGTGAAGCAAAGACCATCATTTTAAAAGTCATTGTTGAAGGTATGCACAGCACCAAGCACTAAAACTGATTTGATTTTCTGACAGGGGTAAAAAAAAATTACTTCAGTGGAACAAGTAATAGAAGAATTTTCCTTTCAGCTGATATTTGACATTTCAATGCATAATCTATCTTGGACTCAAGAGACTGAGAGCTAATCATAGTCCATTAGAAGCATCCAGACATCAATATGTCGGTGTGTGTTATATTACTGTTCTAGCATTCACCCAAACCTTGCCAGTTTGCACCTTCCCAGGTCCTAGAGCTGTAGGTTTTAATTATATGGTCCACAGCTGAGGCTGAGCCTTTTGAGTTCATGGTTACTTTAAATAGTCATGTTGCTTCTCATTTCTTAATTTTACAGCAACCTTTCAGCCTTGAAAAAGCACAGCTGAGCCTCTAAAAGAATGTAAGCTCCAGAGAAATGGGCTCTGAGGGGTGTGGAGGCAATTGCCTTGCGGTATTGTCACTAGATTATTAACCCAAAGACCCAGGTAACGTTCTGGGGACCAGGGTTCAAATCCCATCCTGGTAGAACGTGAATTCAATAAAAATTGGGAATTAAGATACTAATAATGACCATGCCACTATTGTCAATCAGTGGGGGAAACCCCATCTGGTTCATTCATGTCCTTCAGGGAAGGAAACTATCATTCATACCTGGTCTGGCCTACATGTGACTCCAGACTGTGGTTCTCTTAACTGCCCTATGGACAGTAAATGCTGGTCTAGTCAGTGAATAAGTAAAAAAAGAATCCATTGATAGCCATATGCCCTTAGTTGTTTGTCCAGACTCTAGGATTCCTGCCACAAACTTCTCCAGCTCACCCTCTCTTATCCCTTAAACCTCTGTCTGTTACCAATTTGGCTTTGGCGTTTGGGTACCTATCTTAAAATGCACTGTGGCATTAAGTCTTGGCTGATAATTGCTTGCATGAAGTGCTTTGAGAAGGTTTACAGTGTTAAAGGTGCTACATAAAATGGGCTGTCATTGTAATCAGTTACAACTGCCCTCACGTGTTGCCTCTGTTCTGTTCTCAACTAGACAGACATTCAGTTGCGATCAGTTTCACCTGAGGCTAAACATGTGGGCTCCAATCCTATGCCCGGATTTAAGTATATACATTGGCACAGGCCCTGTGTGATGCAGTGGTTGTGCCCCTACCTCTGAGCCTGAATTTCAACCCTCAGACATATGTGTAACATTGGCTAATAGTTCAATCACAGAATCACAGAATTGTTCTGGTGTAGAAAGAGGCCATTCAGCCCATCATGCCAATTCCAGTTCTGTTCCTTAGTGTGAAACTCTTACCCTTTTCCCCACATCCCTACACACCATTTCTATTCAAATAATCATCAAAACCCTCTTGAATGCCACACCTGAACCTGCCTCCTACACATTTCCAGGCAGTGAACTCCATACGTACTCTGTTTGAAAAGATTTTACCTTACCCCACTTTGCTTTGCTTGGACATCACTTTAAGTCATTCTTTTACAAACACAAACAGCCTCTCCCTATTTACTCCAACCAGCCTACTCATGATTTTGAAAACCTCTATCCAATCACCTCTCAGCCTTCTTCTCTCAAAGGAGAATAGTCCCAATTTCTTCAATCCATCTTCATCCCTGAAATTTCTCATTCCTGGGACGATTCTGGTAAACCACCTCTGTACTCTCTCCAATGTATTCACATCTTTCCCACAACCTGGCATCAACAAACAGGCACAATATTCCAGGTCTAACAAGTGTCTGCTACAAATTCAACATCATCTCTTCTCCTTTGTATTCTGTGCCTCTATTAGTATAGCCACTGAATGGTTTATTAACTGGTCTCTCACCAGATCTGCCATATCTGTGCATATATACACCCAGGTCACTCGGCTCCTGCACCCCATTAGAACTGTACCCACTTTTTTATATTGCCTTCCAGTGTTCTTCATATTAAGTGCATCAACTCACACTTCTCTGCACAACTTCTGCCACCTATCTGCCCACTCCACCAACTTGCCAATGTCCTTTTGGGAGTAGCACACTGTCCTCCTCACAGTCTACAATTCATCTACATTTGGTGTCATCTGCAAACTTTGAGCCTGCTCTCTGAACACCAACTTATTAATATTAACCAGGAAATGCAAAGGTCCCGAGAGTAATCCCTGGGGAACACCATTTCATTACTGTATTGCAGCGTTCCCTGTGAGCTACATTGTTGCATAACTGCTCAGAGACTCTGTGCATGCCATGCTAAGGTGGGTGCCATACACATTAACTTCTGGTGCATGGAATGCACAGTTGGGGGGGGGGGGGGATAGCTGCATTATCAGAGTCACGGACATCACCCCAAGTTCACCGTGACAGGTGGATGTACAAGGTTCATGAAAAGGGCAGGAATTTTTCTCAGCTTTTCAGTCAAATGTTCCTTTCTCAAGCAGGTACTGATGGAGGGATAAATGTTGGCCAGTCACTGTAAGCAATTTTTATGGGGATGTGAAATGCACGCAAAGAGTCTGTAATGTTTAGAATATGGAAGGAGCTCATTTGCCCATTGTGCTTCTGCCAGTTTCCAAGAGGGTGTTTAAACTAACCCCACTTTTCAGTCCTGTAGGTTAAGTGTCTTCAAGTGTATATCTAAGTACATCTTCTACATGTTGAAGTTTTCTGCCTTGACATTCTTTCCAGCACCACACTTTTCGACTCGGATCTCCAGCATCTGCAGTCCTCACTTACTCTTTCAAGAAGCTCAAAAAAGGCTCAATACAAAAGGTATTCAATGCAAATATCTCTCTCCCCAACGATAAGCAACCTCCATACAAGTAACAGTCAAGTAGAGGCTTGATACAGTGCTGAAATACTGTCAGCGGGAACTGCTTTGCAACGAAAAAACTTGGAGAATGAAAATATGGCTCATTTTGTCCTCGTGGATGACTCATTTTGACTGCCAATGTACTCATCAAATGTTTAGCACAAACGTAGTTGTGTAAAAGTTGACCTTTTGAACCAAAAGTTTCAAGCAATAAATTGGGGCATTATTGTTTTAATAATGCCGAGAAATTGAAATCCATGTCGGATATTTGGAACTACCGAGCCGCCAATGTTGACACCTCATGCTGGTTGCTAGCCATGGTCCTGAATTCAACAGACCTCGGCTGCCTCCGATCTGATGTTTGAGAAGACCAATTTTGAACCAGATTCACTGGACTGTCCACAGTAATCCAGTACCCAAAACTAATACAAAGTACAAGAAAAATGAAGGACTTCTTGGGTGAAATGTCAGGGCAAGTCGTTGGAGGGAATCCTGAGGGGCAGGATTTACATGTATTTGGAAAGGGAAAGGCTGATTAGGGATAGTCAATATGGCTTGTGGGAAATCATGCCTCAGTAACTTGATTGAGTTTTTTGAAGAAGTAACAAAGAGGATTGATGAGGGCAGAGTGGACATAATCTTACACTTAATTAGATTACTTACAGCGTGGAAACAGGCCCTTTGGCCCACACCGACCCATATATTTACCCCTTCACCTAACACTACCGGCAATTTAGCTTGGCCAATTCACCTAACCTGCACTTTTTTGGACTGTGGGAGGAAACCGGAGCAAACCCACGCAGACACGGGAAGAATGTGCAAATTCCACACGGTCGCCTGAGGCGGGAATTGAACCCGGGTCCCTAGCACTGGGAGGCAGCGGTGCTAACCACTGTGCCACCGTGCCGCCCATGCTGTCAGTAAGGCATTCAACCAGGATCCCCGTGGGAGATGGTTAGCAAGGTTAGATCTCATTTGTATACAGAACTGGCTCAAAGGTAGAAGACACAGGGTGGTAGTCAAGTGTTGCTTTTCAGACTGGAGGCCTGTGACCAGTGGAGTGCCACAAGGATCGGTGTTGGGCCCACTACTCTTCATCATTTATATAAATGATTTGAATGTGAACATTGGAGGCATAGTTAGTAAGTTTGCAAATGGCACCAAAATTGGAGGTGTATGGACAGCAAAGAAGGTTACCTCAGATTACAATGGGATTTTGATCAGATGGGCCAATGGGCTGAGGAGTGGCAGGTGGAGTTTAATTTAAATAAAGGCGAACTGCTGCATTTTGGAAAAGCAAATCTTAGCCGGACTTATACACTTAATGGTAAGATCCGAGCGAGTGTTCCTGAACAAAGAGACCTTGGAGTGCAGGTTCATAGCTCTTTGGAAGTAGAGTCGAAGATAGATAGGATAGTGAAGAAGGCGTTTGGTATGCTTTCCTTTATTGGTCAGAGTATTGAGTACAGGAGTTGGGAAGGATAGTGAAGAAGGCGTTTGGTATTATTTATTGGTCAGAGTATTGAGTACAGGAGTTGGGAGGTCACGTTGCAGTTGGTTAGGCCACTTTTGGAATATTGCATGTGGTTCTGTTCTCCTTCCTATGGGTGGGATGTTGTGAAACTTGAAAGGGTTCAGAAAAGATTTACAAGGATGTTACCAGGAGTGGAGGATTTGAGCTATAGGGAGAGGCTGAACAGGCTGGGGTTGGTTTCCCTGGAGCATCGGAGGCTGAGGGGTGACCTTATGGAGGTTTACAAAATTATGAGGGGCATGGACAGGATAAATGGACAAAGTCTTTTCCCTGGGGTGGGGAAGTCCAGAACTAGAGTGCATAGGTTTAGGGTTAGAGAGGAAAGATATAAAATGGACCTAAGGGACAACTTTTTCATACAAGGGTGGTGTGTGTAAGGAATCTGATGAAGGTCTTTTACCCGAAACGTCGATTTTCCTGCTCCTCAGATGCTGCCTGACCTGCTGTGCTTTTCCAGCACCACTCTAATCTAGACTCTCAATCATTTACTGGCTGCTTCTCTCAACACAGGTCTTGATCAAGAAATCTGTAGACATGAGTACAAGAGTGCAGAACAAATTATTCTCTCCTAGTTTTCTGCTCTCCCTCTGTAATGGGACTAGATTAGGTTAGGATATCTGGACGGGTTGGGTGGAAGGGTCTGTTTCCATGCTGTACATCTCTTTGACTCTCTGATTTAATTTATTCACAAGATTGATTATGACATGGGCCTGTACAGCGTGTTCCTATTCTTATCAATTAGCATTGAAACGCTGATAAACGACTTGTTCTGAGGAAGGGGCACTGTACCCAAAATGTTAACTCTGATTTCTCTTCTCTGTCAGACCTGTTGAGCTTTTTCCTGCAATTTCTATTTTTGTTTCTGCCCTGTTCTAATAATTTTATGATAAAATGAAATTAGCATCTGGGCGGCTTATTGCAATCCGATGGGATTGGGCATGGGGAAATGAAAATGGACAAGTGGTTAAATGGAATTCAGACTCACACATCTTGCTCAATCATTACTGGGTGAAAGTGAGGACTGCAGATGCTGGAGGTCAGAGTCTAGATTAGAGTGGTGCTGGAAAAGCACAGCAGGCCAAGCAGCATCCAAGGAGCAGGAAAATCAACGTTTCAGACAAAAGCCCTTCATCAGGAATCTGATGAAGGTCTTTTACCCGAAACGTCGATTTTCCTGCTCCTCAGATGCTGCCTGATCTGCTGTGCTTTTACATCATCACTCTAATCTAGACTCTCAATCATTTACTGGCTGCTCCTCTCAACACAGATCTTGATCAAGAAATCTGTAGACATGAGTACAAGAGTGCAGAACAAATTATTCTCTCCTAGTTTTCTGCTCTCCCTCTGTCATATCGAGGAAGAGGCTTGGCTCAGTATGCTGTTGTGTTGATCTATAAACAATTGACAGATACATAGAGAGACAGACAGACAGAGAGACAGACAGACAGAGACAGACAGACAGACAGAGACAGACAGACAGCAAACAGAAAGACTGCTCACAAATTAGTGTTGAACCTTGACGTTTTGACAGAGAACAATATGAAGACATCATTGCAGATCTTTTGAATGATAATAATTGCCAGAAACTTGAAAACCTGACCATAAGGGGTTTAGTTAAGGTACATTATGTTACCTGTAAGATGGTTTTCTTATTGTGAATTGAAGGCAGTATTTCAAAACAGGTTCAGGCACAAATATCATTTCATGAGTCGTCACTCTAATGGTGTAGCATTCAGTACCAATACCCTTCGTAGTGATAGCAAGTGCCACCAACTTTATGTAGGACCAGAGAACTCCTCTGCTGTTGACCCTCCAGCTGGGTCAGCACGTGTCAGCTGGATGCTCAATACAGTCAAAGGCTATTCCACTAAATTCTTTTCCCGAGCTCCTCCCACTGTCCAGCTAGGCAAGAGTTGGCTTTCCTCACTTCATTATGACTATATTCAAATCAAGAGACTGTACATCATCTCTAATTCGGTCTAATTCTTGCCCCTGTCCTTTAAACACCTCAGCCACAGTCCACATTCTAGACAGTAAGTCTTGAAAATGGCCCAACGTTTGTAAATTGACAGGATACAAAAGAACAGTCCTCCCCATAAGAGCCAATCTTGATTAAAATATTTCTTCTCTACTTTATTTGTCATTGCAAAGATGAGACAGTTTTTCAGGGAACAAAGATCCAAATACATACTATCCTATATTCTCTTTTCATTCTTTGTTTTCCTGAAGGCGATGAAATCAAGATCAATCACTTAGTCCAATTCAGTGTTCCTCAGGATCCTAAACTTTCGCCTCGCTCATTTTCTCTCCCTACAATCCACAGACTAATGAGATACAGATTCAACCATTTCTAACCATTCATCTTTGAATCACCCCATTTTCTGACTTAATCTTTCAGCCATAAAGGTGTTCAATACCACAGGCCACTGTCCTTCAGCTGGGGATATCCCTGCTAATGTCATATTCATGAAAAAGGTTTGAGCTCCCCCCAGTTTCTATAATAATTATATTATTAAGCAAGTCTGAATATATCTGTGGGACACCTTTCAATGTCATGGGTTTTTATTGTATCATGTACTATACGGTACAGCATTAGCCTTCACATAGAATAGAAGCTCTACAATTCAGAAAGAGACCATTCAGCCCATTGAATCTGAACCGACCCTCTGAAGAGCATCTCACTCAAACCTAGCCCTGACCCTATACCCAAATCCCTGCATTTACCATGGCCAATCCACCTAACTTGCCCACCCCTGAACACTACAGACAATTTGACATGGCCAATCCACCTAGCCTGCATATTCGTGGACACCATGGGCAACTTAGCACGGCCAATCCACCCTAACCTGTGCATCTTTTGCCCATAGGAGGAAACTGGAGCACCCGGAGGAAACCCACACAGACACAGGGATAACATGCAAACTCCACACAGTCGCCTGAGGTTGGATATTGAACCTGTGTTCCTGGTGCTATGAGACAACAGTGCAAACCACTGAGTCACCTGCCATCCTTTTCATAGGGATGACAATGTCTTCTTTTCTTTTTGACAATGGATTCCAGCTAATACTGATCCTGACTCACCATACAGCATGGGTCCCTACAATAGTGTTCAGGAACAGGAACCTCAGCTCATTTTCACAGCTTCCCCAGCACTCCACCTCACTGCCTTGCCCAGCCTGGGTTACTGATCCCAGTTATAAGGAGAAGAATGTTTGCCTTTCACTTTACTTTACTTTACTTTACACCTCATGAAGAGTTCCTCTGAAGTGTAGTCAATGATGTATGATATACACACAGTGAGCTCCAACAAACCAGAATGTGATAAAGGACCAAATAATCTGCTTTTAAAGATGTTGAGGTAGGGATAAATATTGGCCAGGGCACTGGGAGACTTTCCCTTACCCTCCTTGAAACGCTTCAACAGGATTTTTCTGTCAATTGATGCAGCAGACAGGACCTTGGTTTACATCTCATTTGAAAGGTACCTTCATCCTGAAACATTAGCTCTGTTTCTCTCTGAGCTGCTGAGTATTTCCAGCATTTCCTGTTGCTGGTTTATATTTCCAGCATCTGCAAAATTATGCTGTGGTTCTGTTCTTGTGATTCAGGTGGATCATTGCACCGAATGAAGTAGACTTCAGCTGCTGCGGTTCTAATCTCAGAGTCACGGACATCGACAGCGCAGAGAAAAGGCCAGTCATCCATCCCATCCACACCGGTCAAAAACAGCCACCAAACTAATCTAATCCCAATTCCCAGCTCTTGGCCCAGTACTCACTGACTCTCAATGCGCTTGGATCCGTCTGTACCTGGACTTAGGAATCAGATCTTTTCCTTCAAATCCATCGACCCTTTTGTCAACAACTTTCCTGCTGTGTCCTCCCCCAAACATACCACCCTTTGTGACATCTACAATCCCCCATTCCCAGTGTCCTGTACATCCCCAAACATACCACCCTCTGTGATATCTACACTCCCCCATTCCTGGTGTCCTATACATCCCCAAACATACCACCTTTTGTGATACTTACAATCCCCCATCCCTGGTGTCCTATACATCCCCAAACATACCACCTTTTGTGATACCTACATTGCCCCAGTTCTGATGTCTTGCACATCCCCAGTTGAACTGCTCATCCATTAATAGTCGTGCATCAGCTGTATGGGCCCCAAGATCTGAAACCGTCTCCCTGAATCTCTCCACCTCCCCCTCTTTATGTTGCTCCAAATCATCTACCCATCTGACTCAGATTCCGAGCACTCTTATTCATATTTCCTTCTCTGGGTGTCAATTTTGTTCTGATTATGTTCTCCTATGAACCACCGTTTGCTATGTCACTGTATGACAGTAAATGGAATCTGTTGATGATGATATAAGATGTCTCCGAAACACTGCACTGTTCCTATGAGTTCTTCCAATGAGGATGAAATGAACCAAGGAGACTTTTATCTTGACCTTATTTGACTTCTTCCAAGCTCTACTCACTGATATCAGTTTCCATTCACACTCAAACAAACTGTCAAGCGAGATGGCTTTTGTACAGTGGGCTCATGTCAATTAAGAGTCTGGGGACCAGAGCACAAACCACCAATACTTCTCCTCTCTTCTGACCCTGAATCAGGGTTAGGTTACATAAATGAATTGTTAATGGTCGCTCAGCCCGAGCAGACAGAATTGTCATTCGGTCTGTTTTTGTGGCTTCTGAAGATCGACCAGAATGTTACTGTTGGCTACAATTTTACAGAGACACTCTTTAAACTTCATAAAAGGCATGAACTACGGTGGATTGATTATTACTATTCATAAACCATGGACCCTAACTGCTTTGCATGGCATGGAAACACACTCTTTATGTGAGTAATGACCAAGTCATCACCATGATGCATGTTACAGAGCTGTACTTTCAAACCCATGACCCCTTCCATCTGGAAGGACAAGGATGGCAGGTACATGGGGACACCACTCCCTGCAGGTTCCTCTCTCAACCACTCACCATCCTGACACGGAAATATATCGGTATTCCTTCACTGGCTCAAAATCCTGGTTCTTTCTCCCTCAGGGCATTGCGGGTCAACCCACAGCACATGGACTGCAGCGGTTCAAGAAGGCAGCTCACCATCTTCTCAAGGCCCACAAGAGACAGGCAGTAAATACTTGTCCAGTCAGAGACAGCTGCATAGCATGAACAAGTTCAAAAATCTATGAGGCAAAATCAAATCCTGATGCTTACAGTCTTCTTTCAAACAAAGTCCAATGCTTTCCCTCAAAGTGGAGTTGAGGCCACAATTCGATCTTAATCAATGGCACAGCAGGCTAGAAGGGTTGAATGGCCAACTCCTGCTCCTAATTTTTTAAATATTTACACAAGCACAGAAATAATTCATTGACTCATTAGGTAGATTGAGTTCTACGCTCAAAAGATGTAAGAAGGCTTGAAGTTTGCAGCCTGCTAGGATGAGAGAGCCATGCAAATAGATGAGGCCATTGTCATGTCAGGAGTCTGCAGACCCCACCTTTCTATTGCTCTGTATTTTTGATTGTGGACTGAAATGGCCAAAAAAGGATTGCTTTAAACCCAAGGATTGTGGAAATAATTGCTGCGCTCTTAAAAAACAAGTTGCTGGAGCTTGTTGTGTTTACACTGGTCTTTGTTGAGTTAGTGGGGGAGGAGAGTTAAGTCAGAAAGTGAGATTCAGCCAGCAACGTGTTGCAGATTGGTTTGTGCAATTGTTACCAATTGTGGATACCAGGGTCATAAGCCTAACAACAACTCTATTTCCTGCATAGCTGAACTGTGTGTGAAAATAGCACAGTGGCAGAATGCTTCCAGACTGGAAAAAGCAAGGACTGTCTCTACACCTCTGCAGCAGTCAGGCAGCATCTGAGGAGCAGGAAAATCGACATTTCAGGCCGGAGCCCTTCATCAGGAATGAGCAAGGCTCCTGTTGTGCTTCTCCAGCAACACACTCTCAATTCTGATGTCCAGCACCTGCAGATCTCACTGTCTTCTACACCTCTGCAGCCAAGTCACTCAAGCCTAAAGACAGTCAGCCATTTTCTTCTACCATTTTTTGTAAGCTGTTACCTCTAACCAGCGACTGTAAAACTGGACAATGAACATGTAAACTCCCCGTGTGTTCAACAAAGAACTAAAAGAACCTGGCAGGAAGGAGAAAAAAAAATCTCATCCTATTGAACCCTGTGAACTGGTGCTATTGAACTGTGAATTCTCAGTACTGTTTCCTTTCACCATGACACCCTTTTTTTTGTTTGTATGTGTGTGTAGAGTTTTAATGAGAGTTATATGTTGCTAGTTAATAGCTCTGTTTACCTTTGGTGAGAGTTAGTTCACTCGTTATGTGAAGAACACTGGTTGAGTGTTAATCTGGGTTGATTAGACAAGAAAACTGGGCTCTTTCAATACTTCGATTAAAGCATTAACTTTTGTGGCAATCCCAGGACTAAGAGGTTTGCAAAGCAGTGCACTCTGGGTCACGACAGGAGTCACAAGTCATGGAGCACTTTAAAACAAAGCTGGGTGGGTGATTGGCCATCATTAACCACAACTAAGGATCAGCTGGGTCCAGGAGCCAGGTTACGGTTTAATCACACTAACAGTTTCCAGCTCGCCTTTCACAGTTTCTGGCTCAAGAAATCTGAATTAGTGAAAGCAGGTGCTGTGGTGATAGCTGGATGATTAGCTTGGATAAAGGTTTGCTGGGGATCACTGGAGAGCATTTTGACAGTAAGTAACATTGAGCCTATTACTGGAATCATTTTGCCTGTGCTTTCAGTAAACTTCAAATAAGTACCTGAATGATGCTGGTCAGCAGGATTATTACAAATGCAGTGGGCCAGATAATCAGGAAAAAAGACAGCTCGAATTTATACTGCAGACTACTGCCTTGGTAATCCCCTGGAAAATAAGCCGCTGCAGCTTGAACATTATATTCTTTTATTAATTGATTTTTGCGTTAGATGAAGTTTTTAAATGTTTTGTTCAATTCTTCTTATCCAAATCCTCACATCCTTAATTCCGCTTGCCTGTTTGTTGGGTGGCACAGTGGCACGGTGGCTCAGTGGTGAGCACTGCTATCTCACAGCAGCAGGGACTCGGGTTCAATCCCATCCTCAGGCGACTGTCTGTGAAAAGTTTGCATGTTTGCCCATTGTCTTTGTGTGTTTCCAACAGGTGCTTAGGTTTCTTCCCACAATCTAAAGATGTGCAGGTTAGGTGGATTGGCCATGGGAAATGCAGGGGGTAGGGTGGGTCTGGGATGGATGCTCTTCGGAGGGCAGGGATGGGCCAAATGACCTTTGCCCACACTGTAAGGATTCTACGATCTTCTAACCACTTCTTGTCCCATCTACCCATCCCCTAACACCATCCTAGTAACCTTTTTGACTTGGCAATGTTGCATTGTATTTACAGGGTACCTTACCCAGCAGATCCTGATTAAAAAAAAACAACATATTTTCTGTCCGAGACTTTGCCTCTTCGTGTTTATCTTAAATCTCGTTTTTCATTTCTCATTTGGTACAACAGACTGAGTCATAAGTCGCTTCCATACCTCACCCTGAAACAATTCCGTTCCCTTTCAACCTCCCCTTCTTTGATTAAGGCTGGTGAGTCACACTGAAGTATGGTCTCGCTGCTTGTCAGCACGGCCCTGTTGCTCATTACCTCAGCTCTGACCACTGGTCACACTCAGCAGCTATAGAATTGTCTGTGGCTCTCCAGGAATCGAACATCAATCTCAATACAATCCTGAGAGCAAGATCGAGGAGAAAAACTACTCAGGCATAAAGATATCCAATCGTTCTTCATTCTCTTTTCTTTGATGTTAATTGTAAATATATAGAAATGCAAAGACATTTTTGAGATTTGTAGCTCAGATTAATGATAAGTCTATAAGTTAGCTCGCTGAGCTGGAAGGTTTGTTTTCAGATGCTTTGTCACCATACTAGGTAACATCATTAGTGAGAGTCTCCAGTGAAGCTCTGGTAGTATGTCCTGCCTCTCTATTTGTAGATCTTGGTTTCTTAAGGTGGGTCATTTCCTATTCTTCTTTTCAACGGAAAGTAAATAGGATCTAAATCGATGTGTTTATTGATGAGTTCTGGTTAGAACACCATGCCTTGAAGAATTCTCGATTTTGTCTTCCTTTTATCTGTTCTGGATGTGTGTGTTGTCCCAGTCAATAAACATATCGACTTACCCATCTACTTTCCCTTCAAAAACAGAACAGGAAATGACATCACCCACCTTAAGAAAGCAAGACCTATAAATAGAGAGGTGGGACATACCACCAGCGCTTCACTGGAGACTCTCACTGATGATGTTACCTCGTCATGGTGACAAAATGTCTGAAAACAAGCCTTCCAGCACAGCGAGCTAACTTATATACATATATTGAAATATATAAAAATACATATAGATAACTATATAGTTAAATTGGCGCTTCTGACAGGATGGGATGATTGCAGCTGACCTTATTAAACCTGAAATACACAGAGTTGGTAGCCTCAAGTATATTAGTTACGTTAATTTGTGTACAGATGGTGAATATTAATTGGGGTTTTACACATTGTGGCATGAGGGCTACTGTGGCCCAGTGGTAGTGTCTACACCTCCGGATCAGAAGGTCCAGGTTCAAGTCCTATCTCAGGATGTGATGGCCATGGACTTACACCATAATGTATACAAATAGGTTGATGGAAAACACACAGATGTGTAGGGGGGAATCTTATACCCTCAGAGGCAGTCTCCCTTCCCCTGCACCAGGAGGCCCTGGTTCAATTCGCAGCTGCTCCAGAAGTGTGTAATAACAGGTTGATTAGAAAATATCTCAAGAACGTATAAAGAGACACTGGGGTGAGGGTGCATGACGAGGTGTTTCTTGATAAAGGTTTCACTTTGTAAATAAATGTAAGACTGGGTATAGATGGATTCCAATACTTCCCTTCACTGATTGGCTTTCCAGAATTGGATGCTAATGCTGGATTAATTAAAGTTTTCAAGACTAAGACTGGGAGATTTTGATTAGGTCAGGGATGTGGAACAAAAGGAGGACAAGCTAATTGAGGTACAGATTGGATGTGATGTCATGCCATGGCTTGAGTGATTCCACAGGGATCAGATCCAAGTCCTCTTTGGCTTTAATTACTATTGGGCTATCTGGCAATCTATTACAGTTTTATAAGTTAATTTTGCTTCTTCTTATGGAGGTGAATGAATTCAACCCATTCTCTTGGCCTCTGACCACAGAATCGCTACAGTGTGGAAGCTGGCCATTGAGTCACACCAACCCTCTGAAGACCATTCCACCCAATCCCTGTAACCTCACATACACCGTGGCTCCCTCACCTAGCCTGCACATCCCTGAACACTTTGGGCAATTTAGCACTGTCAATCCACCTAAACTGCACATCTTTGGAGGAAACAGGAGCACCCGGAAGAAACCCACGCAGACACAGAGAGAAAGTGCAAACTCCATGCAGACAGTCACCCAAGGGTGAAATTGAATCCATGGCCCCTGGCGCTCGGAGCCATTGTGCCACCTGATCACTGGATCACTGGAGGGTCCAGGGAACTATCTCCACGTCTTCCATTCTCTCTCCCCTTCACTCAGAAACTTGAGTATCGGAGTGAGAGGGCTGATCTCTTTGAGCTACCCAACATGATTAATGGGGTTTGACAGGACAGATAGAAAAAAAACTATTTTCTCTGATGGGGGATTCCAGAACAAAGGAATACAGATCTGAAAGTTACAGCAAGGTCATGCAGACGTAATATCGGGAAGCAGTTTTTCACACAAAGTATAATGAAAACTTACAGTTCTCTCCTTTGAAAGGAGAATGAGACTGGGTTTCAGATGAAAATTTAGAAACTGAAATTACCCAATTTTTGTTTCTCAAGGATATTAAAGGTCTGTAAGCAAGGTGTAATTTAGAAAAGTGACTGCACTTCAATATTATTTTATTGTCTCTAAAACGCTTTGAAGACATCCAGTGGTTGTGAAAAGTGCTATATAAATGCATGGTCTTTTTTTATCCTCAGGTGGAGTTAAGATACAGATTGACCGTGTTCTATCTTGAGTAGCAGAGGAGGTTCCTAACTGTTAAATGGCACGATCCTGCTTCTACATCCCTCTACGCTGCCTCCAGATCAGCAAAGAATGTAGATGTGCCAAGTGGGAAATGATGAAGAAATGTCTACATCATTATTAGGTGCTATAAGAGCACCAATATATTGTCAGTAGGCTGTTGGTGCATTAGTATGATATAGCCAACCTCTTCAATTTGCCAGTCCTGTTACAGGCATCGCATTTTTGTGAAAACCGACAAGTATAGGAAGCTGTTGCAGGCTTTCAATTTCCAAAATAACTTCAAGCACTTTTATAAGATACCGTCCTGTAAATTAATCTCTATGTAATCACATTGTGACATTAATTATTTTATGTAATTTCACCTAAGCATTCATTATGCTTTATACCACCTTGAGTCATTCATTATTCTCCATTATCACCCTAAGATGTTCATGATGTTCCAGGAGCTAATCTCTCTTGGTTTTCCATTGTTCTCTATATATCACTCCAAGGCATTAATTATTCATCAGGCAATCATTCCCAGCCATTGACTATTCTTTCTCTCTCACCCCTTGACATTCATGATTTTCCATGTAATCTCTACCCGAGAGATTTAACATTCCCTATCTTTCATTCTTAGGTATTCAATAGCCTTTACCATATCTATTCACAGTTCTCAATGTCATCTCCATGTTATAATATTGTCAGTATATGCTGCACATAACGATATATATATAGTTCTATTTTTCATTAGAATTTTGTTTAATTGGTTGGAAAATGATACTGGAATTATTTTTAAACTTGGAAAGTATGTGCAGTTTCGATAATGTTCTTTAGCTTTGTGCAATTAACACTAATATAATCTTGTAAATTTAAACACCAACATTTATTGATCTAAATGATGTAATAAAAATGTGATTTTCCACTAAATTTATCTCAAAATTGTGTAGGCCACACTCAATGGGACATTGTACTGAGGTAGAGAACTATGCAGTTTATAAAATGTGTTAATACCTGGCTTTTTGTGGTTCTCAAGCTGGGAGTTATTCAAAAGCAAGAGATCATTCTCCAGCCCTAAGTGGGTTTAACACAGAATAATAGACAAGTGTGAGAGTGATTTATAATTCATGCAACTTGGCTCCTGCACATGATGACACGTTAGTACGTAATGGCACTTCAATATCTGTTCAGACATTTGGCCAAACAACCTGCCCAATCCATCCTGGTCATGTCAAGACCTGAGTCAGGCTTTAGTCCTTTCTCTAACTTCTCAACTTCATACATCTTTTTCACCTCTCCTTGAAAATTCCCATCTTCCCAGATTCTCACCCAAGTACTCTCTCTGAGGTATCACCCCCTTCTTCTATTAATTAACTATACCTGCATTCATCGCTTTGGCAGTTCATTCCACACACAAACCACTCTCTGTGTAAAAAGGTTGCCCCTCGTGTCCTTTTTAGATCTTTCTCTTCTCACCTTAAAGTTTCCTCCCACAGTCCAAAGATGTGCAGGTCAGGTGAATTGGCCATGGTAAATTGCTCATAGCATTAGGTGCATTAGTCAGAGGGAAATGGGTCTGGGTGGGTTACTCTTTGGAGGGTCAGTGTGGACTTGTTGGGCCGAAGGGCCTGTTTCCACACTGTAGGGAATCTAACATATGTCCCCTAGATTTGAACTTCCCCCACCCGAGGGAAAAAGTCTCTTGTCATTCACCATATCTATGCCCCTCAGGATTTTATAAACCTCTATAACATCACCCCTCAACCTTCTATGCTTCTTGAAAAATGTCCCAGACTTTCCAGTCTATTTTTAAAACTCAAACCCTCCAGTCTCAGCAACATCCTGGTAAATCTTTTCTGAACCCTCTCCAATTTAATAATATCCTTCCTATAACAGGGTGACCCCAAACCTGGCCATCGTACTCCTGAAAAGGCCTCACCAACAAACTGTACAACCTCAACATGACATTCCAAATCCTATACTCAAAGGTCTGAGCAATGAAGGCAAGGGTGCGAAACACCTTCTTAACCACTCTGTCTACCTCTGACACAAATTTCAAAGAATCATGTACCATAACCCTAGATCTTTCTGTTCAATGACACTACCTTGGGCAGCACGGTGACACAGTGGTTAGCACTGCTGCCTCACAGCGCCAGAGACCCGGGTTCAGTTCCCGCCTCAGGTGACTCACTGTGTGGAGTTTGCACATTCTCCCGTGTCTGCGTGGGTTTCCTCCGGGTGCTCTGGTTTCCTCCCACAGTCCAAAAATGTGCATTGGCCACGCTAAATTGCCCGTAGTGTTAGGTGAAGGGGTAAAGGTCTGGGTGAGTTGCGGGTCGGTGTGGACTTGTTGGGCCAAGAGGGCCTGTTTCCACACTGTAAGTAATCTAATCATTACCTGGGCCCTACCATTATTTGTGTAAGTCCTGTACTTGTTAGTTTTATCAAAATGTAACACCTCACATTATTCAAACTAAACTCCATCTGCCACTCTTCAGCCCATTGACCCAATTGATTAGGATCTCTTTGTAATCTTAGATAACCTTTCTCGCTGTCAACTACGCCACCAGTTTTGGTGTCATCTGCAAACTTACTAACCAAGCCTCCTATATTCGCATCCAAATCATTTATATAAATGACAAACAAAAGTGGACCCAGTAGCGATCCCTGTGGAACACTGCCGCTCACAGGACTCCAGTCCAAAAAACAACCCTCCACCACCACACTCTGTCTCCTAACATAAAGCTAATTTTGGTATCCAATTGGCAAGCTCACCTTGAGTCCCATGTGATCTAACTTTACTAATTAGTCTACCGTGCAGAACTTCATCAAAGGCTTTACTAAAATCCAAGTAAACAACATCTATCACTCTGTCCTCATCAGTCTTAGCTGACAAAAATAGAGATAATGTAACTAATGTAAGTGAAGATAAGATAACTGATGAAAATGAAGATACTGTAGCTGACTAAGTTACTGATAGAACTGATGGAAAAGGATATGGGAGCCTGATTGTTAGATTGTAATGATTGCATATTTTTATTTTTCTGCAGTTTTGATTGCGTAACGAAATTGAAAAAGCGACTTGCACCTTCAAAAAAACTGAGGAAGGAATTGTGTAGTTTTATAAAACAAGTTATTGAGACTCTGGGACCAATCCAATGAATTGGTTTCCTAATCTTTTCTTTTCCAGCTACTGAGATGTAAAAAGGTGAGTTAAAAATAGATTGCTGTGAATGGCATCAGGTATAATTATTGTGTGAGATCCTTCAGTGAAAAGAGAAGCTCAGATTGTAGCAAGCAGTTCGATCTGTTAGTCAAGCAGAGATCGTGCCAAAACAATTGGCTATTCTTCAAGGGCTCACCAGGGATCCTTTCAATGCAACTGGAGGTGTAGGGTCCAAGGCGGTATCTTGTTCATCCCAAAACCCGACAAAATTCCAAAGAGTGACAAGCAACATCAAGATGTTAAGATGTTCCGATGGATTGCATATGGATTTCACTAAACTGAACATAGGCATTCAAAGAGAAGTTCGTCCAGTTTCCTCAGCTGGCAACATTTTGCCCAAATTAGCCAGAAGCAAATCCTTTACTGAGTTGGAAGCAAAAGGCAGATTTGGTAAACACCCATAAACCGTGGGTCAGGATCCCTGGATAGTTTGCCACAAATTTTTGGATGATTCTGTTTCAAGCGTCTGCTTTTTGGAATTTTGTGCACACCAGAAACCTTTCAGAGTACAATGTCAAGGATTCTTGAGGGAATCATGGATGATGTCCCAGTGCATGGTCAGAATAAATGGGTGCATTTATTTTAAGAACTTTATCAAGTGCAAGCCTTACATTCTACAAGAAGTGTTAACGCTCAAAGACAAAAAGCAAACTTTTGAGACACAATATAAGAGCAGGAGATCACGATGGATCCCTGTAAGGTGAGTTCAATAAGTGACCTTCCATCACTGACATGTACATGACGTAAAGTGCTACATAGGAATGGTGACCTAATTGCTAAGGTTCATTCCCAACTTAAGTCAGTCTCATTTAACCTATAAGATAGACCAGGAATGGACTACAGCTTCTGGAGATGGTAATTCCTTTAGACTTATTCAGCTCACTTTAACCCTTCATGGCAGGAAGGGCTGAATGTTGGAACCAGGAAAACCATATACTTCACCTTAACAGGAACTGAACAATGATGGTACACTTGAAAAAGAAGCACTGGCTGTTACATGGGGTTGTGAAAGGTTTGCAGTTTCCGATGGCATTGAGATTCCAGGTCGAAACATACCACAAACCATGAGTGTTTTTATTGGGACCAAAGGCAAGTGTGAACATTTTTGGATATATCCGATGCCATCTCTAAACACAAGTTCAGACTAATGAGATATGACGACATGATTAACTTTATCTCAGGCAGAGTTCTCACAGATTACTGCTAATACACTATCCAGTACAACAGTGGATCAGGCCAAAAAGGAAGACTTAATACAGGAACAAATTACTGCCAATGTTGGAATCTTTACTGAAGGTGAGAAATAAGAAAGGGATGATCACCTTATTGGGATTGTATTATAGACCCCCTAATAGTCAGAAAGAAATTGAGGAATAAACTTGTAAGGAGATCTCAGCTATCTGTTAGAATAATAGGGTGGTTATGGTAGGGGATTTTAACTTTCCAAACATAGACTGGGACGGCCATAGTGTTAAGGGTTTAGATGGAGAGGAATTATTTAAGTGTGTACAAGAAAACTTTCTGATTCAGTATGTGGATGTACTTACTAAAGAAGGTGCAAAACTGGACCTACTCTTGGGAAATAAGTCAGGGCAGGTGACTGAGGTGTCAGTGGGGGAGCACTTTGGGACCAGTGACCATAATTCCATTAGATTTAAAATAGTGATGGAAAAGAATAGACCAGATCTAAAAGTTGAAGTTCTAAATTGGAGAAAGGCTAATTTTAATGGTATTAGGCAAGAACTTTCAAAAACTGACTGGAGGGCAGATGTTCGCAGGTAAAGGGACGGCTAGAAAATGGGAAGCCTTCAGAAATGAGATAACGAGAATCCAGAGAAAGTATATTCCTGTTAGGGTGAAAGGAAAGGCGGGTAGGTATAGGGAATGCTGGATGTCTAAAGAAATTGAGGGTTTGGTTAGGAAAAGAAGGAAGCATATGTCAGGTATAGACAGGACAGATTGAGTGAATCCTTAGAAGAGTATAAAGGAAGTAGGATTATACTTAAGAGGGAAATCAGGAGGGCAAAAAGGGGATATGAGATAGCTTTGGGAAATAGAGTTAAGGAGAATCCATAGGATTTTTACAAATACATTAAGGACAAAAGGGTAACTAGGGAGAGAATAGGGCCCCTCAAAGATCAGCAAGGCAGCTTTTGTGTGGAGCCGCAGAAAATGGGGGAGATACTAAACAATTATTTTGCATCAGTATTTACTGTGGAAAAGGATATGGAAGATATAGAATGTAGGGAAATAGATGGTGACACTTTGCAAAATGTCCACATTACAGAGGAGGAAGTGCTGGATGTCTTGAAATGCATAAAGGTGGATAAATCCCCAGGACCTGATCAGATGTACCCTAGAACTCTGTGAGAAGCTAGAGAAGTGATTGCTGGGCCTCTTGCTGAGATATTTGTATCAGTCACAGGTGAGTTGTCGGAAGACTGGAGGTTGGCTAACCTGGTGCCACTGTTTAAGAAGGGCAGAAAGGACAAACCAGGGAACTATAGACCAGTGAACCTGACCTCGGTGGTTTGAGGGAATCCTGAGGGACAGGATGTACATGTATTTGGAAAGGCAAGGACTGATTCGGGATAGTCAACATGGCTTTGTATGTGGGAAATCATGTCTCACAAACTTGATTGAGTTTTTTGAAGAAGTAACAAAGAGGATTGATGAGGGCAGAGGGGTAGATGTGATCTATATGGACTTCAGTAACCATTTGATAAGATTCCCCATGGGAGACTGGTTAGCCAGGTTAGATCTCATGGAACACAGGGAGAACTAGCCATTTGGATACAGAACTGGCTCAAAGGTAGAAGACAGAGGGTGGCGGTGAAGGGTTGTTTTTCAGACTAGAGTCCTGTGACCAGTGGAGTGCCACAAGGATCGGTGCTGGGTCCACTACATTTTGTCATTTATATAAATAATTTGGATGTGAGCATAAGAGGTATAGTTAGTAATTTTGCAGATGACACCAAAATGTAGTAGACAGTGAAGAAGATTACCTCAGATTACAACAGGATCTTGACCAGATGGGCCAATGGGCTGAGAAGTGGCATATGGAGTTTAATTCAGATAAATGTAAGGTGCTGCATTTTGGGAAAGTAAATCTGGTCTGGCCTTATACACTTAATGGTAAGGTCCTAGGGAGTGTTGCTGAACAAAGAGACTTTGGAGTGTAGGTTAATAGCTGCTTAAAAGTGGAATTGTAGGTAGACAGGATAGTGAAGAAGGCGTTTGGTATGCTTTCCTTTATTGGTCAGACTATTGAGTACAGGAGTTGGGAGGTCATGTTGCGGTTGTACAGGACATTGGTGAGGCCACTGTTGGAATATTGCGAGCAATTCTGGTCTCCCTCCTATCGGAAAGATGTGAAACTTGAAAGGGTTCAGAAAGGACTTACAAGGATGTTGCCAGGGTTGGAGGATCTGAGCTACAGGGAGAGGCTGAACAGGCTGGAGCTGTTTTCCCTTGAGCGTCGGAGGCTGAGGTGTGACCTTATAAAGGTTTACAAAATTATGAGGGGCATGGATAGGATTAGATTAGATTCCCTACAGTGTGGAAATAAGCCCATCAGCCCAACAAGTGTACACCGACCCTCCAAAGAACAACCCACCCAGACCCATTTCCCCTCTAACTAATGCACCTAACTCTATGGGCAATTTAGTATGGCCAATTTACCGGCCCTATACATCTTTGGACTAGGGAAGGAAACCAGAGCACCTGGAGGAAACCCACGCAGGCACGGGGAGAATGTGCAAACTCCACACAGACAGTCACCTGAGGCTGGAATTGAACCTGGGACCCTAGTGCTGTGAGGCAGCAGTGCTAACCACTGAGCAACCATGCCACCCCTAAGAAGCACATATAAATAGACAAAGTATTTTTCCCTGGGGTCAGGGAGTCCAAGGTTTAGGGTGAGAGGGGAAAGATATAAAAGAGACCTAAGGGGCAACGTTTTCACACAGAGGATGGTACGGGTATGGAATAAGCTACCAGAGGAAGAGGTGGAGGCTGGTACAATTGCAACATTTAAGAGGCATTTGGATGGGTATATAAATAGGAAGGGTTTGGAGGGATATGGGCTGGGTGCTGGCAGGTGGGACTAGATTGGGTTAGGATATCTGGTCGGCATGGACGGGTTGGACCGAAGGGTCTGTTTCCATGCTGTACATCTCTATGACAGTATGACTCTATGACTGAAAACGCTGGAAATCACAGCAGGTCAGGCAGCTTCCATGGAGAGAGAGCAAGCTAGCATTTTGAGTCTAGCTGACTCTTGCTTTTTCTCCACAGATGCTGCCTGAGTTCAAGGAAGACTTAATTCTCATTGAAGAAATGGAATCATGTTCTCCTGAAGTTACCAGTCCACGATCAACAGAGGGGAAACTCTGAAAATCTCACAATTCAGAGAACAAAGTGTGCACAAAGGTCAGTGTAATGCCATCAGTTATATCAGCAGAGCACGCCAGAACAGAATACAGCTGAAGAGAGAGCAGAGTGAAGCAGGTAAATAGTAGGTCTTAGACAGTGCACTCAAGAGCTGCACTCTGTAACCTCTTACATAAATGTAAATGAAGTGAGGGTTAAACACTGATGACGGTGAGGGAGCTGAGTGGATGAACCGGGATACCAAAGACAAAGAAGACTGATAAACTAATTTTTAAGAAATTCAAATAATGTATGTGCAGATAACACACAGGGATATATAGAAATACATAACCCTCAATGACAGCAGCCTGATCAATCATAGTGTAAATGCATTGATTCACTTGCCTTCTCTCCTCTGGATTGACTGATCTCTCTACCTTTTGCCATTCATATAAACTCTCCTACCCTAACCATATTCTTGGCCAATGTCTTGATCTTGCCATCTCTTGAGACCTCTCTGTTTCTCTTGATAGAATCACTAGCAAGACCAATCCTGATTGTACTCCACACCACTACTCCCCTTTTCCCTTTCTAATCTCATCGCCTTTCTTTCAATCCTCGGTGAAAACCATCTCCCAAAGTGAGGGACAACTGCACTTCCAATATCCCAAATCTCTTTGGCTTTTCTTCTTCAAACGTCACCTTGGATTGGCATCTCCCACACAACCTTTACTTCCTCCCTTCTCAGTTGTTCCCAGGTATGAGACCCATCTTTGCTCCCTTCAAACATAAGGGTACAAACTCGAGCAGATCCAAGGCATGACAGCCTTAAGCACCCACTGCCAGCACTGGCTGTAATCCACTAAGCATGGTGGCTCAACGGTTAGCACTGCTGCCTCATAGCATCAGGGACGCAGGTTCGATTCCACTTGGATGTGTGGAGTTTGCATGTTCTCCCTGTGTCTGCATGGGTTTCCCCCAGGTGCTCCGGTTCCCCCCACAACCCAAAGATGGGTGGGTTTGTTGGATTGGCCATGCTATAGTGTCCAGGGATGTGCAGGCTAAGTGGGTTAGCCATGGGGAATGCAGGGATAGGGTAGGGCATGGGTTTGAGTGGGATGCTCTGCAGAGGGTTGGTGTGGACTCAATGTTTCCACATTATTGGGATTCTATGACTGATAGCTTAATCCCTTCTGCCAGTATTGGCCACTATTCCAAAACCATTACGGATAGCTTTGCTTCTGTGCTATCAAGCATCTCCTTCCCACCCCTCACAAATATGAGGAGCCACAGGCATCTTTGTCAGACTCTTCTGTTCCTCACAGCCTGATCTGCTGTGTTTTTCCAGTGCCACCATTTTCAACTCTGACTCTCCAGCATCTGCAGTCCTTACTGTCTCCTCATCTTTGGCAATAAGGTTCCCTCTGCTGCTTATCCCATTCTCCTCTCCCACAGGCTCAAGCTGTACTAAGGATCACTCCTGCATGTGAACTTGCTGCCTCATTACTGTGTGCAATGAGCTTGACTTGATCACTAGGTTCCTGATTGCTGCTGTATTCCTTTTCCTCTCAAACTGATCGACATTAGTTGTGCATAATGATTGAGAAGTTGCCTTCAGCTAATCAGCAGAGAACATTTAGTGTATAAATTATTCCTATCATGGGGATTGCCAAAGGTAAGACAACAAGGAAGTTAATGCCGTTGATACAGATCCAGGAGTCTAATGTCTACAGCATTGGACTGAACATCTTGCTGTTCAGACTTCAATCCTCACTAAGACACAGTTAAAAATCACACATCAGGTTATAGGCCAACAGGTTTACTTGGAAGTATTAGTTTTCAAAGCTACCTGAAGAAGATGCAACACTCCAAAAGCTTGTACTTGCAAATAAATCTGTTGGACTATAACCTGGTGTTGTGTGATTTTAACTTTGTCAGACTCCAGTCCAACACCGGCGCCTCCATATTATGACCCACTGGGATAAACAGTGAAATGGGATATAGTAATCAGGCCATTTGTGGAATAGTGTGGAAAATGACTGTACCAAGGCTATAAAAGGCTGAAAATTGCTGAAAATGTCCTTCAACCAGAGAGACCTGGTTGGTCTAGATAGAATTACATTGAATCTAAAACATAGGTACAAGTCAGATAGCCCAGTGAATTATCAGCAATGTTAGAGGTTCAGAGAATAAGAGGTGATTTTAATGAGGTATATAAAGACCCACAGTCAATTTGAGAGGGTGGATGCTGAAAGGGTGCCGGAAAGCCTAGAACTAGAGGGACAAAAGCAGAAATAGCTGGAGAAACTCAGCAGGTCTGGCAGCATCTGATGGAAGAAAGCAGAGTTAACATTTTTAAGTCTGGTGACTCTCCGTCAGAATTCATTATAAATGGGTGAAAATACTGTCCTTGTCAGCCACATCAACATCTCATGTCAGAATATCAAAAAATGTCCAAGGAGCAATGGAGATCAAAGGTCATTAGATCCATAGGACTGTCTCCCAGCAGGCGATTGTTTTGTAATGTCCATTATTTATCAAGGACAGTGTAGACTGCTCAGCCTGTCTTAACCCTAAAAGCATTTCCATTCAATATAGCAATGCAACAAATGTGTCTATGCCCATCCTTAGTAACTGTTGATTTCTTTGTGGGATTGTCCTGACTGGTCAGATTTACACCTTCTGGAATGCATTCAGAGTAAGGGTTGTGAGAGGTCATTCAACAGGATGGATGGAGCTCACTGTATCACGTGCATTAACTCCTTCAGAATCTGTACCTTCCACAACTCTGTTCAGGCTGTTGTGGTAATGTGGTTTCTGGGTTCAGGTCCCACTTGCTCTCGAGGTGTAAAATCAAATCTCTGAACAGGTTGACAAGAAGATGATTGTAACGTTCTTGGCCATAAGACATTTATCCAAATCGGCTCTTTGTCCTCACTTTGTTTGGATGTATCAGGCCACAGCTGTCTTGGACAGCTTATCACCTTCTCATCTCCTTTCTTAACACTCCAAACTCCCTCAGCTCCAATCTCTTCAATTCTAGCCTCCTTGCTATAGATAAGATGTTGTGAAACTTGAAAGGGGTTGCGAAAAGATTGACAAGGATGTTGCTGGGGTTGGAGGATTTGAGAGCTATAGGGAAAGGATGCATAGACTGCAGTTGTTTTCCCTGGAGCGTCAGAGGTTGAAGGGTGACCTTATAAAGGTTTATAAAATCATGAGTCGCATGGATAAGGTGAATACCCAAGGTCTTTTCTCTGCAATGGGGGATTCCAGAACTAAAGGACATAGGTTTAGTGAGAGGGGAAAGATATAAAAGGGACCTCGGGGCAACGTTTTCACACAGAGGATGGTGCATATATGGAATGAGCTGCCAGTGGAAGTGGTGAAGGCTGGTACAATGACAGTTAAAAGGCATCTGGATGGGTAAATGAATAAGAAGGGTTTCGAGGGATGTGGGCGAAATGCTGGTAAATGCTGATAGATTAATTTAGAATATCTGGTCGGCATGGACGAGTAGGACTGAAGGGTCTGTTTCTGTGCTGTACATCTCTATGAGTCTTCATTTCCCTGACTCATTCCCCACTGCAGGGGAAAATAGTCTTCTACATTCTTCATAAATTCTAAATCCTTTCCCCCTCTCAGCCTTACTTTCCTCCAATGAGGTAATTTCTCAATGTCCATCTCTTTGGCCATTAGGGTTTTCATTCACTTTTTCTAACCTCTTCTTTTTTTTTGACTCACTGTCTGCTGTGTTTAGATATTCAATGACATCGACAGTCAGAAAGGTAAATTCTGGCAGGACAAGGGTCACCAAAGGCTACGTTGTTGAGGTCATAAACTCTGAAACATGGGAAACTGTACCCGCAATTTCAGTCAACACACATTGCACATTCACATTGGAGAATCTGTTAAGATCAAGTTAAATCTCCCAAGGGACGAAAGCATTTGTTTCAAGAAATGACCTTTCCAGTGTTATTAATTGATCCCATCGCCAGACAGATAAATGGGAAAAAGCTGTCTGCAACCCATGCGATTTTATGTAGAGACATCCATAAAGCACAGCATTATTGCTTTCAAAGTCAGGAAAAAAAACATTTTAAAGACCTGATTCATATTGTGAATTTGTAATGTTTTGCATTACTGTAGGACGAGGTCTACTGGGGGTCTGAGCTATAGAGAGAGGCTGGATAGGCTGGGGCTGTTTTCCCTGCAGTGTTGGATGCTGGGGGGTGACCTTATAGAGGTTTATAATATTATGAAGGGCATGGATAGGGCAAATAGGCAAAGTCTTTCTCTCAGGATAGGGGAGTCCAAAACTTGGTTTAAGGTGACAGGCAAAATATTCAAAAGGACCCAAAGGGCAACATTTTCACGCAGAAAGTGGTATGTACATGGAATGAGCTGCCAAAAGAGGTGGTGGAGGCTGGTACAGTTACAACAGTTAAAAGGTATCTGGATAGGTGGCAAATGGGATAAGATTAGTTTGGGATACCTGGTCAGCATGGAAAAGTTGGACCAAAGGGTTTGTTTTCATGCTGTATGACTCTATGAATCTAAAGTTTGCTCATAACTACTGCAAAGATGGTGCCTGAATGCCTTGTGAATGAATGAATGAATGAATGAATGAATGAATGAATGATCTTTATGGTGTTTCAGCCCCTCTATACTGTGCTGGCCTGTGTCAACTGGAACATGGGCAGGGACTTTGGTCAGCTTGCCAATGTTGGGGTCAAATGGGAGTCATAAACCTCCACTGGCCAGAGAACAGTCACCGGGCAGAGGTCTTCACTCAACTCCCTCATGAGGGACACAGTGAAGCTAATAGAAGTCTACCTGATGGTTTAGCCAGGGGTAGACTGCGCAGTTTGAGAGTGTCTTTAGTAGCTGAGAACATTGCTGTGGAGAGAAAATCCCTCCACAGGGCAGCCTGAGGCCACACTGGGACTGTCTGGAGGGGAGTAATTTCCTTCCCTGGGTCATGGGGATACTGCCTCCAGTCCCTTGACCCATTCCCTGACCCTCACATGGAGGACACTGGACAATTACAACTCCCAGTCAGCCCCCTGCAATTATTGCTCTATTACAAACACACCAACTACACAACAAAGAAAAACAATTACATTTGTTTTATGATTTTGCTTCAAATAATGGCACCTGGGAGATGATACAGAAATGTGTAGGAGAGAGTGAGGACTGCAGATGCTGGAGATTAGTGTTGAGAGTGTGGTACTGGAAAAGCACAGCAGGTCAGGCAACTTCCGAGGAGCAGGAGAATCAACCTTTTAAACAAAAGCCCTTCATTCATGTGGCCCAAGGGGGCTGAGAGATAAATGGGAGGCGGAGGGGAGGGGGGATCTGGAGGGAAGATAGCTGAGAATGCGTTAGGTGGATGAAGGTGTGGGTGGAAGTGATAGGTCAGAGAGGAGGGTGGAGCAGATATGTGGGAAGGAAGATGGACAGGTAGGTCAGATCAAGAGGGCAGTGCCTAGTTGGAAGGTTGGAACTTGGGGTAAGGTAGAGGGAGGGGAAATGAGGAAACTGGTAAAATCCACATTGATGCCATGGGGTTGGAGGATCCCAAGGCGGAAGGTGAGGTGTTCTTTCTCCAGGCATCAGGTGGTTAGAGTTTGGCGATGGAGGAGGCCCAGGACCTGAATATCCTTGGGAGAGTGGGAGGGAGAGTTAAAGTGTTCAGCCACAGGGAGGTGGGGTTGGTTAGTGCAGGTGTCCCAGAGATGTTCTATGGAACAATCTGCAAGTTGGCGTCCTGTCTCCCCGATGTAGAGGAGACTGCATCAGGGGCAACAGATGCAGTAGACATATGTGTGGAAGTGCAGGAAAATTTCTGTCGGATCTGGAAGGATCCTTTGGGGCCTTGGATGGATGTGAGGGGGGAGGTATGGACACAGGTTTTGCACTTCTTGTGGTGGTAGGGGAAGGTGCTGGAAGCTGGTGTGTTCTGTGTGGGATGATATATCTCATAGAAACATGGGAAATAGGAGAAGGAACAGGTCCCTCAGCCATTTGAGCCTGCTGTACCAATCTATATGATCATACGACACAGTAACCTGTTCCCACTTTCTCCCCATACCCTTTAGCCCTAAGCATGATATCTATCTTCTTCTTGAAAACATTCAATGTTTTGGTCTCAACCTCTTTCTGTGGCAGAGAATTCCACAGGTTCACCCCTCCCCGGGTGAAGAAATTTCTGCTCATCTCAGTCTGAATGGTCCACCCCATACCCTATGCCTGTGACCCCTGGGTCTGGCCTCCCCAATCATCAGGAAATTCCTTCCTGCATTTACCCTGTCTAATCCTATATGATTTTTACAGTTTCAACAATTCTCATTCTTCTGAACTCTGATGCATATAATCCTAACCAGTCATATATCTGTCCCTACAATCCAGGAAAACGTCAGGTAAACCTTGGTCGTTCTTCCTCTGCAGCCAGAACCTCCTTCCTTAGATATGAGGCCAAAACTGCATCAACTCCTGTCTTGTGCTGATGGTGGTGGGCAGTTTTGAATGTGCACCCTTGAACTGAATTGAATTCAATACCTTTACCATTGCCAACTTTTATAGCTGCGCCATCGAGAGCATTCTGTCTGGATGCTTCACTACCTGGTATGGCAACTGTACCATTCAAGATCGGAGACGGTTACAGAGAGTGGTGAACTTGGCCTGGACAATCACAAAGGCCAACCTCCCATCTATAGAATCCATCTACCAGGCCCGCTGTCAAGGAAAGGCCGCCAGCATTCTCAAAGATCTATCCCACCCTGGAAATGTTTTTCTACAACCTCTACCATCAGGGAGAAGGTACAGCAGCCTGAACACACGCACCAGCTGGTTTCAAAACAGTTTCTACCCGCCTGTTGTTAGAATACTGAATGGACTCACAAACTCTTAACATTCACCTGTAACTGTGTTTTTGTTTTTCTCACTGTTTACCTATTATTTACTTATCTATGCTATTTAACTCTGTGATCTGCCTGTATTGCTCGCAAGATACAGCTTTTCATTGTGTCTCGGTACATGCGACAATAAATTCAAGTCAATTCAATTCAGTGGCACTAAATAATTTACCTGCCACCTCAGTATCTGCCCCTGGGTAATAAACATGTACTTGATGCCCTACACACGGACAGAGCGTCATTGGCTCAGGGACAACATTTCTGCTTCTGAGTCTGAAATTTGTGGTTGGAGGTTTCACTCTAGATCGCAGTGAGGCAGAGTGAAGGCTTGCGATATTGGACTGATGCCCCACACAGTACATGCGGTCAAGGGGGAGGGGCAGTATGAGTGTACAAGGGTTGGAGGAGCAAGGCTTCACATCCTTGCCATGTTTGTACGTGGTAGATGGGAGGCTCTTCATTCTTGCTTGCAGCTCATTTTGGACAAGGGATGCTGAAGGTAAAAATGGGAGGGCAATGAGAAACCAAAAGCAGCTCCTCCTCCATGAGGAGTAGTCCCAGACCCTCAGTGGAGGTAGGCCCTTCCACAACGCAGACCCCAATGGAAGGATAAATAGTGTTGCATTTGGGCACTAGCACAATTGTGAATTTGTGATGTTGATGGAGGCTGCATCGAACAACGTGGAGTGAAAACTGTTGTCTCATATAAACAACTCAGGCAACCCAGAATACAGTGATTTCCCCAAAAGGGAGCACTGTGACAGTCAGTCCTTTATTTGTATTATCTTTCATCCTCAAAAAGTAATGGTCCCCAGCCTTTAGGACAGCCTTCACTGTCTTAAACAATCACACAACAATTAGCACAAAAAAGGGACCATTAGTCCACTGCACCTACAACCACTTTGTGCAACAGCAATTTAGTTAATTCTAGTCCCCAGCCTTTTCCCAGTCGTTCTACAAATTGTATGTCAAGCACTCATCCAACTCCCCTCAGCAAGGCACAATTCAGTCTGGCACAACTCAAAACACTTTCAGGCAGCGGTCTTCCAGATCCTAACCAACTGCTTCTTAAAAAGGTTTATCCTCATGTTGCCTTTGGTTCATTTGCTGACTACCTTGATCCACCAATGACTAGTTCCAAAGACAGAGGACTGACTGGCATAACAACAAAGAGACCATCGTATTCTACCTGACCCCTCACAAACGTAAAAGCAACTTTAACAAACCGCCCTGAATTTCTCTTTCTCAAACCTTTTTTTAAGAATCCCTATAGTGTGGGAACAGGCCCTTTAGCCCAACAAATCCACACCGAATCTCTGCAGAGTAACCCACCCAGATCCATTCCCCTATATTAACCCCTGACTAATTCAGCTAACCTACACATCCCTGAACACTAGGGGAAGTTTAGCCTGGCCAATTCACCTGACCTGCATGTCTTTGGACTGTGGGAGGAAATCAGAGCACCCGGAGGAAACCCATGCAGACACGGGGAGAATGTGGGAGCTCCATACAGACAGTCGCCTGAGGTTGGAATTGAACCCGGGTCCCTGGCAATGTGAGGTAAAACAGTTAACCACTGAGCCACCGTGCTGCTCACCAGTCAAATATCTTCTCAGGTAAGTATTTGACCAGCCTCTTTTGTCAACTCCTCGCACCAATTTAATCTTTTAGCTTCACCGTCTTTTGTGTGAAGTGATTTCACTTAAAATGATCTACTCTCTTTCTCTCTTTGTTAGTCCATACCTGACCCTCCCAGAGTTTCCGACTGTCAGGATATTAGAATTTTTAAAAAATTGTGAATGCCCCAATCTCAGTAAGAGATCAATGAGATTATTCCTATGTGGAAACCTTTAGTTTGGAAATGCCCACTTCCTGAGCACAGTGAGTTTGTCACACCAGGAAAGGAACTTGGTTTTCTTTCAGATTCTTTGAGAAATAGAGAGGAAAAGGTCATAGAATGCGTCACAAATTTGATTGAATCTGTGGATTAACAGATTAAGGTGTACGTGTCGTTTCAAAAAGGTGTTTTGCTTACATTAAAACATAATCCTTCTAGAGCCAGCAATCTTGATGCTTGATCATTTAAATTAGAGGTCATTGAGGGGTCAGCTATAGCACAGCTCATCTCATGGTTTCACTTGATTTGATTCATTTTTACCATGTGTGCCGGGATACAGTGAAAAGTATTGTTTTGCGTGCTAAATCATAAGTGTATCAGGGTAATAGAACAGAATGCAGAATATAGTGATACAGTTACAGAGAAGGTGCAGAGAAAGATCAACTCTAATGTATGAGAGTTCCTTTCAAAAGTCTGATAACATCGAGGAAGAAGCTGTTCTTGAATCTGTTGGTACAAGTTTTCAAACTTTGCATCTTCTGCCCAATGGAAGAAGGTGGAAGAGAGTTTAACCAGGGTGAGAGGGGTCTCTGATGATGTTGGCTACTTTCCTGAAGCAGCAGGAATACAGATAGAGTCAGTGGATAGAAGGCTGGCTTGCATGATGGACTGGGCAGTGTTCACAACTCTCCATAATCTCTTGCAGTCTTGGGCAGAGCAGTTGCCATTCCAAGTTGTGAAGCATCCAGATAGGATGCTTTCTATGGTGCATGTATCAACTTGGTTGAACTTCAGGAACAGAACAAAACAAATTGGGCTCTCGTGCAGTATTGTGGGATGCTGCATTGATGATGGTCAAGGGTGAAACATTAAACCAAGGACCCCACTTTGCAGGTGGATGCAAAAGATCTGATGACAGTACACTGAAGAAGAGTGAGGGTGCTCTCCCTGGGGCCCTGGTCACCATTTATCCTTCAACTAGCATCACTCTGATGAATAAAAGCAGAAAGTGCCAGCGGAGCTTATTTGTTCTTGCGATAAGAGTGATATGCTTTCAGGGCTTAATATGCCAAAAACTAAGAAGTAAACTGCAATAGAGCACAAGGGACCCTGGTGGCATAGTGATGGTGACTCTACCTTTGAGCCAGGAAATCTGGGTTCAAGTCCCAACTGCTCCAGAGTTGTATAATAATGTCACTGAGCAGGTCAAATATTAAAAAAACAATCTTTTCCAGCAGAAGCAATGACAGTGGGAGGTTTGCAAACTATAGGCGAAACTTTTAATAAACCTGTTTAAACCTTTCAAATAAACCAAATCCACGCTATGTAATCTGTGCTACTTACTAATAAGACAAGAAAACGTTCACAAACAAGAAAACAGACACAATGGGTCTGGCAGTATTTGGGACCATTCTGAAGAAGAATTCTATTGGATATGGAATGTTAACTCTGTTTCTCTACCTCGCGATGATGCCAAACCTGCTGAGGTGGGTGGTTTTTTTTAAGCGTTAGAATCCCTACAGTGTGGGAACAGGCCCTTCGACCCAACCGAACCCACACCAAACCTCCGAAGAGTAACCCACCCAGACCCATTTCCCTACTATCCTATATTTACCCCTGACTAATGAGCCTAATCCCTGAACACTATGGGCAATTTAGCATGGCCAATTCACCTGGTCTGCACGTCTTTGGATTGTGGGAGGAAACCCACGCAGACACGGGGAGAACATGCCAACTCCAAACAGACAGTCGCTCGAGGCTGGAATCGAACCTGGGTCCCTGGTGCTATGCCACTGAGCCACCGTGATGCACTTTTCATTCCAGATCTCCAGCATCTGTGGTATTTTGCTTTTTCTTTCACTGCAATAAATGATCTGGTCATTGCCGCTTGTGTGATCGTGCTGTGCGCAAATCAGTTGTTGTGACTGCAGTGTGTAATTTAAACGGTCTGGGCAGATGATACAGTTTCAGATGAAAACATAAATTGCTGGAAAAACTCAGCAGGTCTGCCAGCATCTGTGGGGAGAAGGCAGAGTCAACGCTTTGAGTCCAGTGTCTCTTCGTCAGAAATGAAAAGCAGTCCAGAACAGAAGAAAAGCTGAGAAAGTGATAGTGAAAGTGAAGAGAAAGAAAATGGGATAATTGTGCTGAATGCAATCCATATAACGTGATAATGAACCTTACAGTACTTGTGAATGGGCGATTGCGCTAAACGTAACTCAGGTTATAACATGACCAAGGGTGGGGTGGATAAAAACCTCACCTACACCTTTCATATCTCTCTCTCTCTGGGCTCCACCTTCACCTTTCTGCTCACATCTCCCTCCCTTTGCCCCCTCACCCCCACTGCAGCTTCAGAATAAATACCACGTTTCCTAGCTGCGAACAGTCCTGATGAAGAGTCACTGGACTCCAAATATCAACTCTGCTTTCTCTTCATGGATGCTGCCAGATCTGCTGAGTTTCTCCAGCAATTTCTGTTTCTGTTTCAGGTCTCCAGCATTTGCAGTTCTTTGCTTTATGATATAACTGCAAATCATCTTTTTTCCCTTTTACTTGACATCAAGTTGGAAGTTTCAGGTTTTTCAGACATTGGCAATGCCCCAAATGTGAAACTGAATTCATTCCTTGATTGATTGATCGAGCTTTTAATATGCTGATGGTTTACATTCATCAGTGAATGATGGATATATCCTGACAAAAGGTGGTCTATCAGCAGACAAATACATCTACCAGACTATAAATGGGCAGGCCAGCGCACCTACCAACCTGTTAACAGGCAGACAGCATGTTCACCTGACCTTCAACAGGCAAACCAACACATCTACTGTACCATCAACAGGTAGACCAATACGTTCACCAGACCATCAACAGGCAGATCAACACATCTTCCTGACTATCAACAGGTAGACTAACACATCTGTCTGACCATCAACAGGCAGACCAAAGTGTCCACCTGTCCATCAACAAGCAGACCAACATGTCCACCTGACCATCAACAGTTGGACCAACACGTCTGTCTGACCATCAACAGGCATACCAACACATCTCCCTGACCGTCAACAGGCAGATCAACATGCCTGTCTGACCATCAACAGGCAGACCAACAAATCTACCTTACCATCAACAGTTGGACCAACATGTCTGTCTAACCATCAACAGACAGACCAACATGTCCACCTGACCATCAACAGGCAGACCAACATGTCTATCTGACCACCAACAGGTGGACCAACACGTCTGCCAGACCATCAACAGGCAGACCAATGTGTCCACCTGTCCATCAACAGGCAGGCCAACGTGTCCACCTGTCCATCAACAGGCAGGCCAACACATCTCCCTGACTATCAACTGGTGGACCAACATGTCCGCCTGTCCATCAGCCTGACCATCAACAGTTGGACCAACATGTCTCTCTGATCAGCAACAGGTAGACCAACATGTCCGCCTGTCCATCAGCCTGACCATCAACAGACAGACCAAGACATCTCCCTGACCAGCAACAGGTAGACCAATATGTCCACCTGACCATCATCAGGCTGACCAACACATCTCCCTGACCATGAACAAGCAGATCAACATATCTCCCTGACCATCAACAGACAATCCAGCACGTGTTGGTCAATGAATAGTCAGGCAAACATTAAACTGAATGGGTAGCAGGTATTAAATTGAAAGATTTATTGTCACATGCATTTAAGAAAAATAAAATAAATTGTAAGGGAGACAGGAAGGCACCAATTGACCAGGGAGTGAGAAAAATTGAATGAGATGGGATGGCTGAAATGTACATTGAGTGGGAGAGGCAGGGATGGTAGGGTTTAAATTAGTTAGGCAGTGGGACTGAAATTAGACAGGAAGTGCAACAGTGTGAATAGGTCAGACTGGGATAGGTGGTTAACGAGCAGAAATGTGGAGGTGGTAAACTGGATTGTGCATTGAGGATGGGGTAACAATGAATGGGGGTAAACTGAAGAGAGTGGGGGGGAGTAAATTGAACAGAATTGGGGAGGGAATAAATTGGATCTAGAACATTCGCCTATTTATTTAATCCAAAGAGTAAATCATCTGCTCAGGCTGTAAGTTTATCATGAGATAGACAGATGTTGAGATGGATAGTTACAGCCATCGATAGATAAACAGTGAGGTTGACAGGCAGTGATCTAGTAAGACAGATAAATACTGGAGGAAACAGACAGATAGACGCTATGACAGATCGATAGCAGGACTGATTGATGTTAAGATAGACAGGCTGATACAGTGAGATAGACACATATTGTGGGATATTTAATGAGAGAGATTATAATGATTGAAATAGATAGAATAAGCAAAGATAGAAAGATCTACAGGGAAGATTAAATTATGAGATTGTGTGTACATTCAGACCAATAAACAATCAGACATGGCGATCTAATAAAGTTCTATGGATTCAATTTTACATTTCCAATTAGCTTCTACTTTCAACTTTGAATGGAATACCCCCTTTAGTTTTTTGCATTCCATATCAACATCAAGTGGTGCCAGTAAGAGTTAGATATTTGATCAAGCAATCCACTGCACTGTTCAACAATGTGACTTTAAAACAATCTCAGAGACGTCTCTCTCTCTCTCTCTCTCTCTCCCTTTCCACTTCAATGAAGCAATGCAAATATTTGTGCATCACCAAAGTCAACCTGCCCTGTGCCCCCTCTGAGTCTGACCGATAATCAGAGGCAATTTAGGAGCTGGGAACGCATGCCCACTGGAACCGTTTGCAAAGTAATTCCACGCTCAGTTTAACAAGGCACAGAGACATTTTCTCATATACGTTTTTGCTTCCTACCAATCCATCTTTCTCTCCTAAATCCTACTCAGATCATTTGCAACGTATCATTAGACTCTGCTGACTAGGGAGCATATTTTAAAAGTGAGGAGGAAGATTTTAAAAATACATGAGGGGCAACGTTTTTTTAACACAGAGAGTGGTTAATGTGTGGAATGAACCTTCAGAGGAAGTGGTGGATGCGGGTAGAGTTACAATGTCTAAGTGGTACAATTACAACATTTAAAAGGATGAGGACATGAATAGGAAGGGTTCAGAGGGATTTGGGCCAATTGCTGGTTGGAATGAATGAGTTGGACAGAGGGTCTGTTTCTGTATCATACATCTCTGATACTCTCTTTCTATTTTCCGTGAGTGTGCCTGCACTGAGAGTGTTGGTTTATTTAATTCACCTATCTGGAAGTGAATCCCAACCTGTTTGTGTGCATACACCTAACATTCAACAGGGATTAATAGATAATGATGGAGAAAGCCAATCCTGTTAACTTTTCGTCCCATTTTATCCATAGGCCCTCTTGTTAATTAGAGTGACTCCCACATAGCACACCAATGAGTGACAAATAACTTAGAAATTTAATGTTCTATACAGCTCACATTCTGGACTTCCCCTTTAAATTACCAGGAGGAGATTTTGTTTGCTACTGCAGAATAATGTAATATAGAAGGAGACTATTTGGCCCATCAAATCATTCATTCTTTTCTCAGTGGTCCAATATAATATTTCACCTACAATTCTCCACAAGGTAGATTATTGCCTGGGAGATTAATCATCGATTCCTGGAGAGTTGTCAATCTTGCTCATGGACACGCTGGTTTTGACCATTGTTGGTTCTTCTGAAACCTTTCTCTGAATCAGTTGGCACTTTCAGGAATTAATCCATTTAGTCCCATCGCCTAGTTGTTCTACATTCCTGTGATTTTTTTTTAGTTTTTTTTTTAAAACTCTCTTTCAAATCCTTTGACAGATTTACACGGATGTTACTGAGACAGGAGAGTGTGAGTTATAAACAGAAGCTGAAAAGGCTGGAACCAGAAGAGAAAATGCTGGACAATCTCAGCAGGTCTGGCAACACCTGTAAGGAGAGAAAAGAGCTGACGTTTCGAGTCTAACTGACCCTTGGTCAAAGCTGGGGCTGTTTTCCCTCAAACATAAGAGGCTGAGGGGTGACCCTTACAAAAGTTTATAAAATCATGAAAAGCACAGACAAGGTGAATGGCCAAGGTCTTTTCCCCAGCGTAGGGGAGTCCAAAACTAGAGGGCTTAGGTTTTAAGGGGAGAGGGGAAAGATTTCAAAGGGACCCTCACACAGAAGGTGGTGTGTGTATGGAACGAGCTGCCAGAGGAGGTGGTAAAGGCTGGTACAACATTTAAAAGACATTTGGATGGGTATATGAATAGGAAAGGCTTAGGGGGATATGGGCCAAACACAGGCAAATGGGACTAGATCCATTTAGGAAACTTGGTGAGAGACAGAAAAACCCGCAGATGTTGGAATCCAAGGTAGACAGGCAAAAGGCTGTAAGAAAACAGCAAGCCAGGCAGCATCAGGAGGTGAAGTCAATGTTTTAGGTGTAACCCTTCTTTAGGACTGGGGGTCGGTGTAAGGGGAGCTACAGATAAAGGGGTGGTAGGTGGGGGAGGGGCCACACCACTTCCACTCCCACTCCCACTCCCACTCCCACTCCCATCACCTTTAACTGCAGCTCCCCTTAAACCCACCCCCAGTCCTGAAGGAGGGGTCCACTCGAAATGTTGACTTCTCCACCCTCCTGATGCTGCCTGGCTTGCTGTGTTCTTCCAGCCTCCTGCTAGGAAACCTGGTTGGCATGGACAAGTTGGACCAAAGGGTCTGTTTTCATGTTGTATGACTCTATGACTCTATGAATCTGTCTCTATCAGGCAGCACATTCCAAATCCCAACGACTTGCTGAACAAGTGTATTGAGTCGGAAGAGATAGAAGAGGTCTTGAATGAGTACTTTTCTTCAGTATTTACGAATGAGAGGGACCGTATTGTTGAAGAGGAGAGTATGAAACTGACTGATAAGCTAGAGGAGATACTTGTTAGGAAGGAAGATGTGTTGGACATTTTGAACAACTTGAGGATAGACAAGTCCCCCGGGCCTGACGGGATATATCCTAGGATTATGTGGGAAGCAAGAGAGGAAATTGCAGAACCGTTGGCAATGATCTTTTCGTCTTCACTGGCAA
>NC_057719.1:8906220-8933096 GCF_004010195.1 Chiloscyllium plagiosum
AAGGGCCTGTTCTGTGCTGTATTGTTCTATGTTCTATGTTCTATAAGAAGAATGTTGTCTTAGATTCTTTATCCAACCGCCTTAAATCCATCGCCTCTGACTATCGATTTTCAGCGACTGGAAACAGTTCCTTTATATTTACTCAAACTAAATCCTTTGTGGTTTTGAACAATCAAATCTTTCCCCTGGCCTTCTCTGATTCAAGAAGACCACTCCACAGTGTGTCCAGTTTTCTCACATGACTGTCATCTCTCATCTGAGATTCAGGGAAAGGTTTCAGAGAACCAACAATGGTCAAAACCATTTGTGAGATTGGCAACTCTCCAGGAATTGACGATTAATCTCCCAGACAATAATCTATCTTCTGGAGAACTCTGGGCGAAATATCATATTGGAGCATTGACAAAACAGTGATATTTATCTTTCATTTTCCTCAACATGCTTGTTTATTTGATAATGGTAATATCAGAAATGGAAATAGCCAAAGATCCAACTAGAAATAACAATGGCAGCAGATACATGGGAACTCCACACTGTCTGCAAGCTCCACTCCAACACTCAACATTCTGACTTGGAAATACATCGTCGCAAATAGAAAAAGAAGGAACACATTTAAAAAATACACTTCTGAAGATCACATGGTGACCCGTTTATCAGAAATCAGTTTGTGTTCCTAATTCATCACGGGATGAGGGGGCACTGACTTGGCCTGACATTTATTACTCATCCCTATCAGTTACTAAGAGTCAACGACATTGCTGTGGGTCTGGAGTCACAGGTCAGCCAAACCAAAAGTTTTCTTTCCAAAAGAATGTCAGTAAGCCAGATAGGTTGTTTCAACAATTGATTCATGATCAGCTTAATGCCAGACTTTTTTTAAAAATTGAATTCAAATTCTACCAATTGCTGTAGCAGGATTTGAATCCAGGTCCCCAGAGTCAACAGTCAAGTGATAACACCACTAAGCCATCACCTCCCATTCCAGTAAAATGAGCTGGAACCAAAACAATTTTGGAAAGAAACTAAATAAAACCTGAAAGAACTCTATACACTGTAAATCAGAAATGAAAACAGAAGTTGCTGGAAATACACAGCAGGTCTGGCAGCATCTGTGAAGAGAAATCAGAGTAAACGTTTTGGATCAGGTGACTGGATAGGTGCTGCCAGGCCTGCTGAGCTTTTCCAGCAATTTCTGTTTTTGTGTTGGACAGAAGCTGTTGTACACAGACTGTCCCTTTTGAGCTACCAAGTTTTAAGATGTGGAACTTGGTAATGACATTTCCAAAGCTGTAGGCATAAGGTGGATGTGGGGTTGTCAACTGTGGTAGGAGGTTCCTCGAGGTTCACATGTGACCTAACTGGCCCATTGGGCAATCTTTAAAATCATTATTTCATGGGAAGTGGGTGTCACTGGCTGGCTCAGCATTCATTGCCCATCCCTACTTGCCTTTGAAATGGCAGCGATGAGTCAATTTCTTGAACTGCTACAGTCCAAGTGGTGTTGGAGTGCCACAGTGCTGCTAGGGAGGGAAATCCAGGATTTCGACCCAGCAACACTCAAGGAACAGTGGTGATCCATCTCCAAATCGGGATGCTGAGTGAGCATTTTCAGATGGTGGATGTCCCATTCTTCTGCTGTCCTTCTGGACTGTAGAGGTTACAGGTTTGGAAGGAGCTGCCTATGGAACCCGAGTCTATTGCTGCTCTGCATCTTGTAAACACACTGCTGATACTGTGCATGGGTGATCAATGGAACCCAGCTTTGTGAAAGAGAAAAGACTTCATATTTTGAAGAACAAGAAGCAAACTCAGCCAAAAAAGGTTAAAAAAAACACTATTATTGATAGCACTGACTGCGTGGCAGGTAAGATGTCAAACCTTCCAACACTGTATGCCTCCCGGGAGGCATATTTATCAGATTTAATGAGCTGTTGGAGATGCCACATTGTAACATTAGCCTCCCTGTAGTGTACTGATTAGAACAAAAAGCTTATTTTACTATTTTGCCTCCACATATGGCAAGCTTTTAGGATCCAGGATGTAGGAGCAGTAACTGAATACGTGTAGTTTGTGGAACTGGCAGGTATTTATAGGGTAACATTCAATTTGGTTCTCTACGTTCGCACAGCCAATGAGAAAAATGGTGAGATTCTTGCTGTGACTGGGGAAAACTCGTAAAGTCTCCCAGAGACTTTACTCAGCCTCAGCTTGTACTGCACCATATCCTCTCCCTGAATCATCTCAGCATTGTTCGGTATTGACTATTACATTTTCAATGAAACACACTGGGAGAGTTGGCCACTCAGCTCCAGAATTCAACCTGCCATTAAATGAGACAATGGTTGATCAGAGTCATAAATGCTGCAATGGCTCCATAGTCCTTAACACTGTTAAAAAAATCATTGCTGTCAGATTTGCAATGACTCACAGAGAGAGAGAGAGAGAGAATGAGAAGCAGAGAGATGCAGAGAGATGCAAAGAGAGAGAGAGAAAGGCAGAGAGAAAGAGTGAAAGAGAGACAGACAGAGAAATGCAGCAGGAGAGAAGGGCAGCAAGATGCAGAAAGAGAGAGGGAGAGAGAAAGAGAAGCAGAGAGGTGTAGACAGAGAGAGAGGCAGAAAGAGAGAGAGAGTGAGAAAGTGGCAGAGAAATGCTGAGAGATGCGGAGAGAGAGAAAGGCAGAGAAAGAAAAGCAGAGAGAGAGACAGGGAGACAGCGAGAGAGAGAGAGAGGCAGAGAGAGAGCGACAAAGTACGATTGTCCTACCACAGATTGTTTGAAGAGATGTTTCCTAAATGACCTGATTTTAAGATTGGGTCCTCTTGTATTACATGTCTCAAATTTGCAGTAGAAGTTTATGTCTCTCTTCAAAATCCTAAAATTTCACAGACATGTCACACTAGAATCAGAGGATGAGATCTCAAGCTGAGGCCCCATCAGTCTGGTCAGTTTGGATGTGAACAATCCCAAAGGAACTCTTTCGAATAAGAGCAAAGAAGGTCTCCAGTATCCCAGCCAATAGATCTCTCTCAATCAGCAGCACAATAAAACTGATGACCCACTCATGATGGGAACGCTGTTGCTTGCTGCGTGTAAACTAATTGCCACCTTTTCTACATTACAACAGTGGCTACACTGGTGTAGGGGTTGGTGGAGAAGTTCTTAATTAGGAATAAAATGCTTTGCGACTTCGTGGATTGTGAAAAGCATAAAAGCAAGAGTTTCATCATCCCCTATAATAAAAACAAAGAATTGCAGACCCTGGAGATCAGAAACAAACAAACTTAGAAATTGCTGGAGAAACTCTGAGAGCATCTCTGGACAGAGAAACAGAGTGAAAATGTTAGGTCCAGTGACCCTTCTTCTGTTCTGAACAAGGGGGTCACTGGGCTCAAACTGCACTCTCGGAGTTTTTCCAGAAATGTCTGTTTCTATTTCTTGTGTTTTCCCATTCGATCACAGAGCCAGCCCAGTGCGCTGCTTCAGATCATGTTCTCAATAACCCAGCTCAAGACTAACCAGCTCCCACTCTCCAAATTCATGCTGTCATTTATCTAATGGTTCAGAATCAATTCATTGCTGTATGGATTTAAATTAAAATTGCGCCAATCTCTTTCCTCCTCGATACACACACGCATATACATATATACATACACAGACATACACATAGATGCATACAGATACAAATACACTTAAACAGGTGCAGACACTGACACACACACAGACAGAAACAGATAGAAGCACACACAGACGCACACGCTGACACACACACAGAAACACACAGATACAAATGTACACACACAGATCCACACAGATAGAAATAGGCAGAAGCACACACATACACAGATACACACAGATGCACACACTAACACACACACAGACAAATACACAGGCATGCACACATACACATATACACATACATAAACACACACAAGCAAACACACATACAAGCGATGGAAATTTTTCGAACTTATTCTCCAATTTGGGGAGCGAGACTAAATGATTCGGTGCAGTGATGGCATTCCCTCTCTCACTCACTGTTCTCTGACAGACAATGTTCAGTTTATAGATAAGAACAGGATTAAGCTATGTTATCACCAAGAACAGACTCAGCAACCTGCCCTGCTGAGTTGTGGTTTGCAAGAGAAGATTTGCAACGTGGTTTGGGCTGAGGCCCAATTCTCTTCATAAGAACAAACACAGAAACTAGGGAGCAGGAGCACAGGCCATTTGGCCCCTTTGTTCTTTGATTTTCATTCTTTAGTTTTTCTGTCAGTAGCATGTCGCTCCCCTTTCCCAGGAAATCCGTCCTACCACCAGGTTTTTCCCTCATTTCAAAGCCTGCATTGAATACATTCCTGAACATTGAAAGCCCATCTCTCTCACAGCCTCGGAGAACTGTTACCATATCAACAAGATTACCCCAGCAAATCCAGAAATCACAGGGCACCACTGTCAGCAACGCCAGGACAAACACAGATAAAAATGGTGTGGGGAGGAGAAAGAAAATACTTGTTTTCTTCAGTTTCAGCAGAAGGCCACACTGACTGGCACTCCACGGTTTCTGCCAGCCAGCCAATCCTCTATCCATACTGGTGGTAGCTTGCCCCTGCCACCATGGGCTCTTACCTTTTTTGGTAGCCTCCTGCGAGGCATTTTGTCAAAGACCTTCTGGAAATACACGTGACTCCAGACCCACAGCAACTTGACTTTCTCAGAAATGGCTCAAGGGCACAACTAGGGATTGGGCAACAAATTCGGGCCTTGCCAGCAACGCCCAGAACCCATGAAAGAATCAATAAAAATCACCTCAGGATGATACAAAGCCAACTTTACTACTCGCACAGAACTATCACTGCTGTTCAGCAGCAGCCAATTTCCACAAATCTCAGAAACAGCAATTGGATCAAGGCCAGATCACCGTCTTAGGTGCTGATTGATGGATCTGAAATCTTTTGCTCCCATCCCGGCATCCAGGGAGGAAGGAAGTCTAATGTCCATCTTTAAGACAGCACCTTTGACTGAATGTGGGGTTTAAATCCATAAGCTCTGACTCAGAGGTGGGAGAGCTGTCAACCCAACCACTGCCAACTCGAGGATGATGGTCTTTGGCACTGGGGCAGAAGACCGGGCCTAGGGATCCAAAGTCTCAAGTGGTTTGGTGACTTCGGGAGATCATGAGAAAAAAAGGAGTGAAAAATATGCATCTCTACATCATGTGGTATTTTCAGACAGGATGCTTGTACACTTTCAACAAGCAAAATGCTTTATAGGCAGCATCACGCCGTGAGATTTTACATTCTACAAATGTCAACAATCCTAAAGCTGCAGGGATCCCTGTATCTTAAAAGAGGGAAATATAACTTATTCGGATGCAAGGAAAATGAAATGGCAAAGCTGATAAGGCAACAGGTCACTGGTATCCTGTGGCTTACTGTCTGAATCCATAATGCCATCCTCATGTTTCCATCATCCACCATGGTGTTGTGAGCTGTGATAACATCACATTCAATAATGTAACATAAAATGTGGTACAAACAGGAGAGAAAAAAAAAACAAGTGAAAAAAACTTGAAGAATGAAAAGTAAAACCACGCAGACTGCTGGAACAAGAAGATCAGTGAACTTCAAGTGCAACTGCATAAATACTGCAGTTCAATCCTGTTTCCAAGATCTCAAGTTATTTCTTTTCGTGCTGCTCCACCTTCTAGTGAGGTTCAGGCCAAATTTGCTGCAATTTTGACAGAAAATACTAAGCAGCCACTCTCCAAAACCAGAGATCACTTTTGTCATGAACAATATATCCCCATTCAACCTCTCTAACATCATGAAACATCGTGAAGTGCTTTTTAAAAAAAACGTTTTTCTCAGAAAGCTTTTTTAAAAGAAACTCGTTCATTGAGATGTGACTGGCTCAGCCCATTTACTGCCCATCGCTAATTGCTCAACTTAGCATCAATCTCACTCCTGTCAGACTGGAGTCACATGTAGGCCAAGACTGATTAAAGGTAGCAGACTTCCTTCCCTTAACGACATTAGTGATCCAATGTGCCTCTATGACAATCGAGTGGTTACATGTCCATGGTGAAGTCCATACTTTTAATGTCTATTTATTTTTTTAAAAATGGAATTCAGCTTTCGCCATCTATTGTGGTGGGATTTGAAACTATGTCCCCCAAACATTAGCCTGAGACTCTAAAGTACTCATCCAGTAACATGGACACATCACCCACCCTTCCTCCACAGGGACTTTGTCAAAGAACATTTGGCACCAAGACACACAGGGAGTAGCCAGGACACATTAACTATTCTCACTACAAAGGGGAGTCATAGCAGATTCAAAACATTGACTACTGTTTCTCTCTCCACAGATGTTATCAGATCTGTCGCGTTACTCCAGCAGTTTTTATTGCATGTAACCAGACACATGATTAAAGGGTTAGATTATAAGCAGGGGACATGAGGGCACCTGTGGTGCAGTGGTAGTGTCCCTACCTCTGAGGTAGGAGGCCTGGGTTCAAGCCCCACCTGCTCCAGTGGTGTCCCATAACAACCCAGAACAGGTTACCTATAAAGCAGTGTCTCAAATTTGGAGGGGCAGAGAGAGAGAGAAGTAATTTCAGGTTTTAGAGCCTGAACAGCTGAAGGAGCAACCATCAACAGTGTGACTGGGGAATGCTCAAGCAGCCAGGCTTGGAGGAGGCAGAAATCTCAGAGCAATGTAAGGCCAGAGCAGGTTATATAGCAATGGAGGACCAAGGGTATAGATAGATTCAAATAGGTGGTTCAGATTTTACAATGGCAGGCGCGGATTGACGAGGAGTTTAGATCAGAGTGATGCTGGAAAAGCACAGCAGCATCCGAGGAGCAGGAAAATCGACGATTCGGGTAAAAGCCCTTCATCGGGAATTGAGCTTTTTTTTTGAAGGAGGTAGAATCAGGCGATGCGGGGTTCCCAGATTACGAGGTTGGAAGCTGTGGGTGGGAGATCTCCTGAGGTGATGAGGTTCTGTATGGTCTGGGAGATGATGGCTTGGTGATGGGGAGTGGGGTCAAGGTCGAGGGGGCGGTAGGAGGAGGTATCTTCGAGTTGGCACCTGGCTTCAGCGGTGTAGAGGTCAGTGCGCCAAACCACCACTGCACCCCCTTTATCTGCTGGTTTGATGGTGATTGACCAGGAGCCCAGATGTGTCAGTTAGTAGATGGGATGATGGATGAACGAGACTTGGAGCAAGTTATTTTACTGGTATGAATTTTTAACGAGGGCCAGTTTACGGAGGTTATGAAGTGGGACATCGGACCGGAGAGGTCAGTCCCTCATATCGAATCAGTGGATAGAGATTGTGATGGCCCAGGCAATGCAACACAATCCTGAGAGAATTCCCAACCAACAGGCTGGATCTAACTTAAAGCCCGAAAGAAATGCATCAAGAGATGGGAGAAGTCGAGCACAGAATGGTGGCCCATCCAGACTCTGCTGTTGATGTTTTTCTCCACCAGTCCGATACCCATCAACTGGGTGTTTCTCTCTGAAAGTGACAATTTAAATGATTCACTTCACCGATGATTAGTGCTGTAATTTGCCACTTTATGACCATCCTCAACAAGGACACAGTAATTGACTTTATCCCTTTCAGGCTGAGCAATGTTCTTCACCTTCAAACAACCTCATAGTCATATTTGCAAAAATTCTTTGGTGGGCGTCTCTGGCTGGGATTCCTTGCCCATTGCTAACTGGCCATGAGCAGGTGGTGGCAATGGTTGAAACCTCTTGAACCCACAGCAGTCTGCCTGGTGGAGGTAGAGCCAGTGTGTTAATTAGGAGGGAAATGGTTGCATGGAGGCTCAGAATCTTATTACGTTTCATTTGCACAAGGTAGAATAATGGGAGAAAATTCCATCCTCAGGATGCCAATTTTTAAATTTTGGTTTAAGGATCCACAAACTAAATTGCAAAACTGTGTCAAGTCCTGATGTTGTGTGCAAGCGTCTGATATGAAAACATTCTCACTGTTTTATTTTCCTTCAATCAAATAGTGTACTATCTCCCTAGGAGAGGAATGTCAGAAATACCAGCAATAGTTTGATTCCAGCAAGCTCATGAATATTGCAACTGTATCAATCTTTTCCTGATATCACTCCCTCACTCACAGACACACACACTCACACCCACAGACACACTCACAGACACACACACAGACACATACAGACACACACACAGACATACACACACAGACACAGACACACAGACACCCACATATGCTGGCAGAGATTACTATCTGCATAGAACCGCAAGTAGAAACAGAATCTCAGGAAGTGTAGCGCAGTGAGCTAATGACAAACAACAGAAGGAGGCTTGATACTTAGTAAATTACAGCCTGTAGGATGGTAATTGAAAGCAAAGGCAAGAGAAAGGTTGCTCGTAGATTGTTTGGGTCAGTGGTGGCCTGGCAATCAACAGTGCGCTTAATAGCTTTGTACCTTGTCATTTTCATTGTCAACCATCACCCACAGCAAAGAAAAAACCTTGTCTCCCCTGCTGTGCTTTTCTCTCCCTTGTGCTGCACTGGACTGTCAAAACTGGGGACATTGGTGGCTTGAGGTCTTCAGTAGCTGAAGTGGGATATGTGTAGGATGAACTAAACAACAGATTTTAAACCTCTTTTAGCAGAGACAGGTCAACCAGGTCTTGTTCCCAGTTGGGAAGCTGATGGGATTGGGTGCATCGTTGCTTTTACACATCAACCCATTTTACTCTCAGTTAAAGGCCACAGTTAACATTGGATGTTTATTCCATACTTAATCAACAATCAGGTAAGTATACATAAAGCTTCAATAAAATCATTTTTAAAGGAATAATGCCTTTGGGGTTTATGCCTGTGTTAATTGGAGTTGCTTTTCAATATTTTGACACAATTAATTCTCTTTGGTAATGGTTAGTTGTAGAATACTTTCTGTAAGGAAGAATAACTATACAAGCCAGTTCAAAGCTAAGGTTATGGACTGAAAGGTTATAGAGAATGGAAACAGACCATTCAGTCCAACTTGTCCATGCTGATGAAACATCCCTATCTGATCTAGTCCCATTTACCAGCACTTGGCCCATATTCCTCTCAACTCTTCCTATTCATATACTCATCCTTTTAAATGTTGTAATTGTACCAGGCTCCACCATTTCTTCTGGCAGCTCATTCCATACATGCACCACCCTCAGGTGCCTTCACCTGAAACCTATGCCTTCGAGTTTTGGACTCCCCCACTCCAGGGAAAAGCCCTTGGATATTTACCCAATCCATACCCCTCATAATTTTATAAACCTCTATAAGGTCACCCCTCAGCCTCCGATGCTCCAGGGAAAAAAACCCCAGTCTATTCAGCCTAACCCTATTCCTCAAACCCACCAGACCCGGTAACATCCTTGCAATGGTTTTATGACTGTGTTTCTGGCTCAGGCTAATATAAACTTAGGCTGACAAATGTGAAAATACTTGAAGTAAAAAGCCACAAGGAGACAACTATTTTTAAAAATGATTTAGATTTGCATGTAACTAGGTTGTGTATATTTGTTCTTTGTTAATTCATGGGATGTGGGGGCTACTGACAAGGTCAGCATTTATTGGTAATCCCTAATTGACCAGCGAGCATTTATCGGTCAACCACATTGCTGTGGGCCTGAGGTCGCATGGAGGCCAGCCCAGGTAAGGATGGCAATTTCCTTCACATGAGTGAACCAGGTGGGCTCTGACAGCATAAATTTCATGGTCTTCATTAGACTCAGTACAAGAACTTTATTGAATTCAAATTCCATCATCTGGCAGAATGGGACTTGAACCCATGATTCCAGAACATTTCCTGGAGTAGAGAACTTCAAAGAAGATGAGGGCAGGTGAAGGGAAAGTGTGAGCAGGGGTGGCACAGGAGCAAGTCAAGCGAGATCTTTTTTTGGACACTAATTCGTTCTTACAGCAAGTCAATGCACAAAGAAGAGCAGCTCTCACATCTCCTTTAAACTTACTCCCTTTTACCTTAAACCTATGTCCCTTGACATTTCTATCCTGGGGAAAGGTCTCTGCCTCTCCATTTTATCTGTGCCTCTCAGAATAGTTGTAAACGTCTATCAGGCTGCCCTGACTCTTTCAAGTGAAAACAAGCCACAATCTTGCTTCATAGCTAATACCCTCCAAACCAGGCAACATCCTGTTAAATCAATTCTATAATCTCTTCAAAGCCTCCACATTCTTCTGGTCACACGATGACCAGAACTGTGCACAATATTCCAAATGTGGCCGAACCCAAGTTCTGCACAACAGCACCATCATTTGCCAATGTTTATACTCAATGCCCCAGCCGATGAAGGCAAGCATACCATATGTCTTCTTCACCATCTTATCCACTTGTGGTGCTGTTTTCAGGCAACTGTGGACTTGTACACTCAGATTCCTCCATATGTTGATGCCAGTAAGGGTTCTGCCATTTGCTGTACACTTCTCTCCTGCATTAGACCTTCCCAAAATGGATCACCTCGTATTTCTCTGCCATTTCTCTGCCCAACACTCCAGCCTATTTTTTGAATCAACCTGTTCAGAGCTGGTATTACACACCTCTGGAGCAGGTGGATCTTGAACCTGGGCCTCCTGACCCAGGGGTAGGGACACTACCCAGTGCAACACAAGACACATAGTTCCAATGACCTGCTGTATCCTCTGGCAATCCTCCTCACTATTCGCAACTCCCCCAATTTTTGTGTTGTCCGCAAACTTACTAATCAGACCACCTACATTCTCCTCCAGATCATTTATATATTCTATAAAGAATGGGGTCCCAGCACTGTTCCCTGTGGGATACCACTGGTCACAAATCTCCAGTCAGAAAAATAATTTCACTGCTACTCTTTGTCTTCTATGACCAAGTCAGTTCTCTATCCATCTTACCAGCTCACCACAGACCCCATTACAGTTCTGAGGAAGGGTCACTCGACCCACAACGTTAACTCTGATTTCTCTCCACAGATGCTGCCAGATCTGCTGAGCTTTCCCAGTGATTTTTGCTCCCATGTGACTTCACCATTTCTACCAGCCTACCATGAGGGTTCTTGTCAAAGGCCTTGCTAAAGTCCATGTAGACAACATCCACCACTCTGCCCTTAATCATCTTTGTCACTTCCTCAAAAAACTCAATCAGTTTGTGACACACAATCTCCCCTACACAATGCCATGCTGCCCATACTTTTTCAAATGTGACTAAATCTTGCCCCTGAGAATTTTCTCCAATAATTTTCCTGTGACTGATGTAAGGCTCACTGGCCTCCAATTGCCTGGATTATCCTTGCTGCTCTTCTTAAGCGAAGAAGCAACATTGGCAAATCTCCAATCCTCTAGGGCCTCTCCTGTGACTAAAGAGGATACAATGATTTCACACAACGTCCCACCAATTTCCTGACCCGCCTCCCTCAGCATTCTGGGATAGATTCCATCAGGTCCTGGGGACTTGTCTACCTTCATGCTTTTCAGAACACCCAACACCTCCTCCTTTTCTTCATTGACATGTTCCAAAATATCAACATACCCTTCCTATGACTCACCATCCATTATGCCATTCTCCAAAACAAGGTTTTGTTACAGACCTCACCCACTTCCTCTGGGTCCCTGCAAAAATCCCCTCTTTGCCTCTGACTGGATCGACCCTTTCCTTAGCTACCATCTTGCTCCTTATGCATGTATAAAAAAACCTTGGGATTTTCCTTAATGCTATATACCAAAGACATTTCATGGCTCCATTTCGCTCCCCTAATACCTTGCTTGAGTTATTTCCTAACATTTTCCTACCTTCAAGGGCTCTGTCCGTCTTCAGCTTCCTAAACCCTTGTATGTCTCCTCTTTCTTCTTGACGAAGCTCATAGTTTCTCTTGTCATCCAAGGTTCCTGAATCTTGCCATCTTTATCCTTCATTTTCACAGGAAGATCCTGGCCCTGAACTCTAATGAATTGGCCTTTTAAAGATCCCCATTTGCCAGATGTGGATTTACCCAAAACAACCAACCCCGAATCTACATTCCCCAGTTCCTGCCAAATATTGTCACAGTTAGCCTCTCCCCAGTTTAGTACATTCACCCGACTTATCCACTCTTATCTATAAGTGACCTAAAACTTAGGAAATTATGGCCACTGTTCCTGAAATGCTTCCCCATTGAAATTTCAATCTCCTGGCCAGGATCATTTCCCAGTATCAGATTTAATGTGACTCTTTTTTTTGTGAGACACAGTGAGAGACACAAGGTGCACAAATCTTTATTCAATTTCCACCACCAGGAAGAAAGGAAACACCCAAGTGGCCAGTGACAAGCAGTGCCCTTCACATCAAAGGGCAGTGCTGTGTGATCAAACAGTGAAGGGGAGGGCAGGGGTTAAATCAAAATAGAGTTGGAGGGGGAAATAAAACACTCCACTCCCTGCGGTGCCCACGTCTCCCTGAACAGCTCGAGGGAGTTGGTGGACACCGCGTGCTCCTTCTCCAGGGACACCCAGGCTTGGACGTAACCGCGGAACAGGGACAGGCAATCGGCCCTAACGACCCCCTCCATAGCCCGCTGCCTTGTTTATGGCCAATTTGACCAGGCCCAGGAGCAGACCCATGAGGAGATCCTCGGGCCTACCCTCCCCCCTCCAAACCGGGTGCCCAAAGATCATGAGAGTGAGACTGAAGTGCAGCCAAAAACAGAGGAGAAGGTTCTCTAGAAAACTAAAAAGGGAGTGCAAACGCTCACATCCCATATACACATGGTCCACGGACTCCACTGCATCACAGAACAAGCAGTTAGTGAGACTCCTTACCTAGATGGACTACATGTAATTGAATGCAACAAAAGTTCCATCCACAAGGTGTTAGGTTCTTTACTCAGAGAGTAGTAAGGGTGTGGAATGCCCTTCCTGCAACAGTAGTGGTGTCGCCAACATTAAGGGCATATAAATGGTCATTGGATAAATATATGGATGAAAATGGAAAAGTGTGGGTTAGATGGGATTCAGATTGGTTTCACAGGTCAGTGCACCATCGAGGGCCGAAGGGCCTGTGTGTGCTATACTGTTCTAACTATTGTATAACAAATTTCCCGAGACTGCCTTTAACAAACCATTCCCATCTTCTCTCCATGCAAACTCCCATTTTGCAGCGAGAACAACCATTGGAATGTGGTGAGGGCACAGGATCACACCAGTTACTGTCATTCACTGTAATTCCACACTGTAATCCGACAAGTCCACTGGGGCTGGTCCATCCCTCGTTGAAAAGACATCCACTAGTGGCGGGGTTATTAGAATTGGCGGATGCTCAAGCAGCCAGGGCTAGGGGAGTGTAGGAACCAAAGAGCTGGAAGACCCAAGGGCAGAGAAAGATTCAAAGACATGGGTGAGATTTTACAAGAGGATGTGTTGATCGACCAGGACCCCACATACGTCAATGCGTGGATGGGGGCAATGGATGAACTTGACTTGGTTCTCCATGCAAACTCCCATTTTGCAGCGAGAACAACCATTGGAATGTGGTGAGGGCACAGGATCACACCAGTTACTGTCATTCACTGTAATTCCACACTGTAATCCGACAAGTCCACTGAGGCTGGTCCATCCCTCGTTGAAAAGACATCCACGAGTGGCGGGGTTATTAGAATTGGTGGATGCTCAAGCGGCCAGGGCTAGGGGAGTATAGAAACCACAAGAGCTGGAAGACCCAAGGGCAGAGAAAGATTCAAAGACATGGGTGAGATTTCACAAGAGGATGTGTTGATCGACCAGGACCCCACATACGTCAATGCATGGATGGGGGCAATGGATGAACTTGACTTGATGCGAGTTCCTTTATAGGTAACAGGATTTTCAATGAGCTCAAGCTTACGGACATGATAAAGTGGGACACAGCCTGGACAGTACAGTCTCTCATTAGAATCAGCTGGTAGAGACTGTGTTGGCAATACATTACCATCTTCAAAACAAAACTTCCAACTCACAGTCTCTTCGAAGAGACCATTCATTTTTGGCATGTCGATTTTCAACATGGCACAAGGGCATAGGACGGACACCGCAGATTGCACACGCATTACGCCAGCTGTGACCTCTGACCCATGCCCCCACCACCCACAATTCCCATTACCACTGGTTTCAATTCTATTTCGGTGGCAGTGAGCAAATCGTCCCCCGTCCCATGTCTGCGCTGACTGTACACTGAGAGAATAATCCTCCACCCCTTCCTAACTGCAACACAAGCTTCAGCATCTATTTTCTTAAAGTCATCCTTGTAAAACAACAGCAATGTTTCTTCTGCAGACAATCTCCAATGAAAATCAACAAACTGAACCTGATTGAGGCTAGGAGCCAGGGCTGGGGTGGGAAGGGATTGCAACCCAAGGAAATCCCAATGTTTTTTTTTAAGCCAGTCCGATTTGCTGACCCGATCTTTGAAGTATTTTGACGCACAAGTCCTGAAGGTAGGAAAACTGCCAAATCCCGAGCAACCCATTTCTGGGACTGCTAGTTGAAAACACCAAGCTCGCTACAGACAGGACTTGGGGTGTTGTGGGAGCAATTTCCTGCAGATGCTGGAATTTGTACTGAAAACAGAAAATGCTGGAGATCACAGCGGGTCAGGCAGCATCTGTGGAGAGTGAGAAAGCTAATGTTTCAAGTCGAAGCTTATGGCTTCAAGTCAGCCCTGATGAAGCGTCATCGAGACTCGAAACGTTAGCTTGCTCTCTCTTTCCATGGATACTGCCCCACCTCCTTGGGGAATTTTACTTCTCTTTGGCAAGGTGTGGGGAGGTGAAAAAGAAGCTGTATTTTATTTCACTGAACAACTCAGAAAAGACAATGTTTTGTTCATTTTTAATTTAACACCAAGTTGCTCCTCTTCCACTATATTAACATCAACAGTGACTGAATGAATTGAATTGGCTTAATCACAAGGGACTGGAGATATTTGTTTCTTTAACTGGTGTTCAGGGATCACAATACAATATTTCTCGCCCATTCTCCCCAGGAGAATCCAGACCCGACAGAATCACTCGAGACAATCAATCACTTGAGCTGACGAGGAGAGGTTTTGAGACCTTATATCTCCTAACACTAGTGGTCCAGCAATATTGCTGATGATGAAACCAGCACAATTAGATTGGGCTGTTGCTAAACAAGATTTGTTCCATTCATCACCAAGTCTTGTCAGTAGCGAGCGAGGGACATGAAAGTTAATTTCTGTGCAACTTCCAAATCAGAGCAGGCCGACCCACGATCGTTCTGTCAGGTCGGAAACGAGTTGGCCTGCAGTAATTTTTTTGAGGAATGGATTGAAAAGACCATGAAAGAGGTGGTGACAACATGTTACTGACTGCCATCAGGGTTACTCACTATGTGAAGCTGAAGGAAGTCTCCCAGACCAGGAGCGCTATCCACTCGCACCAGGATTGCATCTTTCACTGATGTGCTGAATCCAACAGCTAGGCGGTCGGTCCTTGTGCTGGGTCTGTCGTTGGCCGGCCATGTGTAGGTAATGACCCCGCCTCCTCGGCCAAATATGTATGTAGTACCAGCTGGAAGACAATAGGATATTCTATCAGCACTGTGCTTGGCACAGGTATCACAGATCACAGTATCCCAATTCACATGTATCCCAATTCACAGTTATCTTAGTTCACAGGTATCACAGATCACAGTATCCCAATTCACATGTATCCCAATTCACAGTTATCTTAGTTCACAGGTATCACAGATCACACTATCCCAATTCACAGGTTCCCAGTTCACAGTTATCTTAGTTCACAGGTATCACAGATCACACTATCCCATTTCATACGTATTCCAGTTCACAGGTATCACAGGTTACAGGTTTCCCAGTTCACAGTTACCATAGATCACAGTTACCAGAGTCGTATTGTAATCTCACCACCAAAGCTCAATGCCTTCACCTCAAAATTAAAAGGGAAACACTTTGCTCGCGATTTCCTCAAGATGCTTCCCGATTGGCCTTTTGTACCCGTTTCTGCTGATACAGCCATTGGTTTAAAATTTGGGGGGGGGTGGGGTTTTAAATCCCAAATTTTTAACAAAATTACGCCAACCAATCAGGAGGACAGCCTGAGGAAATTCCCAGACATTGCTCAGGAATGGACAACACAGCCCGCGGAAACCTGGAACAAGGGTTGGCTATTCAGCCCATCAGGTCTGCTGTACTATTCAACATAATGGAGGCTGACCTTCTGTCTCAGTGACACACGCACATTTTCTCTCCCCATACCCCTTGACAATAAATGTTCAAATTTGAGACTTCCCCACTGGCCTGTGCTGATGTTTAAGTTTCAAATGAATCACCTCCCATTCCCTTTCATCCCAACCTGAGTATCCATTTGAAAATAAAGTCGCCATTTTAAAAGAAGTGTTGAATATTTTTACCTGCTTTGACCGAACATGTTAACTTTGATTGTACCTTTGGAGGTTTATGGCATGACCTCTAACTTCCAGTTGCATCCTTCCCCTGACCTCTTGCCTCCAGTTGCACCCTTCCCCTGACCTCTCACCTCCAATTGCACCCTTTCGTCCATCCCATCCTTTCCCTGGTCACCTGATTTGTTTGTCCTCACAGCACACTCTGTCTCTCTTCCCTGTCCAGCTGGGTGTGAAGCCTGGTGATTTCTTACCACAGTGAAAGACCCAAGACTTGCCCAAATAAACAGGAAAGAAATTCAGAAAACAAAAACACACGCCTTTCATGAAACAAATTACTGCAAGTTGCAGCAGTGGTATAGAATCAGAGAATCCCTACAGTGCAATAAGAGGCTATTCAGCCCATCGATTTTGCACTGTCCCTCCGAAGAGCATCCCACCCAGAACCCCCCCCCCCCCCCACCTTATCTCAGTAACCCTGCATTTCCCACGGATAACCCACCTTGCCTGCACATCCCTGGAATCTATGGGCAATTTAGCATGGCCGATCCAACTAATCTGCACGCCTTTGGGAGGAAAACGGAGCACATGGAGGAAATCCAAACAGACACAGGGAGAACGTGCAAACTTCACACTGACAGTCACCTGAGGGTGGAATTGAACCCAGGTTCCTGGCACCATTTCCTTTTTAATGGCTTTAATCGATTGCATATTGACCTCCGAAAACTCAAATTCTTACTTCAGAATGTACTCGAGATACTTGATATGAATCCCAGCTATTATGTTAAAGACATTCCAATAAATAAAATTAAATCTTTACTGCTCTTCAAGATCGTTTCCTTTGTGTGTGTTATGCTCTCAGTTATTAACGGCTCCATTGAAAACAAAACAAAACAGGGGAGACCATCTCCGACTTCAGTGAATAGCTGCAGTGAAATGTGGAACACCACCAACACCGTGGGTGGCACGGTGGCACAGTGGTTAGCACTGCTGCCTCACAGCGCCAGAGACCCGGGTTCAATTCCCGCCTCAGGCGACTGACTGTGTGGAGTTTGCACGTTCTCCCCGTGTCTGCGTGGGTTTCCTCCGGGTGCTCCGGTTTCCTCCCACAGTCCAAAGATGTGCAGGGTCAGGTGAATTGGCCATACTAAATTGCCCATAGTGTTAGGTAAGGGGTAAATGTAGGGGTATGGGTGGGTTTCGCTTCGGCGGGTCGGTGTGGACTTGTTGGGCCGAAGGGCCTGTTTCCACACTGTAATCTAATCTAATCTAATCTAATCAGAGAGTATGGACAATGAGAAAGTTCAAGACAGCAATTAAAAAAGTAAAGATTAGAATGGTGCTGGAAAAGCACAGCAGGTCAGGCAGCATCCGAGGAGCAGGAAAATCGACGTTTCGGGCAAAATCCCTTATTCAGGACTCTGATCTTTAGCAGTCCTCACTTTCACCTAGCAACAAAAAAAGCCTGACTGTCTTGGTACAGCTGGGTATCGAAGTCTCAGTTGAGGAGTTTAGCAAAGCTGTTCACTCACCTGTCGTGGTCAAACGTCCAGGTATTGATGCTTTACTGTCTGAACTTATCAAGTATGAAAACCAGCTCTCTTGCTGGTCAGACTGAAAACCTAAATCCACATTCCCATTTACCCCAGATAAGTTTGCACCCCTTTGCTTACCAAGTATCTAAACACCCTCACCATAAAAGTATACCAGGGCCATGTTTTCAAATCCTTTCACAAACAGAGTTCAAACTTGAACAGAGAAAAATTAATCACCTTGTCTCTCAGGTGGCACGGTAGGTCTGTGGTTATCGCTGCTGCCTCACAGCACCGGGGACCCAGGTTTGATTCCAGCCTCAGGCGACTGCCTATGTGGGATGTTGCTGCCAAGTCTTAGTGGGGAAAGGCCTCTGAAGTTAAATTGGGGGTCTGTTCAGTTATTGGACCCTCCTAATGCCTTAAATGTATTTAAACATTGTATGTGTAAGAGGGTTTTTTGGATAGAGTCAAACTCCAATGATTTGTTCTGAAAACCATAAATGCTGGAGATCAGAGCGGGTCAGGCAGCATCCATGCAGAGAGAGCAAGCTAATGTGTTGAGTCGAGATGATACCTCATCATGTTTTGTTTGTTTTCTTGATTTGAAACTGTACAGAATGGAACTGCCTGTCTGCATAGATATATATGCAATTTTTTTAATGAATCAAGTATATTTTTGAAAAAAAACAAGGACTGTCTGTATGGAGTTTGTGCGTTCTCCCCATGTCTGTGTGGGTTTCCTCCGGGTGCTCTGGTTTCCTCCCCCAGACCAAAGATGTGCAGGTTTGATGGATTGGCAATGCTAAAATGCCCATAGTGGTCAGGGTAGGTGGATTAGCCATGGGAAATGCAGGGTTATGGGGATAGGGCAGGGACTGGGTCTGGACAGGATGCTTTTTGAAGGGTAGCTGTGGATGACTGGTGTCCTTCCAAACAGTAGGGATTCTATTTTAAATTGGCAGCTCTCAGTTATAATCTGTCACCCTTAAAAATTGGGATTCTTCCATAATAGGAAACATCCTCTTCCCATCTATCCTGTCAAAAGTTCGCAGAATCTAATATATTTTATTCAGACTACAAGCCGAAACTGTCCAACATTTCCTCGTGAGTAATCCCATCCCATTTCAGGTAAAACTTCTCGGAACTGCTTCCAATGGTTTTCACCATTCCATTACTTGCAACATAGAGTCAGAGATAAACAACATGGAAACAGAGCCTTAGGTCCAACCTGTCCATGCCAACCACAGATCTGAAATAAATCTAGCCCCATTTGCCAGCACTTGGCCAATATCCCTCTAAGGATATGGGCCCTCCTTCGACTGACCGAACTGGTCCTCACCCTGAAACTCAAAGCACTCCGCTTCTTCCTTTCCCGCCGTACCACCCAGTACCCTTCCACCGACACCCTCCTTCGACTGACCGAACTGGTCCTCACCCTGAACATGTAATTGTATCAGCTTCCACCACTTCCTCTGGCAACTCATTCCATACATGCACCACCCTCTGCGTGAAAATGTTGCCCCTTTGGTCCCTTTTAAACCTTACCCTTTTCACCTGAAATCTATGCCCTTTAGTTTTGGACTCTCTTACTCTGGGGAAATAACTTGTCTATTTATCCTATCCATGCCCCTCATGACTTTATAAACCTCCATAAGGTCACCCCTCAGCCTCTTACGCTCCAGGGAAACAACCCCAGCCTATTCAGCCTCTCTTTATCGCTCAAACCCTCCAAGCTTGTAACATCTTTGTTAATCTTTTCTGAATCCTTTCAAGTTTCACAACATCCTTCCTGTAGCTTGGAGACCAGAACTGAACTCAGTATTCCAAAAGTGGCTTAACCAGCGTCCTGTACAGCCGTAACATGACCTCCCAACTCCTGTACGCAATGTACTGACAAATAAAGGAAAGCATACCAAATGCTTTCTTCACTATCCAATTGACCTGTGACTCCATTTTCAGGAAACTATGAACCTGCATTCCTCAGCAATACAGCCCAGGACCTCACCATCAAGTGTGTAAGTCCTGCTCTGATTTACCTTTCCAAAATGCAGCACCTCGGATTTATCTAAACTAAACTGCATCTGCCACTTCTCAGCCCGTTGGCCCATCTGATCAAGATCCGTCGTAATCTGTCCATTACACCTCCAATTTTGGTGTCATCTGCAAATTTAGTAACCATACTTCCTACCTTCACATCCAAATCACTTATATAAATTATGAAATGAAGGAGACCAATACTGCACACAATACTCCTGATGTGTTCTTAACATTGCCCTGTGTAACTGAAGCACAATTTCTCTATTTTTGTGTTCAATTGCCCTCATGATAAATGATGACATCCTATTCGCTTTCCAAGCAACTTGCAGCACCTGTGTACTAGCCATTTGTGTTTCATGCACCAGGAGACACAGATCCCTCTGCATTGCAGAGTTCTGTAATTTCTCACCATTTAGCCAATATAATTCTTGTTTATTCTTTCTGTCAAAATGGATAATTTCACATTTTTCCACTTTATACTCCATCTTTGCTATTTACATTTGGCTTGAAGGGCTGAATGGCCTACTCCTGCACCTATTTTCCATGTTTCTACGTTAGCCTATCAATAAATTTTGCAGCTTTGTTGTGTTCTCTTTACAACTTACTTTCTGGCCTACCTCAGTATCATTGGCAAATCTGACAACCACACCTTCTGCCCCTTCAGTTGAGTCATTTGTGTAAATTGTAAGCAGTTGAGCTCCCAGCACACCATTCATTTAATCTTACTAACCTGAAAGGGACCGGATTATGCCCATTCTCCAGTTCCTCAGCTAATCTCCTATCCATGCCACTATGCTAACTCATCAGCTTTTATTTTGCACGGTGATTTTTGATGTGGCACCTTACCAAATGCCTTTAGAAGCACAGTACATCCACCAATTCCCCTTCATTCACTGCAAATGTTACTTCCTCAGAGAACTCCAATAGATTGGTCAGACATGATGGCCCTATCACAAAGTCATTTTGACTCTGGTTGAATGAATTGAACTGATTCAAGTGTCGCTATAACTTCTTTCATACTCGCTCTGAACAGGCATTTAACACGCTTGCCTTCAGTCCTTTCGGTGCAGGAGTTGGGAAGTCATATTAAGTTTGTACAGCACATTGGTGAGGCGTCTACTGGAGTACTTGTCCAGTTCTGGTCTCCCAGTTATAGGAAGGATGTTATTAAGCTGGAGAGGGTTCAGAAGAGATTTACCAGGATGTTGCCAGGTATGGAAGGCTTGAGTTACAAAGAAAGGCTAGATGGACTGGGACCTTTTTTTCACTTGGAGCATAGGAGGTTGACAGGTGGCCTCATCGAGGTTTACGAAAACATGAGAGGTATAGATAGGATTAATGGCAAGTGTCTTTTCCCTGGGATGGGGGATATCATGATGAGGGTATATATTTTTAAGGTGAGAGGAGAGAGATTTGAAAAAGACATGAGAAGCAAATTATTTCCACAGAGCGTTTGCATGCATGTAGAATAAATTTCCTGAGGAAGTGGTGGGTGCGGGCACAGTTACAATGTTAACCAACACTTAGATAAGTACATGAATAGTAAAGACTTGGAGAGATATGGGTCAGGAGCAGGCAGGTGGGACTAGTTTAGTTTGGGATTATGTTCGGCAGGGATTGGTTGGACCAAAGAGTCTGTTTCCATGCTGTATGACTCTATACCTCCAGGACTATTGTTGAGCTAACCAGCCTATAGTTTCCTTCTCTCCGTCTCCCTCCCTTTTTGAATAAAGGAACAATATTCATTATCCTTCAATGGGACTTTCCCTGGAGGAAGGGACGAGGCGAATTAAAATCAGTGCACAGTTCCACTCTTTTTTTTTGAGTATTCATATGAACTCTTATTTTTAAAAATATGTTTGGCCAACTTTCTTTCAGACTCAAGCCTTTTTAAAAAAATTTTTCTCTGTTTTATTTACATTCTGTCCAACCTTTTAATCTGCCATCTGTCTTGGCACAATTATATGCTTTCTAAAAAGGTTTGAGACGACCTGTGACAGCTGCGAAACATACATATTGTGTATTCTGAAACATCCCCTTAAATTTGCTGCTGCATCTCTAATGGTCCATTGTTTAACCTACTTTATCAATTCACTTTTGCCAGGACTGCATTCATGCTCCTATAATTGTCCTTAGTTAAATCTTTAAAAATAATGCAATTCTGGTCTCCTTCCTATCAGAAAGATGTGAAACTTGAAAGGGTTCAGAAAAGATTTACAAGGATGTTGCCAGGATTGGAGGATTTGAGCTATAGGGAGAGACTGAACAGGCTGGCGCTGTTTCCCCTGGAGCGTCGGAGGCTGAGGGGTGACCTTATAGAGGTTTACAAAATTATGAGGTGAATAGGAAGGGTTTGGAGGGATATGGGCTGGGTGCTGGCAGGTGGGACTAGATTGGGTTGGGATATCTGGTCGGCATGGACGGGTGGACAGAAGGGTCTGTTTCCATGCTGTACATCTCTATGACTCCATGACCTACCCCTTTATTTCTGAAAGTGAATGCAAAACGCATCTAGCAACATCTTCACTACAGGATCATTAAGTAGCCTTATTTTATTGCCCAGTACTAGGTCTGTATATCCTGCTCTTTGGTTGACTCTCGAGCATGTTGTTCAAAGAAATTATCCCAAACACATTCCATGAATTTCCTATTTTTTAAATATTCATTGATGGGATGTGAACATCGCTGCCTGGACCAGCATTTATTGCCCGAGCCTGGTTGCCCCCTTGAGAAGGTGGTGGTGAGCTGCCTTCTTGAACCGTTGCAACCCATCTTCTGTGGGTTGATCCACAATGCCATTAACGAGGGAATTCCAGGATTTTGACCCAGCGACAGTGAAGGAACGGCGATATATTTCCAAGTCAGGATGGTGAGTGGCTTAGGGGGGAATTTGCAGGTGGTGGTGTCCCAAGTACCTGCTGCCCTTGTCCTTCTAGATGGAAGTGGTCATGAGTTTGGAGGGTGCTGTCTGAGGATTATTGGTGAATTTCTGCCGTGCATCTTGTAGATAGTACACCCTGCTGCTACTGAGCATCAGTGGTGGAGGGAGTGGATGCGTGTGGGTGTAGTGCCAACCAAGCGGGCTGCTTTGTCCTGGATAGTGTCAAGCTTCTTGAGTGTTGTTGGAGCTGCACCCACCCAGTCTATCTTTTCCCATTTTATCATTTCATTTAAAATCTCCCATGACTATCACTGTGACTTTTTGATTAGCTTATATTAATTCTTCCTTATGCTCCTCCCTACCATGTAGTAACTGATGGGACCCTGTACACCACGCTGTCTTCATGAGTTCATCCTTTATCATCTCTATCTGAACTGTCTCAATATGTGGATTTCTTGAACTTAGGTCATCCCTCTCTGTTGTTCTGATAACATAAATAACCAACACAGATAATATCACTAGGCCATCAGTTCCCCGAGATGCACCGTTTATTCCTGCTCCTATTTGTTATGTTTCTTACTCGATGACCCAGCTTCTTGTTCTTCTCAAATGTCTTGCACCCTTCAAAGTGCAAGTCACAATCCATCTCATCCTGCATCCATGTACCTACATTGAGTCCTAGACCATACTTATCCATTTCTATGTGTGATCTCCATTAATCTGGCTTTCGTTGAGTGCTGCACACACTCAAATAGCATCTTTTGTCTCAGTCTTTAGCTCTTTTTGTAATTGCTAGTCTTATCTGATACATTAGACCATAAGTCCAAAAGACATTAGGCCATTCAGCCCATTGAGTCTGCTCTGCTATTCCATGAGATCATGGTTGATCCAATAATCTTCAACTCCACTTAGTTGCCTTTTCCCTACAACTATGGATTGAAAGTCTGTCTCCATGTCGAAAGGCCTCAGCAGAAAGGGGTTAAGGCCAAAACAGCGAATGCTTTCAAGAAAGAGTTAGGTGTAGTTTTTATGGCTAAATGGATCGAGGGATATGAGGAGAAAGTGGGAACAGGGTGCTGAATTGGATGATCACCGATGATCACATTGATCAGTGGAGCGGGCTGGAAAGGCCGAATATTGTTAAATCATTCACAGGATGAGGGCATCGTTAGCTAGGCCAGCATTTATTGTCCACTTCTAACTGCCCAGAAGATAGTTAAAAGTCAACCACATTGCTGTGGCTCTGGAGTTATATATAGTCCAGACCGGGTAAGGATGACAGTTTCCTTCACCAAACGACATTTGTGAACCAGATGTGTTTTTCCCGACAATGGCTTTCATGGTCATTATTAGACTCTTAATTCTGGACTCGCTTTTTAAAATTGATTTCAAATTCCACCATCTGCCACAGCAGGATTCTGGATCCCCAGCACATTACCTGGGTCCCTGGATTAATAGTTCAGTGATAATATCACTTGGCCATCAGTTCCCCTCGCTGCACCGTTTCTTCCTGCTCCTATTTGCTATGTATCTCACTCGATGACCCAGCCTCGACAGCCCTCTACGGTAAAGTAGACCGCAGATTTGCTTCTTATATTTGCATTCTGTCATGGTCTGTTTATCATTTCGCACATTAATACCTTTCTCTTTGGCCGTGGTTCTACATTTTTGATTTACCGCAATGCAGGTTCCTTCTTTGTGTTGTCCTCCCACCTCAAACCAAAGCATCCATTAAGCACCTGTTTATTTCGCTGAGATGAACCAATTAACTGCAAGTGAATCAGTGGAATGGCAGCCACCTTACTCCTGCACTCATTTACACAAGATTAACAAGTTAACTATAGTACTGTATTCCTGCAAAGCGATAGTATTTCAAACCAGCGCCACACTTAGTACACAACCTCATTAAAACCTGCTGCAGATGCCTTGGCTGAGGGAGGATTATTAGTACCCTGAACCTCTCAGTTCAACTTTGCATTCTCTTATGAACCTAACTCTGTCACACAAAATAAAAACACCGTTCACTCCTGGTTTATCCCTGGCCAAAGCCCCTCATGTCTCAGAAAGCACATCCTCAATCTGACAATCTGCATTAACTTGGAAGAGGTAATCTGAAGGACAGATGCTATCGTACAAAAAGGGAAGCAGAAGGTAATAGAGCCAGCTGTCTCTGTTACAAACTGCGTTTGTGAGAAACAACAGCAAATAAAGACAGGACGTTTCAGCCTCCAGCTCTGTTTTAGCTACAGCAGCAAAAATGGATGATACAACAACAACCCACACCGTCATAGCACCTCTGGTATAGTGAGACATTTCAAGGTTCTCCCCAGGAATGAAGTCAGATCGAGCATTGACACCAAGGAAGATACTAAGAAGGGTGAAGGTCAAAATGTTGTTCAGAGAAAGGCTTTAAGGAGCATCTGAAAGGGGAAGCGAGAGATGCAGAGAGGTGTTAAGGAGGTTATTCACAGCTTCAGGATTAGATTGTCAAAACCGATGAAGGGAGCCTGGGATTGACAAGAGGGAGGAGTTGGAGGTTAGAGCTGGATAAAGGAGGGGTAAGGCCATGGAAGAACTTGAGCTTAAGAAGGAGAATTTGAGAATCTAAAGAACTGGATTCAGTTCATCTGGGTTGGGTGGGGTGGTGGGGTGAGGAAAATGTCAGTTAGACCCCAATCTTGCTGTACAGTGACACCTTACATCAAGCAAGTCCAACAGAAATGTTAAAATGATCAGATAACTTTAACATCGCAGCACAATAACAACCTATATTTATAAAACTCCTTTAATGTAATGAAGCATTGTAAGGCTTTCCACTGGGGAGGTGTGAAAGAGAATTTGACATTGAACCACATGAGATGACGTTAGAGCAGGAGTCAAAGGTTTAGTCCAGAGGACATCTTAAATGGGCAAAGAGAAATAAAGATCAGGGAGGTACTGAACTGGGATTTCCAAAGCTTGGCAGGTGAGCAGCTGAAGGTATGCCACCAATGGTGGGGAAACGAGGTCAATGTTCAAGCAGTGCAGGTATCTTGCTGGGTTAGAATTACAGACAGCTACTGAGATGGGGAAGGCAAAGGTGGAGGAATTTGAAAAGCACTCATATCCCATGGATTATTTTGATGTGTTCTGATTTGTTACGTGAGCAAATAGACCAGCTAGTCTGTGCTCACAGCTCTCACACAGAGATGTCTGGCCAATTTATCTGGTTTTGGTTGTGGTGGAACTGTTGGCAAGGACACAGGGAACCTTCCGTCAAGGACAGCAAGATCAGACGTAGCGACAGAACCCCTTTGGGACAGGGGACTCTTTGGTGTGGCCCACTCAGGTAAATAACATAACACACCAGCAAGAGGAGGCTATACAAATCCTCAAGTGTGTTCTGTCATACATTAGATCATGGTTGATCCTTGTCTTTCTGAGATCCATTGACCTCATGTAGTTCCTTGACCCTGAATGGCATTGTAAGGGACATCCGGAATGAGCACATTTTCATGTCTGTTTATTTAGTCATTTATTTCAACTGTTCTGAGACTTCAGCACAATTTTCCCATTATGTTTCTTTCATTTCCTAACTCCAGCTTCAAGTCCACTTTGCACCATTGATAGGAATACATTCCCAATTCCTTTCAATCTTTTCAGCATTTGCTAAACATTGATTGGAAAGAAACTATTAATTTTCCCTTCATGGAGTTAGGTTATCTTTCTTGAATTTACAATTGATGCTGATGTTTTGTTTCAATTTTAAGCTTATTCATCCCTGCCCTGGACTTTACAATGGTGGACTTTCTTAATAGGAATAGGCATTTCTTAATACTATAAACCGACCGACTCCCACAGCTACCTAGACTTCACCTCCTCCCACCCTGCCCCCTGTAAAAACGCCATCCCATATTCCCAATTCCTTCGTCTCCGCTGCATCTGCTCCCAGGGGGACCAGTTACAATACCGTACAACCCAGATGGCCTCCTTCTTCAAAGACCATAATTTCCCCCCCAGA
>NC_057719.1:8933724-8938721 GCF_004010195.1 Chiloscyllium plagiosum
ACCTATCACATTTCCAACGCCCCTCCCCCAAGTCCCTCCTCCCTACCTTTTATCTTAGCCTGCTGGACACACTTTCCTCATTTCTGAAGAAGGGCTCATGCCCGAAATGTCGATTCTCCTGCTCCTTGGATGCTGCCTGACCTGCTGCACTTTTCCAGCAACACATTTTCAGTGCTGGACTTTCTTAATACCCGAGCAAACACAATGGATCTTGGCCATTGGCTCGCCTGAATGTTTCCCTACCCTCCTACAAGGACACTGAAGTCATTTATAGAGCATAACTGGAGACTAACTCAGCAAGAAAGCCTTCACAATGGTGGCCATCTTGGATGATCACCTTGGCATTGGCAAAACACATTCCATTTATAGTAACACTCATAAAAGGCAATCGGGTAAAGTTTTCTGATTTGTATTGGTCAGTTTTACACTGAGCAACCTCAGCGTCTGGTTAACAAAACTATATTTCATTTGCCTTAACAACAAGCTATGATACCAAATAATTAGAACAGTTATTGGTGCACGCCTGATCATCAGACACCAGGGCACATACAGGGGAGTGTGCACACTCTAACCAACAGAATGTCTCTGCTCCTTGGAGAAAGAAGTTGACCAAAGTAAGTAAATGCCATTGCAAAAGAGCAGGAAATAAAGCATTAAGTCCACAGCTTCCCCAGGCAACCTACTCTCTAATGGTGTTCTGTTTATCCTGGTAAGCTCCCAAGGGAAGGTGTTAAAGTCTGTGTTTATTGCCAATATCATCTCTTAGTGTCGAGCTAAATGTCCATGGACAGAGACACATCTTTGCAGTAAAATGTCTAAGTGATGACTCACTGAAATGAAAACATTCCAGTATGGCAGAATTCTAAAGAATCCTATCCCAACATTTTAAAAGGCAAGGAGGAGGAGGTTTAAAAGGGATTGGAGCAGATTTTGTTTTCACCCAGTGGTTTTTGGGCATCTGTAATTTGACAGAGGCAGGACTCCTCAAGACATTGAAGAACTAGTTAGATGAACAATTAAATGCCATAGCATACAAGGCAATGGGCCAAATGATGCAAATGGGATGAGAATAGTTGATGACTGGTGTGATGTGAACATGATGGGCCAAAGAGCCTCTTTCTGTGGTGCGACATCTCTATGACTAATTGATTTATTGACGAGAATTCATTAAATTTCCAGCACTGTGCTGTTCCAGCATTCATACAAGATCTGCTCCTGAAATATAGCACACTCAGGAAGAAGGGGCAGATTGTACAGTCAATGGTGAAGGGTAACAGTGGCTAGCAATGGGTAGGGAACAATGGCAAGCAATGATGGTGAGGGGGTTAATAGTGGCTATGGCAGTGCCACCCTCTATGCTTTCATAGGCATGTGGGGTAGATGACTACAATGGCAGCCATCTTGGATGGCCACCATGACTTAGGCAAGACTCATTCCATCTATAGAAACACTTTATGATTCGCAAAAAGCAATCGGGTACAGTTTTTAACCAATGTCACCCTGTTCTGTTCTGTTGAAATCCACAGAAATCATTCTTTATCGCCATCCACTGCAGTAATACAGGACCACTGTGTCTCATATGAACAGAAGCCTGAAGAAATAGAGACATATTGGCACTGTCACTAGACTAGTCATTCAGAGGTGAGGTTAAAGTAATAATGTTTTGGCTTCAAATTCCATTGTATCAGTTTGAATTGAGTGAATAAAATTTGAAAGTAAAAGCTCATCCCAACTACAATGACTGGGAACCAACAGTGTTAGTCATTAAAGCCCATCTGGTTCACTAGTCACTTTTTTAGAGAAGGAAATCTGCTGTCTTTATTTGGACAGGCCTTCAAGTGACTCCAGGCCCACACCAATGTGTTTAACCTCTAACTGCCCTCTAAAATGGCCCAGGCAGCCAATCAGTTCAAAGGCAATAAGGGATCAGTCACAATTTCTGCCCTTGCCAGTCATATTGATGCCCATGAAAGGAGAGAAGGAATGTAATTTGTGTCCCCTTTCTGTAAGCACCATGTTCTTTGAGAACACATGTTGGCAAGAGAAAGTACAGAAAAGGAATTGGAGAAAGGAGTGCCAACGATCTCAAAGCCAAGGGACCAATTCCATCTCCCAGAAACACCGAACAAATGTGCAGAGATGTGGGGAATTCCTGATGAAGGACTCTGGCCCGAAACGTTGATTCTCCTTCTTCTTGGATGCTGCCTGACCTGCTGTGCTTTTCTAGCAACACACTCTCAACACGAGGTTAGGGTCAACTCCTTGCTCTGGCAGGCCAACAAGTCTCGGGCAGACCAAACAGCATCTTTCACCAAGGTTGATAGTCCTTTTCTGGGTTATTAATTCCCGTTATGGTGTCCTCTAAGTCAAATGACCAACAGGAGTCTTGAACCTTCAGGTCTCTCAACATTTCCCTTTCAGGGAAAGGGATTTGATCTCGGGCTATATCTCCTATTATAAAGTGGAACCCCAAGTTCTGAAATCCCTGTTGTCACTTGGGTTTCAAACCCTCAAGCAAACACATCAATGATCTTCCAAACAGACCATTTGTTAGATTATATTTACAATATAATATGCGCTGTGCTGAAGGTGATTTGCAAGTTGGAATAATTTGTTTCAACTACAACTCACATGCCCTCGAGCTGTAGCTGAGCTTTAATTGGCTTTGTTAAAGGCATTGTCATCTTCACCAGAAACATTTGGGGGGGTAGGTATAGGACAGATGTTAGGGGTAGGTTCTTTACTCAGCGAGTCGTGAGTTCATGGAATGCCCTGCCAGTAGCAGTGGTGGACTCTCCCTCATTATGGGCATTTAAGCGGGCATTGGATAGGCATATGGAGGATAGTGGACTAGTGTAGGTTAGGTGGGCTTGGATCGGGGCAACATCGAGGGCCGAAGGGCCTGTACTGCGCTGTATTCTTCTATGTTCTATGTTCTATGTACACCGATCGACCTTTAAACAAAAAAAACACAACCCAAACCTCAACACATTCATTCTCTGTTTATCAAACATCAGTGCCCCTGGTCAAGCCAGTCTTGATTTTAAAATTCCCCTCTCTGTTTCCAAATCCCTCCAACGCCCTTGTACCATCTTCCTACCCCAGCTCTGAAATCTCCTCCAGTCTCACAATCCTCCAAGAGCCTTGTGTATTCACAACTGGTGCATTCCTTAATTGCCTCAACCCTGGGCTCAAAGTTGATCTGTCTACATGTCGCCATCTCTGATTTAGATTTAATGTTATCACTTGTACCTTGGATCACCTTTAGGACTCCTCACAGTCAACCTCATTGGCCAAGATTGGCCACCTGACCTCATACCTCTTTCTGTTTCATTAGAGATCACAATTTGCTTTATCCTGCTCCTATGAAACACCTCCATTACATTAAATACACTACATCAGTATCATCTGTTGTTGACCTTTAAGTGTATAGGACAGCAATGGAGGGCCGTTGAGTCTATTCGATGTTGAGAAAGTCAGTTTTTTTTTATTCAGGAATTCCTGATGAAGGGCTTTTGCCTGAAACATCGATTTTCCTGTTCCTTGGATGCTGCTTGACCTGCTGTGCTTTTCCAGCACTATTCTAATCTTGACTCTAATCTCTAGCATCAGCAGAACCCACTTCCACCTCGTTTTTTTTTGTTAATGAGGGAATCAAGGCTATGGAGAAAAGGCAGGAAAGTGCAGTTAAGGATTATCAAATCAGCCATGCTCTCATTCAATGGCAGAACAGACTTGATGGGCCGAATGGCCTATTTCCGCTCCTACATTTTACGGTTTGTCCCCCAGAGTGGGATAGAAGTCAATGATGAAAGCTTGTCCAATTGCCTCAGTACATCTTGCCCATTTAGGAAACAACTGCTTCTGAGAAAAAAAGCAAATATTGTGGATTCTGGAAATTTGACATTTATCAGGTATTGGTAAGAAATTTGGGGTGTTTGGAGTTTCGAGAAGTCCTGCTGAATGTAAACCTGCACCACCGCCTTGAGTGTGGGTGGTCTCCATTTTTGTTGTTGACCACAGGAGATAGGTTATGTGTTGGTATGTCTCCAACTCCAATACAAAATCTCTCTAGCTGGATCCCTTACTCCCAGTTATAAGTTGTAGTTTTAGGAAACAAAAAAAAAACATTATGGGGTGCATTGTTGAGGCTAACAAAATCAAGTACAGCATGTCACGACTGGAAAAAGAAGGGGAAGTCGACTTTTAAAGTGATCGCTTTTTGGGAGGGGGTTAGTCTGTAAAAATGGGGTTTCCCATTGACCTGAATCAATTTATAAGCCACAATCTGCAGCAAAAATGCAGATAGAAGGTTCTGGAAACAGTCAGCTGGTCAGGCGGCATCTCAGGAGTGAGAAATCTGTTTCTCTCTCTCTCTCTCTCTCTCCTCTGACACTGATGTGGCGTTTCTTGTTCACTTTCTTAATAGATGTCTTGACTATGCTCCCCAGCAATCTATCCCAACTGACCAATCTATCCCTTGTGCGAAGGCAGAGTTCCTGTTATTCAAAAATCAGGAGATATCCCTTCTTCTGACTCTGTTTTAATATGATGGCAAGGTCTAGACACAAATCACTTCAGGTTCATAGAATCGTAGAATCGCTACAATGCAGAAAGAGGCCATTTGGCCCACTGGGTCTGCACTGACCCTCCAAAGAACGTGAATAGAGAGTTGTCACTTAGAACATAGAACATAGAAGAATACAGCGCAGTACAGGCCCTTCGGCCCTCGATGTTGCGCCGATCCAAGCCCACCTAACCTACATTAGCCCACTATCCTCCATATGCCTATCCAATGCCCGCTTAAATGCCCATAATGAGGGAGAGTCCACCACTGCTACTGGCAGGGCATTCCATGAACTCACGACTCGCTGAGTAAAGAACCTACCCCTAACATCTGTCCTATACCTACCCCCGCTTAATTTAAAGCTATGCCCCCTTGTAATAACTGACTCCATACGTGGAAAAAGATTCTCACTGTCGACCCTACCTAAACC
>NC_057719.1:8939356-9000831 GCF_004010195.1 Chiloscyllium plagiosum
ACCTCCTTCGTCACCTTCTCAAAGAATTCAATAATGTTTGTGAGGCACGACCTGCCCTTCACAAAACTATGCTGACTATCCTTGATCACATTATTCCTATCCAGATGTTCATAAATCCTATCCCTTACAATTCTCTCTAAGATTTTGCCCACAACAGAAGTGAGACTCACCTGCCTGTAGTTACTAGGGTTATCCCTACTCCCCTTCTTGAACAAGAGAACCACATTTGCTAGCCTCCAATCTTCTGGCACTACTCCTGTAGACAACGAGGACATCCTTGGCCAGTCTAAGGGCTTTGCAGGACTCTGTGGTGAAGGATTAGCCACAAATAGGTTTCAGAAGAAGAGGCTGCATTCATAAGTAACACGGTCAGGTTTATTACACCTTAGTAACTACAGATATTTCCAAACCAACCTGTTTAGCAACGTTACCACATACACTAATAATCGTCGGATCTGAATTACTGCTGCACTTCAAGATCTCCTTCGTAATATTATACATATTACATCATACTTATAGTAACATGAGGAGTATAACACATAGGGAGGTGATGGCCTAGTGGCATTATCATTGGAATATTAACCCAAAGACCCAGGCGATGTTCTAGCGACCTGGGTTTGAATCCTGTCATGGTGGGGTTTGAATTCAATAAAAAATCGTTGGCTTTAAGAGTTTCCAGATAACCATGAAATCACTGAGAATTGTTGTAAAAACGCATCTTTTAAAAATTCATTCACAGCATGAGAGCATTGAATCCCTTGAATGAATTTTGAAAAAGAGTTTTTAGAACAATTTATTGCCCATTCCTAAATGCTCAGAGGGCAGTTAAGAGTCAACCATGTTGGTGTGGCTCTGGAGTCACATGTAAGGATGGTAGATTCCTTCCCTCAAGGAAACAAGTGATCCAGATAGGTCTTCCAACAATCAACAATGGATTCATGGTCATCATTAGACTCTAACTTCCAAGTTACACCACCTGTCGTGGCAGGGTTTGAACCCAGGTGCCCAGAACATTAGCTGGGTCTCTGGGTTAACAGTCTTTGGGTCAATAATGTCCTTTAGGGAAGGAAATCTGCTATCCTTACCTGGTCTAGCCTTCATGTGACTCCAGACCCACAGTGATGTGGTTGATCCTTAACTGCCCTCTGGGCAATAAATGATGGCTGAGCCAGCAATGCCTCCATCCTGTGCATGAATAAAATAAAAATGTCTGTCCGTCTCCAACTACAACTGTCCAGAAACCCCGGAAAACTGTTTGATGCACCACTCAGTGACTGTGTTATGTATCAGAGCTCGTATTAACCCTTTAGTATCCATTTCCTGAAACAACACATTATTTCAATCTAGTTTCCCGACTGTAAGAAAGACTCGCACTTTTCTAAGCACTTTTCACAACTGTTTCAAAGCACTTTGGAAACAATGATGTCATGTGTTGTAGGAAAATTGATGACCAGTCTGCACACTGCCAAGCTCCTACAAATAGAAATGTGATAATGATCAAGTAGATTGAGCATTAAATGTTGACTGGGACTCTGGGAAAATCTCCACCAACCCACCCCCAACTCCCTCTGTCAATCACACCCCTTCACCGTCCTCCCAAACACCTCATCTGAAAGAAGGTACCTCTGACAGGGCTGTACTCTCAAACTCCACTGAAGTATCGACTTGGATAGTTAGGCTCATATCTCAGAGCGGGATCTGGAACCTCGTAACTCGAAGGTAAAGAATGCTATCAACATAACCTCAGCTGGCATTCCGCATGACTCATGCCTTTCAAAGTGCTGAGCCTTCCTATCTCCCTGAAAAACTCACAGCTTTGCTTCACGGAGCGAAACTGTGAATGAAATGTTTGCCTTAAGAATACTGACTCACTCGGGTTTGTCAAGTTGTACACAATTCCCTCAATGAAAACTAGACAGCCAGGCTCCCTCTTGGCACAACCTAACAACAAGGGCCCAGGCTGGATGCCAGTTCTTCACTCATTCTGCTGTTCTTAGCTGGGGGACTGGCAGGAATGATGTGATTAGTCTATGGAGTAGGTCTGAATCTTTGTACTAGGAATGGGAAACTGGTATCTCTGCTTAGGCCAGCCACCTGAGCATAAGGCAAAGACTAAACATGGGAATTTCCTGCTCTACATGACTTGACGCTCGGGGAAGTAATGAAATTAGCCATAGTCATTCCTCTCCATGACAGAGAAAAGTTTATTTGTATATAGCTTGAGGGGTACCAGTCTATCAGTGTGGGCCATGGCAAGGATGCAGGATCTCAGCCCACATTGAGGGAAACATCTCAGCTCGTTGGCACAGTGGTTAGCACTACTGCCTCACAGCGCCAGAGACCCAGGTTCAATTCTAGCCTTGAGTAACTGGGTCGAGTTTGCACATTCTCCCCATGTCTGTGTGGGTTTCCTCCGGGTGCTCCAGTTTCCTCCCACATTCTAAAGATGTGCAGGTTAGGTGGATTAGCCATGCTAAATTGCCCATAGTGCCCAGGGATGTGCGCCTTAGGTGGATTAGCCATGCTAAATTGCCCATAGTGCCCAGGGATGTGCACCTTAGGTGGATTAGCCATGCTAAATTGCCCATAGTGCCCAGGGATGTGCAGGCTAGGTGGATTAGCTATGTTAACCGTGGGGTTATGGGGATAGGGTTGAGGGCTGGGTCTGCGTGGGTTGCTCTTCACAGGGTCAGTGCAGACTCAATGGGCCGAATTGCCTCTTTCCAAGCTATAAGGATTCAATGATTCTGTGAAATCAAAACCATGCTATTGGCAACACACATGGACCATCTGCCCATCTCAGCTAACCAACCCCTAACCAACCCCAGCTTGCAAGATATCCCGGGAGGAATTAGAGGTGGGGTAGATAGTCCAATATTGATGTGCTTTGTTTTAAAAAGATAAAATGCAATTTTGACGCAAAAACAAAATAAAAGGGTTTTCACATCAATTATGCCCCCCCCAGATTTAGATGAACCGAGGAACGTCTGAACTGAGAGGGTGTCAATCAGCCTGTGAATGTTGAACACTGGCAGTGTTGAGATCGTAAGGATACCAATAATACGTCTCCAACTGAATACACGCTCCGACCCATGTTCCTGAGTGGTGAACCAAGGGATGATTTCACCTCTAGCTGCTCCCTCTATCCCAGATCCAAGCAGACTCAAAAGTACTGCCTGTGATAATCAGAAATACCCGGAGATAGCCTGGAACAGAGAGTTCTCAAGTGTTTAGAGAGATATGGGTAAGTGCTGGAAAATGGGACGAGATTAATTTAGGATAACTGGTTGGCATGGACAAGTTGGACCGAAGGGTCTAATTCCATGCTGTACAGCTCTATAACTCTATGACTTTATGGCAGCATGGTTCAAACAACCAGTATTTCTACTTTCAACATCTTTTTCTGGGACTTTGGGAGACTCAGAGTCCACTCATTGCAAACTAAGAAACTGATGCCATTGTCTTCAAACAGAAATACCTTGCACTTTCTCCTCATTAGAATAATCTCAGCCTTTCTTTGACCTTTAACAATCAAACAATCCAGGCTTACTCTCACACAGGCTTCTAAAAATATCACGTGAATCGTCCCCCTCAGCTTCATTTTAACTTATATTTAAAGACGCCATTCCAAGCATTAGAAGCCTTATGATTACAATACCTCCTGAATATTTTGTCTCTCCATTCTCATTCTGAAGCAGTGCTGATTAATCCACTTTTAGTTACATTTTTTCCCCTTTCAGTGGAAGTCCCTCAAGTCTGCAGCATTCTAAGTTGTTCAGGTGCAATACCTCTCTGTAGTGTTACACCACACTCCTGAAATGCCTATAAACCAATGCAGAAAACCTCCATCAGTAAGATTTGCACTAATACTCAGCTGGTGCCAGAACTAAACCCTTGCAGAAGTAGAGCAAAGGTTATACCTAAATGGCTGAAATCAGGTTTCAAGTGCCCTGGTCAAATCTGTAGGCAGCTATTGCCTATGAGAACTAATGAGCCATCAGGTTAATCTGCAGCTCAGACAATAGACAATAGGCGCAGGAGTAGGCCATTCTGCCCTTTGAGCCTGCACCACCATTCATTATGATCATGGCTGATCATCCTCAATCAGTAAGCTTTGGATTGTTGAATCAAACTGAAAACTACCTTCAATTCTACTTGATGAAGATTGACATAGAGCTTCAAGTTTCTGAAGAAAGGCTTATGCCCGAAACATCGATTCTCCTGCTCCTTGGATGTTGCCTGACCTGCTGTGCTTTTCCAACAACACATTTTTAAGCTCTGATCTCCAGCATCTGCAGTCCTCACTTTCTCCTATACAGCTTCAAGTCACCAGCAGCATTTTTCAGATAATGCATTGGCACAAAAGAGCATTAATTTTAGGAAAGACGACTGAGGAATGGCTTGTTTAAGGCCTCAAAGGTTATGGAAGGTAGAGTTCACAAAAAAACTGCTGTGTTACAAGTCCAGTAACACAAACACCCATATTAATGATCCAAAGGAGACCAGTTCCAATCCTAGCCTGGCACTTTGAGAATTTAAGTTCCAACCAACCAAGACTACAATTGATTAGATTCCCTACAGTATGGAAACAGGCCCTTCAGCCAAACAAGTCCATACCGACCTTTCGAAGAGTAACCCACACAGACCCAATCCCCATATTCACCACTGACTATGGGCAACTTAGTATGACCAATTCACCTAACCTGCACATCTTTGGATTGTGGGAGGAAACCGGAACACCCAGAGGAAACCTACGCAGACACAGGGAAATTGTGCAAACTCCACACAGTCAGTTACCCAAGGCAGGAATTGAATCTGGGTCCCTAGTGCTGTGAGGCAGCAGTGCTAACCACTGAGCCACCGTGCCACCCACTAAAATATGGAATGCTTCACGAATTTGCTTGTCATCCTTGTGCAGGGGCCATGCTAATTTTCTCTGTATTGTTCCAATTTTAGTATAAGTGCTGCCGAAGCAATTCTAAATTCAGTAACGTGGCTGAGCAAACTACTCAGTCATATTCAAGAAGGTGACTCACCACTGCTGTCTCAAGGGCAATTAGGGACGGGCCAGAAATGAAGGATTTGCCATTCTTGCCCACAAGCCCTGAATGTATTCAAGCAGACGTCAATCTATCACACAAGCCTCCTACTTACAAAGACTATATGCCATCCCCCATGACTTGGGTTCCACTTGAAAGGCCTAAAATATGTCACTACCCACTTCCAAGATAAATCGTGTTCAAAGTCTGTCCATCATCTACAAGGCACAAGTCAGGAGTGTGGTGGAATACTCCCCACTTGCCTGGATGGGTGCGGCCCTAATACCACTTCAGAAGCTTGACATCTTCCAGGACAAAGCAGCCCACTTGATTGGCACCACATCCACAAGCATCCACTCCCTCCATCATTCACACTCAGTAGCAGCAGTACGTACTACCTACAAGATGCGCTACAGTAGCTCACCGAGGTCCCTTTGTTAGCACCTTTCAAACCCACGAGCTCTACTACCTAGAAGGGCAAGGACAGCAGAAAGCCTTCCATCAATACATAGCCCAGTTATTGTTGGCTTTCTTAGCTCTGCTGATAGAAAGCTAATTTTGCTCTTTAACCGTCCTTCACTGGTTGACACCACACCATTTTATTAGGTTACGTCTGGTGCTGACAGACCTAATGGCACTCTTTATTGGACCAGGCTCGGAGCACTGGGTTTGATGGTAACAGCAGAGTGAGGATCTGTCAGTCTATGAGGATACAGACTGTGGCAGAATACAATTCAGTGCATCTGATGGCTAATAGCACCTTGTTGATGCCCAGTTTTGGGGTGCTGGATCTCTTTGTGCCTATCCTATTCAGCGTGGTGGGCGTGCCACACAAACTGATGGTAGGTCAGCCTGAAGACACGATGCTGTGTGTGTAATTCCAGTGAAATGACGGCAAATGCCAACAAACTCATCAATACGTCACAGGCTTTCCAGTCAATCACTGCTTTGGTGCACGATGCCTCACTGCCTCATCTCGAACGGTCCTAACTGTTGCCAATGCTCCAGACGTGACATGGCCATGTCTAAAGGTTAAGGGTGTTTGCTAAGAACTCATTTTGCAAGTATGCTTATCACATTCACACAGCAGAGTCCATTAAAATCAAACAGCAGAAGCATATCAAGGCTGCCATCTATTTCCAAGAGCTCTCATTATTTGGATTGAATAAACATGTTTTTGACCTGATGGCCTTTAAGGTCCTAACTGTGTCAAAATGGAGAGTGTTGCCACTTCTGAGTCAAAGCATAAGAACACAAGAACATTGAGAACTGAAGGAGGCCACTTTCCCTCGCTGTACCTCTACAATTAATCCCCCCCCCCGGTCTTTCAAAACCTATCATATTCACTGGGTGATCATCTGCAGCTCTCTGAGGGGTGTCATTGCAAAGATTCACAATGAGGGGCAACAGAAGGTGAACAGCCAATGTCTTTTCTCCCAGGGTGGGGGAGTCCAAAAATAAAGGGCACTGGTTTAAGGTGAGAGAACATAGAACATAGAACATAGAAGAATACAGCGCAGTACAGACCCTTTGGCCCTCGATGTTGCGCCGATCCAAGCCCACCTAACCTACACTAGCCCACTATCCTCCATATGCCTATCCAATGCACGTTTAAATGCCCATAATGAAGGAGAGTCCACCACTGCTACTGGCAGGGCATTCCATGAACTCACGACTCGCTGAGTAAAGAATCTACCCCTAACATCTGTCCTATACCTACCCCCCCTTAATTTAAAGCTATGCCCCCTTGTAATAGCTGACTCCATACGAGGAAAAAGATTCTCACTGTCGACCCTATCTAAACCCCTAATCATCTTGTACACCTCTATCAAGTCACCCCTAAACCTTCTTTTCTCCAATGAAAACAGCCCCAAGTGCCTCAGCCTTTCCTCATACGATCTTTCTACCATACCAGGCAACATCCTGGTAAACCTCCTCTGCACCCGTTCCAGTGCCTCCACATCCTTCCTATAGTATGGGGACCAAAACTGCACACAATACTCCAGATGCGGCCGCACCAGAGTCTTATACAACTGCAACATGACCTCAGTACTCCGGAACTCAATTCCTCTACCAATAAAAGCCAGTACGCTATATGCCTTCTTCACCGCACTATTTACCTGGGTGGCAACTTTCAAGGGGAAAGATTTAAAAAGGACACGAGGAATAAGCATAAGCTCTTTCACGCAGAGGGTGGTGTGTGTGTGAAATGAGCTGCCAGAACAAGTGGTAGAGGTGGCTGTAACTACAACATTTAAAAAATATTTGACCGGGTACATGAATAGCAAGGGTTTAGAGAAATATGGGTCAAACACAGCCAAATGGGATTACTTTAGTTTCGGATACCTGGACGAGTTGGACAGAAGGGTCCTGGTTCCTTGCTGTATGAATCTATGACTCTAAAATTGACTTGAGTGAAGAATGGTTTCTTAAAATTATCCAGTCCTAAATGACCAATCTTTTCTTCCAAGACCACAATCCTAGCCACAGGTGTCCTCCAAGCAGTGAACAGTTTCTCAGCATTTACCAAGTCAAGCCCTTTAAGAATTTTATATGTTTCAACAAGGTCAGCACACATTTCCAATCTCCAGGGAAGTCATCTTGTTGATACAATGTCATCTCATAGGATGTCATGATTTGGAGGTGCCAGTGTTGGATTGAGGTGTACAAAGTTACGAATCACACAACACCTTCATCACCTGATGAAGGAGCAGCCCTCTGAAAACTAGTGCTTCCAGTTACACCTGTTGGACTATAGCCTGGTGTTGTGTGATTTGTAATCTCATAGAACAATCCCCTCATTCCAGGAACTGTTCTAATGGTCCATCAAAGATCTCGGGCAAAGATATCTTTCTTTAGATGAGGAGATTAAACCCACACACAGCATTCCCAGGTGAAGTCTCACCAAAGCCCTGTACACCCTTTAAAACCTAACCCTTTAAGGACCATTAGAAAGGATCCTGAATTAGGGGATTGTGCTATGAAATGGTTTCAAAGGGTCATTAAAGGAGAGAGTTGTGGAATGGTGATGAGGTGAAAGGCAGAAAACCCAGACAGAGGAAACAACACATGTCAGGTGTATAACTCATGACCATAACTTTGGGGACATCTAATCAGGGATGTGGGGCATGGTGGATTTTTTTGAGAGGTGGGTCTTGGATGATCTATGAGCAAGACTTCCAACTGAGAGTTCAAATGTATGGTCAATTATGCACTACAGTATAGAAAAGGAATCATGATTTCATAGAATCCCTACAGTCCAGAAAGAGGCCATTGAGTCTGTACCAACCCTACAAACAGCATCCCACCCAGACCTAACCCTGTAACCCTACATTTCCCATGGCTAATCCACCACACCTGCACAACCCTGGATACTATGGGATAATTTAGCAAGGCCAATCCACCTAGCCTGCACATCCCTGGACACTATGGGGCAACTTAGCATGGCCATTCCACCTAGCCTGCACAACCCTGGACACTATGGGGCAATTTAGCATGACCAATCCACCTTGCCTGCACATCCCTGGACACTATGGGGCAATTTAGCTTGGTCAATCCACCTAGCTTGCATATCCCTGGACACTATGGGGCAATTTAGCATGGCCAATCCACCTAGCTTGCATATCCCTGAACATTATGGGTCAATTTAGCATGGCCCATCCACCTAACCAGCACATCCCTGGACACTGTGGGGTATTTTAGCATGGCCCATCCACCCTAACCTACACATCCCTGGACACGATGGGATGATTTACATGGCCCATTCATCCTAACCTACACATCCCTGGACACATGGGGTAATTTACATGTCCCATCCACCCTAACCTGCACATCTTTAGATGTGCAAGGAAACCAGAGGAAACCCCTCGCAGACACAGGGCGAATGTACAAGCTCTATGCAGACGGTCACCCATGCGAGGAGTTGAACCCCAGAGTCCCTGGCACTGTGAAGCAGCAGGGCTGACCACTGCAAAGGAACAATGATGCCGACTTGTAGCAAATGCAAAAGTCAAGGGCCAAATGAGGAGGAAAGAGAAGATCGACCTGAGCACAATTCCGAACAAAACTGCAGTGGGGATGGTGTGGGGGAGCAATCAGAAAGAAAATGGGGTTGATTGAGTCCTTTTGACTCACATATTTCATGCTTGAAATAGCATCGGGTTTCTGAAAGAATGGTATCTGAGTCAATAGAAGTACTGAATGTAAAATAGGACCAAATCATCGACTCACAGCATGGGCCACAACCTCGAACTGAGTACCATTTAGAACCTTAAGTGTACTACTTAGATAAAGTTAAAAATCACACAACACCAGGTTATAGTCCAACAGGTTTAATTGGAAGCACACTAGCTTTCGGAGTGACGCTCCTTCATCAGGTAACTATCACCTGATGAAGGAGCGTCGCTCCGAAAGCTAGTGCTTCCAATTAAACCTGTTGGACTATGTTGTGTGATTTTTAACTTTGTACACCCCAGTCCAACACTGGCATCTCCAAATCATGACGACTTAGATAAGGTCTCAACGCTCGCCACACATTCCTAAATGTGTGAAGGTTTTACTGCACTAAGTGGGAGACGCACATGTGGGGTGGAACAGTAGTATAGTGGTTAGCCTCACAGTGCCCTCTAGAAGGACAAGGGCAGCAGATACATGGGAACACCACCACCTTTATGTTCCCCTCCAAGCCACTCACCATCTTTACTTGGAAATGTATCGCTGTTTCTTCACTGTTGCTGGGTCAACATCCTGGAATTCCTTTCCTAAGGGCATTGTGGGTCAACCTACAGCACTCGGACTGAGGTGGTTCAAGAAGGCAGTTCACCCCCATCTTCCCAAGGGTCAGGCAATAAATGCTGGCTTAGCCAGAGACAGCTTAGTCCCATGTTGAATAAATAAATAAATAAATCATTAAAGGGCTAATATGATGCAAGGGAAACCACAGCTGAGCTCTCCCATCCTCCTTATTCATCCCCTAATTGCTCAATATTGGTTACCCACTAGGGATCATGTCATGCAGTGGTAGTGTCCCTAACTGTGTGCCAGTAAATCCCATGTTTAAGTCCTGCTTGCCTCCCTGCTAATTATATTTCTGAACAGTTCAATTAGAATTAGAATCCCCTTCTGTGCAGCTCGCTGGTGTGCTTGTTCCTATGTTTTTAGCTGAACATGTTGAAGCATGACTCCCTGAACTTCAGTCATGTCCCTCATGTCACTTCAGAACTTGGTGGGTACAGGAGGACTTCACCCTGCATATGATGTCGTCAAATTAAACTTGGGTTTGGCATGGACTATTCTTTGCTGGAAGATCTCTGCTTTTTTCAGAATGAATACACTTGAACTGAATGGCTAAAAAAAAACTTCAATGTCTCTATTTCTAGCAAGGGGCAATTATGATGTATGAATTGAGTTTGCGTGTAATTGATGGAAAGGTTCCTTCAAAGATCAGGCACAGGTAGGACATAGTGATATATTAAGACTGATATGTGGTTAATGACAGTGTTGAGCTTGATGTTATTCTTATCTACCCAATTTAACATTCAATTCAAAGTGACATTTAATTCACCCACCTAATGGTTCACTCTTGACGACTTTTTTTTTTCATATGACTCTTTCCCGTGAAATGTGTGATTGGGTTTTATTGTGAAAGTCCTGTCACATTTCCCAAGCATAAAGGATGGTGAGATATGAACGATTTGGAAAGTTGGAGGAATGGAAGACCTTAACATTGGTGAGTAAAGAGGGAAAGATTTTGCTTCATGACTCTACGACTAACGTTTGGTTATTTATGGAGGGATATACAGGGAAGGAGAGTGACCAGTTTGCATGGACACCCATCAGCAACTGAGTGGAAACTTCACCACGACTCATTCAGAAATCTGCATGGTTACAAGTTGTGTTTGACACATGTGAAATGCACGCTCCCAGCTCAAAGGGATCCACTCCCAAGAACGTAAGGAGTAGGAGCAAGATGAGAGTTATCTGTCCTGTCGAGGCTGCTCCATCACTCGATGTGATCTTTCACTTCAACTCCACTTCCCTGCCCACTCCTAATATCCTTTGATTCCCTAAGAGACCACAAATCTGTCTACAAGCGTTAGCTATACTCAACGGTGAAGCACCCACAACCGTCAAAACATCACAAACTGTTCAGCAGAATAATTTCTCATCATCTCAGTTGTAAATGACTGGCTCCTTTTCCTGAGACTGTGCTCCCCATGTTTTAGATTCCCCGACCAGAGGAGACAATCATTTGGAGCCCAATACTATCAAGCTCCTCCAGAATCCTGTAACTTTCAATCAGACCACTTCCTCATTCTGCAAGATCCCCAAGATTTACTAAAGTTTTCACCATAGCACTAAGCCTCCCATTTCGGGACTAATCTAGTGAATGTTCATCACACTGACTCCAATGTGAGTACACCTTCCCTTCAGTACAGAGGCCAAAACTGCACACAATATTCCAGAGGTAGTCTCTCCAAAGTCAATATGTCTGCTGGGAGCTGATGGGGATGAGCGAGGGTGAGACAGAGAGATACACAGGACAGAAACAGACTCTTTGGTTGAACTCATCCATGCTGAAAAGATATCTTATATCAATCTAGTCCCATTTGCCAGCACTTGGCCCATTTCCCTCCAAACCCTTCCTTTTCATATACCCATCCAGATGCCTTTTAAATGTTGTACATAGAACATAGAACATAACAGCGCAGTACAGCCCTTTGGCCCTCGTTGTTGCGCCGACCTGTCATACCAATCTGAAGCCCATCTAACCTACACTATTCCATGTTCGCCCGTATGCTTGTCCAATGATGACTTAAATGTACTTAAAGTTAGCGAATCTACTACTGTTGGAGGCAAAGCATTCCATACCCTTACTACTCTCTGAGTAAAGAAACTACCTATGACATCTGTCCTATATCTGTCACCCCTCAATTTAAAGCTATGCACCCTCGTGCTCACTGTCACCATTCTTGGAAAAAGGCTCTTCCTGTTCACCCCAGCTAACCCTCTGATTATCTTATATGTCTCAATTAAGTCACCTCTCAACCTTCTTCTCTCCAACAAAAACAGCCTCAAGTCCCTCAGCCTTTCCTCGTAAGACCTTCCCTCCATACCAGGCAACATCCTAGTAAATCTCCTCTGCACCCTTTCCAAAGCTTCCACATCCTTCTTATAATGTGGTGACCAGAACTGTACACAATACTCCAAGTACAGCTGTAGCATAACCTCATGGTTCTGGAACTCGATCCCTCTATTAATAAAAGCTAAAACACTGTATGCCTTCTTAACAACCCTGTCAACCTCGGTACCTGGATACCGAGATCTCTCTGCTCATCTACACTATCAAGAATAGCCCATTAGCCCAGTACTTTGCATTCCGGTTACTCCGACCAAAGTGAATCACCTCACACTTGTCCGCATTAATCTCCATTTGCCACCTCTTAGCCCAGCTCTGCAGCTTATCTATGTCTCTCTATAACCTACAACATCCTTCATCACTACCCACAGTTCCACCGACCTTAGTGTCGTCTGCAAAGTTACTAACCCACCCTTCTACGCCCTCATCCAGGTCATTTATAAAAATGACGAACAGCAGTGGACACCGGTTTACTCTCATCTACCTGTTTGGTCACCTTCTCAAAGAACTCAATAAGGTTTGTGAGGCATGACCTACCCTTCACAAAACCATGCTGACTATCCCTAATCAAATTATTCTTTTCTGGATGATTATAAATCCTATCTCTTATAACCTTTTCCAACACTTTACCAACATTGTACCAGCCTCTACCACTTCCTCTGGCAGCTCATTCCAAACATACACCACCCTTTGCATGAAAACGTTGCCTCTTAGGTCCCTTTTATATCTTTCCCCTGTCACCCTAAACCTATGCCCTCTAGTTCTGGACTCCCCTACATCAGGGAAAAGGGGTTGGTGACAATTCGCCACGGCAGATTCGCAGCCGATGACTAGCCACTGCAAGTTCTCCACCAGCGTTTCTCCACTGGGGTCGTTTGACCTCTGTAGACTATTTGCCACCGGAAATATATGTACGTACTGATTGTTTTCCCTCCCGCCTGTTCTTTCATATTTCTCATTCCCCTTTATTTATACAACTACATACTACATATTGATTAAAAAAAAGTAAAATAAATATCATTTTATTGGTTTATATATAAAAATGAGTTACAAACTTTAACCAGAAAAAGAAAAATATTTTAAAAATCTTTATAATGGCAGTAAAATCTCACATTAATATTAAACAATGAAATTTTAGTTCATTTGATAGTTATGCACTATTCCTCTAAGATATTCCAAACAATCTCTTTCACCGTATTCAAGAACAATTTTTTGTTATCTATCATCTGTGCCTCCTATCATTCCTCTTTCATCAAATTATTTTCTTCATGCTGCTTGTCCTTGGTAAAGATGCTAGGACTGACTGAGAGACATCAGCTACATATTCGTTAATAAGAACACTATAAAAACACAATCGCCAAAACTTAATACTTGAATCACTCTTGGACAGTTTATCAAAAACATATATAAAACTATCGTGGTAAAACATCTTATTTTCACGTTTACTAATAATTGTTGTTTCCATTTTGAAGACTTGAGGGTAAATGAAAAAAAAATACAAGCTTAAAAAAACTCTCCAGTAACGAAAATAAGTTGTTACTGAAACAACGCAAACACTACCTTAACCAATATAATGACAATTTTATATAGTTTAGATATGCTTGTTCTCTAACATTTTAAACTTATTTGCAGTGGCGAATTGTCGTCAGTGGCTAATGGGCAGTGGCTAAGTGTCCTCAGTGGTCAAAGGGCAGTGGCTAATCATCAGGGGCGAATCTGCTGTGGCGAATGGTGCCATCCCAGGGAAAAGACCTGATTTATTTACCTTATCCATGCCCCTCTCAAACTCTCAATGTGCAATCCAACAGCATATGCAGGAGTTGAAAACCTTAATGAAGTTTTGTCCTCTTCAAAGCGAGACTTTCAGATTCTGCAGTTCTTATCACCTTAAAAATGGCAATTGGCTTTTATGGGATAGTGTGTCATAGAGCTGAACAGTTTGGAAACAGAACCATCGGTCCAGCTCATCCATGCCGACAAGATATCCTAAATTAATCTAGTCCCATTTGCCAGCATTTGGCCCATATCCCTCTAAACTCTCCCTATTCATATACCCATCCTGATGCCTTTTAAATGTAATTGCACCAGCCTTCATCACCTTCCTCTGGCAGCTGATTCCATGAACACATCACCCTCTGCATGAAAAAGTTGCTCCTTAGGTCCATTTTACATCTTTCCCCTCTCACCTTAAATCTATGCCTTCTGGTTTTGGACTCCCCTACTCTGATAGAGATTTTAAACCAGGCCCTTTCTCAACTCAGTACTTGGGTTGGGTGAGTAACATCGGGGCTGTTGCTTCAGATACTGAACACTTTGTATTGGACTAGAACAATAACAGATAGCTCTGTGCATTGCCAAACAACTAACAACTGTTTGTCAACCAGTCAAAGCTTATCAGTCTCTGCTGTGTGTTTGATCTTGTTTGATGGGCATCGAGGCTCCCAGGAGCTTAAGCTTTGGAATATATAGTGGAGATTGTTCCTCAATATAATTCATTCAGCTTTCCTGTGATGTTGAATTTGTCATGTATGACACTGTTTTGGGAAGTCTGTGAAAGATAGTTGTCCGAAAGCCTCACAGGTTATTGAACTGTGGAGGATATATACTCTCACTTGTACTTTGGGAATTCACTTTAGCCTTACTGTTTCTGCGTTTAGTTCTACTGGAAAATAAATCAATTAGTTTGGACTGACACCCATTGGCAGGGCTGACAGGTGAACATTTATTACCTTCAAGAAAAGATAGAAGATTGAGGAGATGCACAGTACAAAGATGGAGGGAGATAACCCGACTTTTAACAGGGCCTTTTCACTTTGGGATGGGAGCTATTGTATTTGAACCATAAGATTGTAACAGTAAACTCTGCCTCTTTACTGGTTCCCCAGATTTCCTGTTGCTTTTGAACAGGGTAAACAGAACTGCCATGCCTCCCAGTTCAGTCAATATCCCCATAGCTGGGTATAGTGCCTCTCCTGTCTATATGGGGCCACAGATGAATAGTTCTATTTTAATTCTTCCGTAGATGTGGACATTGCTGGGAAGGCCAGTGCTCACTGCCCATGCTGGCAATCTCAAATAAAAGCAGAAAGTGCCGGAGGGACTCAGCAGGTCTGGCAGCATCTGTACAGAGTGGAACCGAGTTAAAAGACTTCTTCAGAACTGAGAGTTCTGAACAGGAACTCCATACTGGACCTGAAACTTTAACTTGCTTTCTCTCTCCTTGGATGCTGTCAGACCTGTTGAGTTTCTCCAGCATTTTCCCTGCTTTTATTCATTGTCACCCCAGATTGTGCACGGGTTCAGTGCTTTGCCAGGGCTATTTCAAAGGGCAGTTAAGATTCAACCACATTGTTGCAGATTTCCGTCCCTCAAGACTTCAATGAACTAGATGGATTTTTACAGAGTTACAGAGTCATACAGCATTGAAGCACACTATTCGGTCCACCTAGTCCATGACAAACAAGTTTCCCAAACTAAACTAGTCCCACTTGCCTGCATTTGAACCATATCTGTCTCAACTTTTCCTATTCATGTTGAGGGTGTGGTGCTGGAAAAGCACAGCAGGTCAGGCAACATCCAAGGAGCAAGAGAATTGACGTTTCGGGCACAAGCCCTTCATCAGGAATTCCACATTCTTACTACTTCCTCATTCCACATACAAACTACCCTCTATATGAAAAAGTTGCCTTCAGGTTCCTTTTAAATAGAATTACAGAGCTGTACAGCACGGAAACAGACCCTTCAGTCCAACTCGTCCATCCTAACTTAATCTAGTCCCATTTGCCAGCACTTGGCCCATATCCTTCTCAGCCTTTCCTTTTCATATACGCATCCAGATGCCTTTTAAATGTTGGTCAAAGAATGTGGTGCTGGAAAAGTGCAGCTGATCAGGCAGCATCCGAGGAGCAGGAGAGTCGACGTTTTGGGCACAAGCCCCTCATCAGGAATGTTGCAATTGTACCAGCCTCCACCACTTCCTCTGGCAGTTCATTCCATACAAGCACCACCCTCTACAAGAAAAGGTTGCCCTTTAGGTCCCTTTTAAATCTTTCCCCCTCACCCTAAACAATATGCCCTCTGGTTTTGAACTCCCACACCTTTGTCCTGCCAATGAGTGTCAGCTGAAACTAACTGATTTATTTTCCAGTAGAACTAAGCACAGAAACAGTAAGGCTAAAGTGAATTCCCAAAGTACAAGTGAGAGTATATATCTTCCACAGTTCAATAACCTGTGAGGCTTTCGGACAACTGTCTTTCACAGACTTCCCAAAACAGTGTCATATGTGACAAATTTAACATTATAGGAAAGCGGAATGAATTATATTGAGGAAAAATCTCCACTATATATTCCAAAGCTTAAGCTCCTGAGAGTCAAGATGCCCATCAAAAAAGTCCCAGCCTATCCATCCTTTCTTTATAACTCAAACCCTCCATTCCTGGCCACACCCTGATGAATCTTTTCTGAACCCTCTCGAGCTTAATAATATCCTTATTGGTTCCATAGGTCGTTGCAACATCAAGGGCTGAAAGGCTTGTACTGAGCTGTAATGTTCTATGTTCTATTCTTCCTGTAGCAGAGAGACAATCTATCCACGGTCACTGTTACTGAGACGAGCTTTCAGTTCTCAATGGAATAATTGAATTTAAATTCCACCAGTCATCATGGTGAGGTTCAAGGTCATGTCCCCAGAGGATCAGTCTGAACAGCTGGATTAATAATCCACTGCCATATCACCACCCCTCCCTCTAGTTGAAAGATATGGGGTGCTAACAATTATTTGAACAATCACTGGAGAAAACATGCTAAGAAACATTTATTTCAAAAAGCCACAAAGAATCATTCTCGAAATGCATACACATTCATGGAAACCCAAAAGCACTTGCACACGCACGCTCGCACACACACACACCAGTCACACTCACACTCACACAATAACGCACACACATTCTCATACTTACACACAAAGGGACATATGCTCAGTCACACTCATACATTCAAACACATCATGTTTTCACACACACGCACACACTCTCATGTATACACACATATATACATATTGACACACACAGATACACTCACATTCTCTTGTACACTCACATACACAAATGCACACTCTAGTACACATATACACAAACTCACACATATTCTTGTACACTTGCACACACACGCACACACTTCTATATTTACATACAAACACATTCTCACACATATACATTTTCATACTCACATACATTCTCATACACAACACACACTCTTGTACACACACACATTTGTACTCACAGGCATACTCTCTTAAACACAGACACACACGTGCACACGCATATTGCGCTACACAGTTGAACTCTGTTCGGGTATTGCTGCAGCCTCACATCTTTCAGCGCTTTAAACGCATCAATTTAATTGCTTTCAGCATCAATTACTCCAAGTTCTGTTTTCTTTAAACTTCAATATCTCCCCACAGTAAGGTCCTGACTACACCTGTCAATAAGAATTTTGCATGGCTGCCCATGGACATTTGGAGATCCCACTCGGCCGATTATGGAATTATCTTGATTGATTTATTTCCTTTTTTGTCCTTGAATTAGCATATCGTTTAATGCAGATAGGTAATTGAAATTGTGAAATAAACCCCTGGGGAACCCAGAAGTGGTTAACAGATGGATGGTTGTAAAATATACCCAGCAATAAGGATGAAAATGTGCAATTTTGTTCAGTGAGCTGAGATATATACTAACGATACTATCAACAAGGTATTGGAAGAATGAGGTGTCCTTATACCAATTCCCCTCTGCTTCTGAACAGGATAACGTACCACAGGTGCTAGGCAACCTTAACACTGGAACCCAAATGGTCACAGGCTGGAGATTTGGCTTGGCCTATTTGTAGACTTAAATTTGTAGCATTTGAAAACTCAGTTTAACTTGTAAATGACGTGAACTTGCGTGACCCATCTTGTTGACCTGAAAGTGGAATTCCAGTTCAGGTCATTACATTCATGTCTCAGTTTGATTTGTTTTTTAAAACTGCTTCGTTTCTTCCTGTTTGTTAGGCCATAGCTCTCTCCAGTCAAACAACAGAGGCGGTGTGATGGCTCCTCTGAGACCAATTCCAGTCAGGGGCAGTGTTGGGTCAGTCCTGGGAAAGTTAACGGTAAAGTCGCCATAGTCTTAATGGACCACAGTGTTGCTCTCTCATTAGAGAGAGACAACTGGTGATGGTTTTACCTCAGGCAAGGACAGAGATGGAGAAGGAGAGTCCTTCATGGTAACCTCAGCTGATATGGGAATCGAACCCACTCTGTTAGGCTCACTGTCCATTGCCAACCAGCTATCCAGCCAACTGACCCCTGACATTCAGCCCATTGAGTCTGCTCTGCCATTCAATTAGGTCATGGGTGATCTGATTGTCAGTCAGGCGACTGACTCTGTGGAGTTTGCACGTTCTCCCCATGTCTGTGTGGGTTTCCTCCGGGTGCTCCGGTTTCCTCCCACAGTCCAAAAATGTGCAGGTTAGGTGAATTGGCCATGCTAAATTGCCCGTAGTGTTAGGTGTAGGGGAATGGATCTGGGTGGGTGTGCTTCGGTGGGTCGGTGTGGACTTGTTGGGCTGAAGGGCCTGTTTCCACACTGTATGTAATCTAATCTAATCTGATAATCCTCAATACCACTTTCCTGCCTTTTCTCCAATAACCCTTGATTCCCTGATTGATTAAAACTCTGTCTATCTCAGCCTTGAACATACTTAATGACCCAATCTTCTACAGCCTGCTAAGGAGTTGCACATTCACTATCCTCTGAGAGAAGAAACTCCTCCTCATCTCTGTTTTAAACGTGTGGCTCCATTTTCTGAAATGATTCCCTCTGGCTCTACATTCTCTCACAAAGGGGAAACATCCTTGACCTTGTCAAGCCCTTTAAGCATCATTCATGTTTCAGTAAGATTGTCTGTCACTTTTTGAATGATTCCAAGCCCAAATCACTCCAATTCTCCTCATACAGAAATCACTCTGTACCCAGAATCAACCGAGTGACTGGACTATCTCCAATTCTCCTTTGACAGCATGATCAACACTGTTCAATGTATTTCAGCTCTGTTTGACCTTGTGTCTCACATAGTTTTATCAAGGCCTCCTTATTTTTTATATTTCATTAAAATAAAAGCCAAAAATTTATTTGCCTTCCCTATTATTTGCTGAAGGCGGAGACTAACTTTTCATGATTAATAGACAAGGATCCCCAAATCCCTCTGCTCTGTAACTTTTCCCAGTTAAACAATATTTAGCTCCTCTATTCTCCCTGCCAACGTGCATAACCACTCATTTTTCCACATCTGCCAAGTTTTGGCTCACTTTCTTAAATTGTCTACATCTCCCTTCAGGCTCAGTCATCCTCAGAATGTATCTTCCCACGTGTTTTTGTGTGATTCACAACCCTGAATGTGGCAAATTCACTTGCCTTACCCCAAGTCATTAATATGACTTGTAAATAATTGTGGCCCCAGCACTGATCACTGTGACACGTCACTAGTTACAGATTGCCATCCCAGAGGTGCCCCATCTATCCCAAATCTCTGTTTTCTACTGGTTAGCCAATCCTCTATCCCATACGAACACCATGGGCTGTTCTCTGAATAAATAGCCTTATGTGTAGTACCTTCTGAAATTTCCTTTTGGAAATATATTAATATGTTATATTTACAGATTTCACTTGATTCTACTTGCTCCCTTCTCAAGAATTCTAAGAAGTTTGTCAGGCATGATTTTTCTTCATGATACCATGCTGATTCTGCTTGACTCTACTATATATTTATCTCTCCACCCTGGAGGCTCCCTGCCTCCATTCCTGATGAAGGGCATTTGCCCGAAACATCAATTTTCCTGCTCCTCAGATGCTGCCTGACCGGCTGTGCTTTTCCAGCACTACTCTAATCCAGACTCTGATTTTCAGCATCTGCAGTCCTCACTTTTGCTTATATATTTCTAAATACTACATGCTCTATAACAGACTCCAACATTTTCCAATGATGCTGACTGTTTCTGTTTGTCTCTTCTCCTTTTGAATTAAGAAACAAATGTATTTAATCAGAGGAAATCAGTGCGTCTCCAGCAAGAAGATCTCGGAGCAGTGAGAGACGGTGTCTTGTTTGAGACAGGTGGTGTAAGAGAAGAATTTTTAAAAATGTCCAGATGTGTTGTTTTGATGAGGACCTTATCCTCGAGGAATCAACAAGAAAAGCCTCCTTCCGTCATCAGCTCCATTTCTAAGAAGCTTCCTTATACGGAATGTCCCACTGTGTAGAGCATCACATGATCAAGCACATGCCATTCACAGTTTCTTTCCAATTACCGCGAGTCACTGGACACTGCTGAGGATTGACGATTGTCTCCTCCCTATGCTGGGAGTATCAACAATCATTACAGACCTGACAATATGATCCAATGAAACCTCCAGTCCCGAACTTTTAATCAAAGGCTTCTTCTGCTCATTCCTGTCACTGCATCCAGAGACTGAAGCTTAGGCATTTCTGCCTATCCCAGCTCTCTCCCCAGGGATTGAAACTGAGATATTCCCAGTCTATCCCAGCCCTGTTCCCAGGGATTGAAGCGGAGAAATTCCTAGTCTCCTCCAACCCTGCACCCCAGAGATTGGAGCTGAGATATTCCCAATATATCCCAGTGCAGTTCTGAGGGATTGTAGCTGAGATATACCCAGTTTATCATAGCTCTATTCCCAGGGAATGAAACTGAGATATTCCCAGTCTGTCCCAGCTCTATTCCTAGAGATTGAAGCTGAGACATTCCCAATTTATCCCAGCACTGTTCTGAGGGGTTGTAGCTGAGATATTCCCAATTTATCCCAGCACTGTTCTGAGGCATTGTAGCTGAGATATTCCCAATTTATCCCAGCACTGTTCTGAGGGATTGTAGCTGAGATATTCCCAATTCACCCCAGCGGGTGTCTGAGGAATTGTGGCTGAGATATTCCCAGTCTATCATAGCTCTATTCCCAGAGTTTGTAGCTGGGACATTCCTAGTGTCGAGAGTGTGGTGCTGGAAAAGCACAGCAAGTCAGGCAGCAACCGAGGAACAGGAGAGTTAATGCTTCGGTCAAAAGCCGTTCATCCTGCTCCTCGGATGCAGTCCTCACTTTCACTGGGATATTCCTAGTCTATCCCAGCTATAGTACCAGGCATTGAAACTTGGATATTCCTCATCGTGTGGGCAGCACGGTGGCACAGTGGTTAGCACTGCTGCCTCACAGCGCCATGAGACCCGGGTTCAATTCCCGACTCAGGCGACTGACTGTGTGGAGTTTGCACATTCTCCCCGTGTCTGCGTGGGTTTCCTCCGGGTGCTCCGGTTTCCTCCCACAGTCCAAAGATGTGCAGGTCAGGTGAATTGGCCATGCTAAATTGCCAGTAGTGTTAGGTAAGGGGTAAATGTCGGGGTATGGGTGGGTTTCGCTTCGGCAGGTCGGTGTGGACTTGTTGGGCCGAAGGGCCTGTTTCCACACTGTAAGTAATCTAATCTAATCTAATCTATTTTAGCTCTATCCCCAAGGATTGAAACTGGGATATTCCCAGCCTACCCGAGCTCTATTCTGGGGAACTGGAGCTGGGATATTCTCAATGTGTTGTCACTGAGGATCATAGCAGTGGGTGCAGCTACCCACTGAGCCTTTGGTGGCGAGGGGGCAGTGGCAGGGGTAGAGACAAGGGCAGGCCTCAAGAACTAGGCCTTCAGTCTGCCCTTCCTTCAGGGGAAAGAGCCAGTCCAGTCAAATCTGATTGGTTGCGAGACCAATATGAAAATCGCCTGACTTCTGTGTGGGAGCAGTCACCAGGAATGGGTGCAGTCACGGGTGCATGAACTCAGCTGAATTCCAGTGAGATAATTCGAGGCTCTCGAGAATTGGAATAATCCTATCTGAAGGGGACTGACAGCGTGAGGTGAAACTTTTAACTTGATGTGAGGTGAGTTTCCATAGCCACAGAGCTAAGGCCAACCTTAATAAAGACCCAGCCATCCAGGGGAATGTGTAAGGCTCCCCTGAAATCCATTTCAAGCTGTTGTCGATGCAACAGAATGCAAATTTTCAGTGTTTTATATACTGTGACATTTAGACAACAGACTGTCATTCCCATTCCATTAAATAAACACAAATTTGCTGCATGCACTTAAAAGAATTGAGGCATGATTTTATGGCTTACATTAAAGAGGCCTGAAGAGTCAAGAGACATTAATTGAACTTCAGTTCCTCCTTCTATAATATACCCACACACTCCCGATTGAAATAGCCACTAAAAATATTGTCACTCTTCCAAAACACCTCAGCGTCTGGTAAATTCTACTGGAAAAGTATGAAGGAGAGTGGATTTTATTTGTAAAGGTGTGCCTGATCCTGATGATAGTCTCTCAGCTGTTTGTCTGTCAGTGATGGAAGGACACTCACAGTCATAGAGACGTAGAGATATACAGCACGGAAACAGACCCTTCAGTCCAACTCATCCATGCCGATCAGATATCCTAATCTAATCTCGTCCCATTTGCCAGCAGTTGACCCATGTCCCTCTAAACCCATCATATACCCATCCAGAAGTATTTGTCATACCACGGCATTTCTCACAGCCTCAACACGCTCCTGAACATTTTCACAACGATAGAAATCCTTCCGGAACGAGAGAGCTGTGTGGGGAAGGTGGGGAACAAATTACCTGATCTCAGCTGGGGGCAGCATTCTATTTGACCTGGGAAAAGGGAGAACTTACAGAAACATAGGAAAGGTGGTAGGCCAATGAGCCACTTGAACCGGTTTCACCATTCAATGGTATCATGGCTAATCTATGGCTTAACCCCATTTACCTGCCTTTGGTTCATATCCTTTATTACCTTTGCTTAACAAAAAAAAAGTATATGTCTCAGATTTAAAATGGGAGAAAGTGAGGACTGCAGATGCTGGAGATCAGAGTTGAGAGTGTATTGCTGGAAAAGCACAGCAGGTCAGGCAGCATCCGAGCAGCAGGAAAATCAATGTTTTGGGCGTAAGCCTGAAACATCGATTCTCCTGCTCCTCAGACGCCGTCTGACATGCTGCACTTTTCCAGCACCACACTCTCAAATCAGATTTAAAATGAGCAACTGATCTACTGTTTGTCGAACAGAGTTCCAAATCTCAACCACCGTTGTGCTTCAATAAGCCATCTCTTTTTAACTTTTGTATTTACTCATGGGACATGGGCATTGCTGCCTGGCCAGTAGTTATTACCCATCCCTAGTTGCCCTTGAGAAAGTGGGGGTGAGCTGCCTTCTTGAACCACTGCAGTCCATCTGTTGCAGGTTGACCCACAATGCCATTAACTAGGAAATTCCAAGATTTTGACCCACCCTCAGTGAAGGAATGGTGATATATTTCTGGTGAGTGACTTAGAGGGGAACTTGGAGGTAGTGTTGCTCCCTTACATCTACTGCCCTTGTCATTCTAGATGGAAGTGGTCAGGGGTTTGGAAGGTGCTGTCTGTGAACCTCTGGTGAATTTCTGCTGTGCACCTTGTAGATAGTGCACACTGCTGCTAACAAATTGGCAATGCTGGGGAGAGTGGATGCTTGCAGATGAGGTGCTGATCAAGCGGGCTACTTTGTCCCGGATGGTGTCAAGCTTCTTGCGTGTTGTTGGGGCTGCACCCATCCAGGCAAGTGGAGAGTATTCCATCACACTCCTGATTGGAGATGGTGAACAGGTTTTGGGGAGTCAGGATGTGAGTTATTTGCTGCAGGATTCTTGATCTCTGACCTGCTCTTGAGGCCACTGTAATCATATGGCTAGTCCAGTTCAATTTCTGGTCAATGGTAACTCCAAGAATGCTGACAGTGGGGTTTGGGTTCAGTGATGGTCACTTATTGAAGATGGTCATTGCCTGATATTTGTATGGTGTGAATGTTACTTGCTAATTTTCAGTCCAAGCCAAGATATTGTCCAGATTTTGTTGCATTTGGACATGGACTGCTCCAGACCATTCTAGTAACTTTGGCTGACGGATAAAGAAGGGACATGACTCAGCTATGATGCCCTCCAAGTGTGAATAGCCAACTGATGTTCATTAATGCCACTCACAATCTGCAAATTCTCAAATGAGGAGGCCCAGTGTTATGATCCAGACCAAACCAACCACCATAAAATATATTAAAAAGATAGTCTATATGTTAACATGTTGCTATTTTAAAGTTAAAGGCAAGGTGTTGCACTTCAGGTGCAATTCGATTTGTCAAATTACTTGACTTAAACACACTTTATTTTTACACTACAGTTAAACTACAGACAAAATGAAAAGAAAAGAATTGGCTTAATTGTAACTGTATCAAAATGCTTAACAAAATAATAGATATATATTAACTAAACTGTTCCAATATAGTAACATCTCATAAATACACCCTGGGCAAAGGCAAATTCAGTAAAATAGATTGTTTCACATGCAGTTTCTAGCAGCAGGATGAGAACCCCAGCTTTTAGCTGTGACAGAGAGAGGAATAATAGTTTCCACATCCATCTTTAAGATCCCAGCAACTGGTGAAAGCTAAACATTCCTGGTTCTGTGGGAGCTTGACTCCCACCCATTCAGGCTACTTCTATTGTTCCACTTTTTAAAAAAATTCCCCAAGGCCTCACAAGCTGTTTACTTTATTGGCTTTGGAACAGATTGCTCTCCACCTCTGTATCAATATTTCTTCATAAAAAAAGAACAAAATATACCTCTTAAAACCATTGTACCATCACACTAGGTATAAACTGGGCAAGAGAGACATGTAACAAACATAAAAACAGTACACATTAGCAGAATTTAAATGTCTTCATGGGAGACATCTTTAAGTGGAGCTCTCAAATGGCCAACTTAGATGCCTTCAATAAATACACCACAAAAGTTGTCCAAAGCTCCAGACAAACTGCTCTATTTCTTTAAAAACTGAAAGAACTGCAGATGTAGTGAATCTGAAACAAAAATAGAAATTGCTGAACAGTTCTGAGGAAGTGTCACCGGACCCGAAACGTTAACTCTGACTTCTCTCCACAGATGCTGCCAGGAATGCTGAGCTTTTCCAGCAATTTCTGTTTTTGTTGTTGCTGCTGATGTTTTATTTATTTTCCTACCAGGTGTTCGCAACACTCCAGCCTTAAATGGCAAACCTCCTTGAACTAGTCCCTTTGGCAATGAAAAGCTGTTACCATGCCTTTCTCAATATGCAGTAATCAAGAGCATTCAGGAGAGAAGCAGCACAGACGTATTTAAGGAAAATACAAATAACTTCGGAAAACAGGAACTATGTCCCTTTAAGACAGTAGAAAGATAAGAATACCATTCAAACGAAAGGACCCTCTTTAAAGTTCTGCAGTACCAAGTGTACCATTTTAATTACCGAAAGTTGGATTTAGGAGGTCAGTTCACTTGATAATTCTTGTATTTTGCCACTCTCGAAGATAATGTTAACATCATTCACCACTCTTGAAGATAATGTTAACATCAATCCTGCCAAGGATGGACTCCAAACTTGTCTCAAGCAAGTGTGCAGTTTCTAGTGACTCAGTTGTTGCTATAGTTACGTCCTGCCGTCCTCTTGTTTAAAAAAAAATGAGGAAGTCTCCTGGGTGAATGGTCTAAACTTGATGATCACAAGGATTTGGGTTCTTGATCCTGCTGACACGTTGTGTCAACTCCTGCACATGTCCTCAGGCCTAACGCAAAGGGCTGTTCGTTCACTGCCTCCAACCTGTCTCAGCTCATTTGTCAACCTTTCGCAAAGGTTCCCTTGCCTGCAAAGCTGTCTTTGCCTGGCAAAGGTTACACTGCTCCAACGCTGGGCATGGAGCAGGAAATCAATGAGGTGCACTACTGTGCCAGACTCTCCAGTGTGGCACACACTCCCCCCCCCCCCCCCCCCCCCCGGGTACAAAGGAGCAGGCTGAGGACAGGGTAACAAATAATTCTTTCAAGAGAGTATTCACTGAAGGTGGCTGAGCTCTGGACACTGGAATTATTAAAGAAACAGCAGGCAGTATAATAGGGAAGGGAAGGTGGACGTTTGAGAGCTGTAAGGTGGCAAATAATATTTTACTTTGAATGTTCTATCTCTCCCCAAGTTATCACTTTCTTTCTCTCCCCCTTGCTCTTCCTCACCATCTGTTCTCTCTCTGTCTTTCTCTGCCTTTCCTATTACTCCCTCCCAACTCAGTTCTCTTTTGCTACCTATCCTCCTTTCTCTCTCTCTTGCTGTTCACCTCCCTCTCCCTCCACAAGCTTTCTCCCTTTTTCTGTCCCTTTCACTTTCTCAGTTCTCTCTCCCCCTTTCTCTTTCACTTCCCAAGTTTTCTCTCTCTCTCTCCCACTTTCTTTTTCACTTCTCTCTGGCTCTCCACTTCTCCCCATCTCCTTCTCTCTCATTTCCCCAGTTCTCTCTCACTTTTGCCCCCCATCTTTTCTTTTTCTCTTCCCCATTTCTCTGTCTTTCTCTCCGTCTCATTCTCAATCTTCTTTCTCTTTTGTTCACTCTCTCTCTGTCTCTGTGATGTTTAGATTTTGTAAAGAGGCGTTCTGTAGGTGTGTAATATTTATGAGATTTTTCAATAAACTAAATTTGATTTGTGCGATGCTCATCTTAATTATTTTTTCTTCTTGTATTTCTGTTCTTCCCAAAATCATTTGAGACACAACATCAGTCAGGATCTCTTTCAGATTCTGTATTAGTTTTTTCTACAATTGATGTGCAAGGTACTCCCAAATGAGATTATGATGTGTTGGTTATATTTCCCTTTCATAAGTTAGACTGAACAGGCAATAATCTGTGTCAGCCATTTCATCCGGGAAAATGCCAACCAGGTTTGATCAGTGTTGACCGTTTCGGATTGGGGAACGGTCAACTGACTACAACCGTGATTGGCCATTGCCAATTGGTCCCATATCTCAACTGGCGATGGGTTCAACCTGCTCTGGTTGAACCGTGTCTTGTCCTGGGTTAATGGGTGAGAAGCCACAGTGTGATGATGTGGCAGGCAACAAGGCACAGTCACAACAGGGTCAACTAGGTCCCATTTGGTGCTGTACTGCTCTTGGGGGAGCTATGGATTTCAGTGGTGTTAACATGAACCGGCAGAGATTGAAGGTCAAACAATTTCCAACCGAGTGTGAGGGAAGGCAATGGGAGAATACACATCCAAGCCATTCCCTGGCAATAGGGCGGCATGGTGGCTCAGTGGTTAGCACTGCTCCCTCACAGCGCCGGGGACCTAGGTTCGGTTTCATCCTCAGGTAACTATCTATGTGGAGTCTGCGCGGCTTTCTGCCCAGTGCTCAGGTTTTCTCCCACAATCCAAAGGTATGCAGGTTAAGTTGGCTGGCCATGCTGAATTGCCCCATGGTATCCAGAGATACACAGGCTAGATGGACTAGCCATGGGAAAGGCAGAGTTAGGGGGATGGATTGGGGGGTATTCCACAATGTAGGGATTCTATGTGCTTCTTATATCAGTTGGCATTCAATAGCACAGTGGCAGAAAGCTGGAGTAAAAAACAGTCCCCAATGTTGATTTGTATGTCACAGCAATTATGTAACAAATGAGGGGGTTATCCTCTGAGGAGAGGTTAAGCCACCTGGGACTATACTTGCTAGAATTTAGAAGAGAGGGGATCTTAAAGAAACATATACAAGGTGTTGAAAGGGATAGATAAGATAGAGGCAGGCAAATTGTTTCGACTGGTGGGTGAGACTAGGACGAGGGGATATGGCATCAAGATTATGAGGAGTAGAGTTTGGACAGAAATGAGGAGGAACTGTTTTTCACAAAGATTAGTGAACCTATGGAATGCTCTGCCCAAGGAGGCAGTAGAGGCAGCTTCATTAAAATTATTCAAAACACGGTTGGATGGGAAGGCAAATTAATGGTTGTCGGGATAGTGCAAGTAGGAGGAGCTGAGACAATGGATAGATCAGCTATGATCTTAATAAATGGTGGAGCAGGCTTGATGGGCCAAATGGCCTCCTCCTGCTTCTATCACTATGAAACCTTGATGCCCTGAAGTTCCATGTTCAGGATATCATCAAAGTAATATGGGATGTGACCTGACGCATTGAAGGTCTCAGCCTCCACCTTACTGTGACCACTTGCAGCATGACACATTGAGGGAAGTGTGCTGGAGAGTTTGGAACCAAATAGCTCCATACAAACCCAAACATGGCAGTGCCTTTGTTTGGAATACAAAGGGTCCCCAATTTTTGAACGCTCGTAGTTACAAACGTGATCCTCTACCAGATATAATTTTAAAGACCTGATATACGAATACTTACTGTTCTTATGAATGGCTCCTTTATATTGTTCTTCATTTTATCTGCATACAACTCAACTTGTGAACAGACTTGAGAACAGAACCTGTTTGCAAACTGGGGAACAGCTGTATGTAGAGATAGCAGGAGCCATATTGAAAGCCTTTTGAATCTTCCATTTCTTTATAACTCAGGTACAACTCTTATATTACGTAGTACCACTTCATCAGGTATAATGCTGAGTATTAGATAAAAGAGTACGAAGAGGCCATTCAGCCCTTCTAGCCTGCTTCAACATTCTATACGGTCTTAGCTGATCTTCTCCAGGCCTTAAGTCTTCTTTCGAGGCAACTCCTCCTAGGCCTCAATTCCTTCAAAAATCTATCTACCTCTTCTTTAAGTACTTTCAGTAATCTCGCCTCCATCATTCTCTGGGATAGAGAATTCCAGACATTCAGTAACCCCCGGGAGAAGAAATTCCTTTGTGTCTCAGTTTCAAATGAGTGACTTTGTTGCCGAGTTCAAGATTCCCAACACCTCAACATCTACCTTGACTAGATCCCCTCGAATCCTCAATATTTTATAAAGGTCACCTGCCATTCTTTTAAACTCTAAAGAATAAAGACCAGGCCTGTCTAGACATTCTCAATAGGTCAACCCCTTCATCCTTGGAATAAGCCCCATGCATCTCTTTTGAACTGCCTCCAACATCAGTGCACCATTTCTTAAACTGAAGGTGACACCGCCTGACTCCCCAAAGCTGTCCACCATCAACAAGGCACAAGGTCAGGTGTGTGATGGAATACTCCCCACTTGCTTGGATTGTTACGAAGTTCCAATAACACTTAAGATGGTCAACACCACCCAGGACAAAGCAGCCCACTTGATTGGCACCACATCCACAAGCATGCGCTCCCTCCACCACTGATGCTTAGGAATAGCACTGAGTATTATCTACAAGATGCATTGTGGAAATTCACCAAAGGTTTTTCCAAAGCACCTTCCAAACCCCTGACACGTCCACCCAGAAGGACAAGGGCAGCAGATAAATGGGAACACCACCTACCTGCAAGTTCACTCTGAAGCTAGTCACCATCCTAACTTAGAAATTGATTGCCGTCCCTTCATTGTCAACATCCTGGAATTCCTTCCTTAAAAGCATTGTGGGTCAGCAGGTGGACTGCAGCAGTTCAAGAAGGCAGCTCACCACCACTTTCTCAAGGGGCAACTAGGGACCGACAATAAATGCTGCACAGCCAGCCACATCCCACAAATAAATTTTTAAAAAAGCTCATCACTGCATCCACGATAGATTGTGAGGGCTATTCAGATCTGGGTTGACTACAGTAGCTGTTGTTAGATTCCCAGATACCCACCAATATCACATCGTTCAACACCTTCTGCGTTGCAAATGGTAGAGATGCCTTTTTCAGAGAAGGAAAGAAAAATCAATGCTATTGACCTGATTTCTCTTTAACATTGGTGCACTGGCCATCTCAGAACAGGATCATGCTGATATGCAGCTGAGGTTTACATGTTTACTGTTGAACCTGAGCTTTTACAAAACTAAGCTTCCCGTTTGCAGAACATTGTAAGAATGCCCAGTCCAGATTTGGCTGGCTGAAGAAAGCCTCAACCAGCTTCCCAACACAGCGCAGGCTCGATGAAAATCATAAAGCTGATGTCCCATGCCAGTGTGTGTGATGCTTCAATACATAAGAAACAGGAGCAGGAGTAAGCCAACAAGATCTATACTGTTTAATACAATCTCACCGAGTCACAGAGTCACAGAGATGTACAGCACAGAAACAGACCCTTCGGTCCAACTCGCCCATGCCAACCAGATATCCTAACATAATCTAGTTCCATTTGCCAGCACGTGGCCCATTTCCATGGAGGGTCAATGTGGACTTGTTGGGCCAAATGGCCTGGTTCCAGACTATAGGGATTCTATTCTATTAGCAATCGTCCTCTCTTTGCTAAAGAATTTCAATCAGCTCAGTTTACGAAATGTGATACTTTGAACTGAGATGTCAGCATGAGGAACGTGTGAAACATAAGACATTTTACATGTTACACTAAACAGAAGGGGCCGAATATCTTTGGACGGCTGGTTTGTGATGCAGACTGATCCCGACAGTGTGGGTTCAATTCCTGCTGAGGTTACCAAGAAGGTCCCTTCACAATCTCTCCCCTCACCTGAGGTGACCCTTTGTTTAACCAGGTGTCTCTCTCTGACGAGAAAGTCGGATCTTAACCTCTAAGTTGTACAAAAGAGGCCATTTGGGTGTATGCTGGTAATTATACTCAACATTGGACTCCTCCCATCTGATTTATTTAATCCATCCAACATATTAATTATCAATATAAAATAATTCCATCCCTTTCTGCCTCGAGCATCCCTGAAGTACAATGATGTGCCTTAATGACTCTCTGAGGTAGCAAGTTCCACATTCTAACTAGTCTCTTGGGTAAAGGAATTTCTCCTGAATTCCAAGTTGGACAAATTAGTTTATTTTATACACGCCAAGAGAACATAATCAAAAAAAAAAGCTTATTTTGATATTTTTGGCATGAGAAATTGCCTCAGGTATATACGGCAGGTTGCAATTTGACATTGTTTATATTTTCCCGACTGTTAATACCACTCGTATTTCAGTAACAAAATCCTCTCAAAAGTTTGTAAAGTACATTAGAGTTAATTAAAAGTGACCCTTGGCTTTATTTCACTTCTGTAGGCTCCAGGGATCCTGGTAATGAACGGGTACCGAGAAATGCCAGCTTGTGATTTGCGTTATAATGCATGATGCTTCAGGCACCCCCTGAGGCCTATGTAGACAAGGCCTGTGATTGAAACCAGTCTCTTTTAAATAAAGTTTGTCAAAAGTCAATAATTGGAAGGTACACCAGATTTGCTCATATTTTTTAGTAGTGATTTGGAAGTGCTCGAGAGCTGAGTTCTCCATCATAGCCCTCCTGACCCACATACTGATTCCAAAAAAGAAACTCCACGATTGGTTACATGCACGAGCACAGTTTAAGTTGGAACAAGATATAACTGCAGATGAGGGATTCAACCATAGTCAGGGTGTGCCAGCTGCCCCTGTTTGCAGGAAGGGAATACCAGCTGTTGATTTCTGACTCGTATCCAATGTCTACTGTTGGGAGCTGGTGTGAAGGGAGGAATGGGCTTGGTATTGTGGTGTTCTTCCATTCTCAAGGAACCTAATGAGTGGAATGCCCGAGTCGGGGAGACGATCTTGGTCATGGTTCCCAGTGGAACCAGCCCTTACATTATCCCAGTCCCAACCCTCCGATTTGGCACCACCCTCCTGACCTGTCCATTGCCTTTCCCATCTATCCGCTCCTCTCTGACCTATCACCTTCTCTTCCATCTTCATCTACTGATCGCATTTCCAGCGACCTCCCCCAACCTACAAGCCTCACTCCTGATGAAGGGCTTATGCCTGAAACGTCGATTCTCCTGCTCCTCGGATGCTGCCAGACCTGCTGTGCTTTTCCAGCACCACACTCTCAACATCGTATATCAGCTGTCTGTTACCGAAACTGTTCCATTTCCATTGGATTGGGAACGTGGGACGTTGGATATTGATGGCCGGTTGTAAAGGTTATGTCTGGTGGGATGGGGACATATCGAAAATGTACCCCACTGTCTCAGTCTGTTCACATGATATGGAAAATGGTACCAATGCTCAGTCACTGCCCATCCCTCACTGACTTGGGAAGATTTGAGATGGTCACCTTCATCAAAAACAATTGCTTCTAAATGTGGCTGGAAGTCCAGCGGTCCTATTGCAACTCAAACCATTCATTAAGTGTGACCCTTTTTTTGGGATGGAGCTCCAATGTGATAATTTCTTAGAATCATAGAAGCCTTACAGTGTGGAAGCAGGCCACTCAGCCCATTGAGTCTATAACTTGAGGGCAGCACAACAAAACCAGCCCAGAGTCCACTCTAGAACCTGTGACAGTTGCATTGCCCACTGTTGACTGTGCGAGAATCTCAGGGTGAAATTGGGAAAGGAGATCATTTGCATCAGTTGCTTGGTCACGTTGAATAGTTGCTTTGTTGATGGATCACAAACCAATCGTGCTGCTGATAACCAGCAGTCTGATCATGGTGAAGATCCACCAAGCACCATTTCTTTCTTTTTGTTGTGAAGAGTCAGTTTCTCGCTCTGCACTTGAAAATGCAAGTTTGAATAAACACGAGTGGGCACACTTCGCTGCAAATAAACTGCAGTTCAGCAAACCTGTCAAATTCAATAATTTACCATTACCGCAGGAGTGTATAATTTTAAAAGGTTTTATTATAAACTTCAACATTTTAACAACTGTTTCAAAACAATTTTTTGGGAGATTTGCTGGTAACCACAATATCTCAGCCTGTCACAGGCTCTCTTAACCTGGCAAGAGAAAACGATATTGATTTTGTCAGTTCCCAAAATTGCTCTCTTTACTCTTTACTCCCCCCTCAAAGCAATGCATTTAATTGCATGGGGGGAGGGGGGGGAGGAATTAATAGAAGGTTGAGACAGAAGTAAGAACAAAAACATGCTTGTTTGGAATAGGGGTGGCACAGTGGTTAGCACTGCTGCCTCACAGTGCCAGGGACCCAGGTTCAATTCCAGCTTTGAATGAATGCCTGTGTGAAGTTGCACATTCTCCCTGCATGGGTTCCCTCCGGATGCTCTGTTTTCCTCCCACAGTCCAAAGATGTGCAGGTTAAGGTAGGTTGGCTGTGCCCATAGAGGGTACAAGTTAGGTAGGCTAGTCACACTGACCCTCCGAAGACTAACCCACCCAGACCCATTTCCCTCTGACTAATGCACCTAACACTATGGGCAATTTAACATGGCCAATTCACCTAACCTGCACATCTTTGGACTGTGGGAGGAAACCGGAGCACCCGAAGGAAACCCATGCAGACACAGGGAGAATGTGCAAACTCCACACGGACAGTCGCCCGAGACTGGGATCGAACCTGGGACCCTGCTGCAGCGAGGCAGCTAACCACTGTGCCACCCCGAAAAGAACTAATTGAGTTGCTATGTTTCCTAAATTCCTTTGCTGTATTTCCTAAATTCTCTCCTCCAATGCCCGACTGAGATTTTATGATCACAGCCTCCCTATAAACTACACATTCAAGAAAATAACGTTTCTCACTGTGGAGCCTATCAATCTATTTCTTCCGAAGTTCCTCTATCAACCCGCCTCTGAGCCTTCTCTATTCCAGGTAATTTATCTATACGCTCGGTAAATGGGCAATCTCTTCTCGTTTCTCAGACTTGATGGTCTTCTGAAAATCATTTAGGACTGTTTGTGAAGAACAGGGCGATGAAGGTAAGCAACAAAGTCATTGGATCTGGGTCTGTAGCAGATGATGGAATTTGAATTCAGTCAAATAAGTTTGGAATTGTAAGTTGGGTTGGGCAATAAAACAGTGGGGTTATCTGGAAAGGAGGGGGTGTAGATTGGGACTCATGATGGGGAGAGAGTAAGGGGGAAGAGATCCTCAGAGCTCCTGGATCGTCTGTATCATTCCCTTCATCTGGCATGGTGCAACAACGTAGAGGTTGGAAACTGTACGCACATCCGAGCAAGCGAGCACGGACGCACAGTTGCCCTGCAGATCCAGTTGTAACATACACCAGCTTCTTCTAAACTCAAATGAACAAAAGCCCAAACTGACAAGTTATTCGAGAAAGGCAGTCAACATCATCAGAGACCTCTCCAGCTCCAGTCTCCAGTCTCTTCCAACCTCTTTTGTCAGTCAGTAGATATAAAAGCTTAAAAACATGCATCAACAGGTTCAAGAACAGCTTCTTCCCTGCTATTATTAGACTGATGAATGGAGCTCTCAAATTTTAACTTTAATGTTGATCTCGCTCTTTGTGAGCCTTCTCTGCAGCTGTAACATTATATTCCTCACTCTGTTAACCTGACTCACTTTGTCTGGTATGATCTGCCTGTACTGCTCGCAAAACAAAGCTTTTCACTATACTTAGGTACGGAGGAACCTCAATTATCTGAAGAACACAGGCGGGGAGTATTTCCTTCAGTTAATCGAATGCCGGATAACATAGTTAGCCAACCATCGGCACCTTGCGATCTTGTTTGGATAATCTGGAATTCGGTTAATAGAATTTGGATAATCAAGGTTCTGCGGTACATGTGACAATGATAAATCAAACCAAAGATCAGTCAAACCCTTCATTCCAGGAATCTGGCTAGTGAATCTCTTTTAAACCGCCTCCAATAATGTTGCATCCCTTTTAAAACATGTGGAGCTAAACTGTACACAGTACCCCAGGTGTGGCCTCCTGTACAGTTGTGACATGATATCCCTATTCTCAAATTCCAATCCCCTGCCTCAGCCCATCAAGGCCAACATTCCATTTACCTTCTTAATTACTTACTGCGAAAGGCCTATTGAGGTCAGACCTTGAAATACTAAGAGTTTTGGCCTCCTGAACGACAGAATGATGCATTTGCTTTCAAGTAGGCTTAGTGAAGGTTCACGTCACAGGTGGAGGTAGCATAGAGGTATGTTGCTACACTTCTGATCTGAAATCCCAGCAGTACCCCGCAAAGATGGATCAAAATCCCACCAGGGCAGGTACTGAAATTGTGAATTCAGTCGAAGTCTGGACTGAGAAGCTGTCTCTGTGATCAACACGTAATCACTATGGAGCGCAGTTGAAAGCCCAAGTGGTCCCCAAATGCCTTTTCGGGAAGGAAGTCTGCTGTCCTACATGTGGCTCCAGATTCATAGCAACATGGCTGCCATCTAGGCAACAAATGTTAGATTAGCCACTGACACCATATCATATGGGCAAATAAAGAAAAGCTAGACCAATTCATAGGATGTGGGTATTGCCTTTTAAGGAGAGATTGAAAGGGAGCAGAAAGACTTTTATATATTCATTCACAGGATGAGGGCATCACTGGCCTGTCCCTAATTGCCCAGAGGGCAGTTAAAAAGCAATCACATTGCTGTGAGTCTGGAGTCACATGTAGTTTAGACCAGGTAATAATGGCAGTTTCCTTCCCAAATGGTCATTGGTGAACCAAATGGGCTTTTCCAACAATTGACAATGGATACACATCATAATTATACTCTTCATTTCAGATGATTTTTGAATTAAATTTCTACTATCTAGTCATGGCAGGATTCAAATCCAGGGCTCCAGGACATGACCTGGGTCACTGGGTTAACAAACCAACAATAAAACCACCAGGGCGTCCTCTCCCCTTAAAGGTAATCTCATTTAAACATACAAAATTCTCCAACCATTTGACAGGGTAGTCGTTGTGAAGATATTTTTCCTGGGTTGAAGAGTCCAGATAATGGGGGACCCAGTCCAAGAACAAATCTATCTTTGAGAAGTGTAGAAAATCATTTACTCAGAGGATTATACATCTTGGCAATTGTCAAGAGAGCTCTGGATGCTCAGACAGCGAGTACGATGAAGACAGAGATTAAAAGACGTTTGAACGAGAGGAATTAAGGGATGGTCAGGAAGGTGGAACTGAGGTTGTCGATCAGGCGTGTTGTTTTTCACTGGTGGAGCCGGACTGAGGAGCTGTATCAGATCCTACATCCCATTTTATAAATTTTCTTCAACTTCTCGGCTCCCCTATTCGACTCTCACTTGGTATCCTCTTCAGTAGCAGGAGTAGGCCCCAGGCCTTTTTCTAGGTTTCTTGATGAACAAAATTAAATTTAAAGAAATTTGTTCAAGGTTCACAACCCAGTCAGCTATTGTAGTAATGAGATGAGTCCTTGATTACTTTCGGCAAACAGGAGATTAAATTAATATTTAGACTGTCTCCAAGGCAGGTTGGATACCAGCAGCAGGAAGGCTCAGTGGATCTTACAGGCAGACCGAACAATGCTGTGAAACAAGGCTGCTTACTCTGGGAGCTATGACAAGGCCAGAAGGGAACAATGGCTGTTTGGTGAGGAGGCAGGTACCAAGAATACCACCAACACCCCTGATGGCTCTCATCAACATAGAAACATAGAATACAATTGCAGGAGTAGGTCATTCGACCCCTCGAGCCTGCTGCACCATTCAATAGGATCATGGCTGATCATCGAGATCAATACCTGGACCATCCCTCTCCCAATATCCCTTAATCCCTTTAGCTGCAAGAGCTAAATTGACTTTCGCCTGAAAAGCACATTATGTTTTGGCCTCAACCACTTGCTGTGACAGTGAATTCCACAAGTTCACCACTCTCTGGGTTAAGAAATTTCTTCTAATCTCAGTCCTTATCCTTAATCTAGGACCCGCTGGTTGTGGTCTCCCCCACTAACGGGAACATCCATACTGTACCTAACATGTTAGAATTTTATAAGTTTTTGATGAGATCACCTCTGATTCTTCTAAACACCGGTAAATACAATCCTCAATCTCTCTTCGTACATCAGTCCTGCTATTCAATGGAATCAATTGGAGAAACCTTTGTTGCATTCCCTCAATAGCAAGGACATAGTGATAATCCTGTGGCTTTAAGAGGTGAATTTTCTCCTGGCCTGTTTACAGAGACGTTTTAAGACAGAGATGAAGAGCTATCTACTTGGAAAGCCAGTAAACAGCTTGTGAGACCTTGGGCTTTTTTTTAAAGTTGGATCAATAGAAGCAGCCTGGTTGGGTGTGCCCAGCTCTCACAAATCAGGATTTCTTTTTAGCTTTTTGGTTTAGCTTTAAGCAGTTGCTGTTGGAGTCTCAACAGGGCAGAAGCTGCTGGAGTTGTGTATAAGTAGAAACTATTGTTTCCCTCTCTCGGTTACAACTAAGTGGGGTTTCTCTCTGCTGCTGGGTTATCTGTGAGACAAATCTATTTTTCTGAATCTGCCTTTTTGACGAGGGGTATGTTTATGGGATGCTACTATATTAGAACAGTTAATTAGGGTAATAGTTAATGTATCTATTATTCTGTTAAGTTTGCCAGTCAAATTAAGCAATTTTAAATTCCTCTTTATTTTGTATTTTAGTTATAGTGTTTAAATAAATTGCGTTTTGTTTAACGTTGACCAGTCGCATTGCATCCGGAACACGGTACTTCACATTTGCCTTTGAAATAAGAAAATGTTAGGGTCCAGGCCACCTTCTCAACTTTTTTTGAGGGGGTCTGGTCTGGTCCATAACAACATCCTTTCTCAGATAAAGAGACCAAAACTGCACACAATACCCTCACCAAGGCTCTGCATAACTGAAGCAAGAAAATTGGTTCAAGTCAAAGTTGGGAACTGACAAGTGACAAAGACGCAAGTAAGTCTCAAGTCCCACACCTTTGCACGATGGAAGTCTGCTTGTACCTCCTCTGTAAGTGACCATAGCCCAGCAAGCATGTCAACAGTTGTCTTTGGGAATGGATTTACCCTCATGACATATCAAAGGGCAAAAAATACATCACTATCCTGCTTTGGTCCCTGGACTTCTACATACCTGAAAGGACGATGGCCTTTAATCTAATTCCCCTAGAGAAATAAAATATAGCAGGAATTTAAAAATATTCGATCTTCCCGGGGGTCCAGTTAAAAGCACCTCTCAGACTTACGAGGCTCTGACAGGATGCAACCAGTTTCGAAAAAAAAGTGTGGATTTGATAAGGGACGGTATGATTTTTCTCTAAACTTCCGATATGACAATCTGGTATGCGATAGGCCACCTTTCTCCATCTGCGACAAAGCTTCTCACTATCAGTTAAACAAAAATAAATACTGGCTTGCTGAGGAGAGAGGACTCTTCAAATCTCTTTAGGCAATTCTGATTCAATGGCCCCCACCCACTTCGAGGAGCCACAGCAATAAGATGAACAAAAGAGAAATAAAAATCTTATCTCCCCCATCGAGCAGGTACATAAGCTAGAGTGGCTGAAAATGAAAGGCTTTTTTGCTGCATCTTTTCAATGAGTGCACACATCTAATCTTACAGCCCAGGCAGCATTCTGAAGCAGCGAGAGAAAGAAAAATGGCCGCTGACATGAAACAAAATGGCTGCTTGATGATTGATCTTTCTTCACGTTTATAGCCTCCCTTTCTGCTTTTTTACCATTGGAATGAACTGACCTCATGCATTGCACTTTGTTTACTTAACAATCCATTGTACAGGTACAAAGTGGGGTGATGGCTTAGTGGTAGTAGAATTAGAATTGGAATTAGATTTTATTGTCACATGTACTCAAGTATAGGAATACATGAGTACAAAGTTACCATTCTCCAGCACTATCTTGGTTACAAAATGAGAACTGTTAAAAAGTAGATAAGTTAAAAAAAAGGACCCAAAAGGCAAGAAAATATTCAGATCTTAAAGTCTGATGTCTTATCTCCATGAAGGTTTTTGGAACGCTCAGCCTTTATTATCACTGGACTGTTAATCCAGGGAGAAAGTGAGGACTGCAGATGCTGGAGATCACAAACAAGAAGTGAGACGCTGGAAAAAAGCACAGCCAGTCAGGCAGCATCCAAGGAGCAGGCGAATCGACATTTCGAGCATAAGCCCCTCAACGTTCTCATTTCACTCTCCTGCTCCTTTGATACCGCCTGACCAGCTGTGCTTTTCCAGCACCATACTTTTTGACTGTTAATCCAGGGACTCGGGTAATGTTCTGGGGATCTGGGTTTGAGTTCTCCCATGGTAGGTGGCAGAATTTGAATTCAATCAAACAAAAATCTAGAGTTAAAGTCAAGTTGTCAATTGGCGGGGGAAAAGATCATCTGGTTCATTAATGCCTTATGAGGAAGTAAACTGTTAGCAATGAGGTTGACTCTTAGCTGCCCTCTGGGCAATTAAGGATGGGCAATAAATGCTGATCGAGCCATCGATGCCCTCATCCTGGAATAAAATATTAAGCTTGGAGATGCCTACTGCTCCTTGCATTTCCCATTCCCATAAACAAGTTTCAGATCAAGGAAGCTTCAGGGTGGGCCTTTTCCTCTAGTTGTCTGGGCTGGCCTGTTCACAAACATGGTCTTGTTCAGGAGCTGACTAAACTTGTGTTCTTCCTTGTGTGAATTGCAATTTTCCAGAAAAGGAAAAGGAAAGGTCAGCCTTGAGATGGAAAGACAGTTTACTGACACCGTCTGTACCTCGAGGTTACAACATGAATGTGAAGTGAATGTTGCCAGAGCAACGCGGATCCTCTGAGTGAACTGAACCATACTATCACCACTTTGAGGATTGTGCAAGGCTGTGGGATTTCTCAAAGCAGCACCTGGGGCTACGGAAATGCAAATCTTTCTTTCTCATCCTTGGTCGTAAAGACTGAAAGGCGAGTCAAAGAAATGGGAAATGCTCAACACACACACGGCCAAAGAGAGGGACAGACCTGGGTGCAAGAGAACCTGGCCTGATGCATTTGGCTGTCCATGATAGATTATAGAATGACATGGCTCTAGTAGAGGCCATTCAGCTCATCGTGCCTGTTTTCCATCTCTCCCACTATCCTTTACCAATAATCTTTCAATCCTCGCTCCTTTAAATATTTACCTCACTCCCTTTTAACTGTAATGACTGAACCATCATTTGTCATCCTTTCAGGCGAGCTGAACTGCAGGTGTGGAGCGTGGTTTTGGAGGGGGCGGGGAGGTGGGGTGAGAAACCTTCAACTCTGATCTTGAAATGACAGGGCACCTCAAACAAACAAGGACCTAACTGCAGGAGAGAATGTGTGCAGTGGATTAGTGAGGAGCATGGTGTCCTTCCTCTCCTGAAACCTGAAGCTCACAATAGACAGATGGGTTGAAGATTCCCTCCCACTGGTGACTGCTTCATAGCTTTCGATGAGGTCATTTCCAAATATAATTTTTTAATCCGATGCTACCTGAATTCGAATATTCCACAACACAAGCTCCTTCTTTGTGTATTTTCTTCGATGTCATTCACACCCACATGTCCGAAATGCTGTCACGGAGCAAATTTCTATTTGTGGGACATCAAGCAGGTCAATAAAAAAATAAAAATGGGTTCTCAAAATGACACTGCAATGGACAAAACAGAGGGAATAAAATGGTAAAGTGTCCCGAGCTTCACAGGAGCATTTTCAGAGAAGCTACATATTAAGCTAGTAAGTTCATGCAGGCTAAGTAAAGCAAGTTTTAAGCAGCATTTTATTCTTGGATGGCAAGATTGTGGCATGAACCTTCTTGAATAGCTGCAGTCCCTGAGACACAGCTAAAGCCACAATGCTGCTCGGGAGGGAATAACCCAATGACATTGAAGGAACAATGTTATATTTCCACGTCAGGATGGTGGATGATACGATAGGTCTAATAGTTTCTGGTCAATGGTCAGCCCCAGGATGTAGTGGTAATGTCATTGAACACCAAGGGGCAATGGTTGGAAGGAGCAGTGATATATTTCCAAGTCAGGATGGTTTGTAGCTGGGAGGGGAATTTGTAGATGGTACAGTTGGGAGTTGAGAAGGTGCTGTCAACAGTGCCTGGGTGCATCTCGCAGATGATACACACTGCTGCCACTGTGTGTCGGTGGTGGAGGGAGTTGACGTTGAAGATGTTGGATGGGATGCCAATTGATTGGGCTGATTGGACCAGGCTGGTGTTGTTGAAGCTGCACCTTTCCAGGCAACTAGTGAGTATTCTATCACACGCCTGACTTGTGCTCTGTAGATGGTGGCCAAGCCTCAAGAAGTCAGGAGGTCAGATACTCTCCACAGAATTCCCAGTCTCTGACCTGATCTTATAACAACAATATTTACATGGATAATCCAGTTCAGTAGGGGAATAGCGTGAAGGTAGTGCTCAATGCTCAATGTTTAGAAAAGCAGGTTTGCTCATCCTGGGCTGACATCTTTACACTCACAAGAGAAAAGAGTCAAAAAGTAGCAGCCTTTCCAAACTTTTTGAAGCCACTTCAACTAGAAACAGAGAACAATTCTTTGACTGGGACAACACATCCATCCTAGGACAAGTCAAACTAAGACACGTACGAGAGTTCCTAGAAGTATGGCATTCCAACCGGAACAAACACATCAAGTAAGACCTCATCTACCACCCCTGAGAAAAGGAACAGGAAGTGACTTCACCACAGGAAATGACATCACCAAACCAAAGACACCCATTTATAGATAAAAAGCAAGACTTTTCAGCATTGCTTCGCCTGAGGCCCACTGAAGATGTTACCTCGTAGGGTAGCGAAATGTCTGGAAATGAACCTTGCAGCTCAGCGAGCAAACCTACATTCAAAACCTCAACCTGAGCTACAAATCTTCTCAAAACTCGCTACAATTCTTCAGTGTTACACAACAAGCAAAATAATTATTGTCAAAAAGAGACTTGGTAAGTGCTGCCCTTGAGACAGCAAACCATTATTACCAACAGAAACTGGTTACTTCCATCTCTTAATAAGCTTGCCTAGATCACAGACTTACACAATCTCTCATCAATTGGTGCTGCATTACTGTACCATTTGTGAAGAACATTGTGTGACTATTTAGTTAGAAGTATCCAACCACTTGTTACTGCTGCTGTGAAAATAAATATAAAGAGGTTTTTTTCAGAAAGCATTCTGTTACTTATTATTTCCAATTTTCTGTGATTCTGGAACAGTTTTCATGAGGTCCCAAAGGGCTTTACAAACCCATAAAGCAATTTTAAAATGCATTTGTTATCATGCATTCTGATAATGCCAAGGCTGCCTGGTTTTTAGTTGCTGATTGAAGGAAATATATTTCAGAACATTGAGAATAGTGTCCCTGCCCTTTGTCAGAATGATGCTATGTAAATTTATATGTTTTTCTGAGCAGACAGGTGGGCCTTCAGTCGAACCCCTCATGTGACAAAGTAGCACCCTGAGAATTTGTGCTGAATTGTCTGAGATGAGGCTATGAACCTACAGAGTCATCCAGTCATATAGCACAGAAACAGACCCAGTCCACACCAAACATAATCCCAATCTAAACTAGTCCCACCTGCCTGCATTTGGCCCATGTCCCCCAAATCTTTCCTATTCATTTACCTGTCCAAATGTCTTTCAGATGTTGTAACTGTAGCTGCATCCATCATTTCCTTTGGCAGTTCATTCCACATATGAGCCACTTTCTGTGTGAAAAGGTTGTCCTTCATGTCCTTTTTAAATCTTTCTCTTAAAAATACGCCCCCTAATTTTGAACTGCCCTTTCCAGAGAAAAGACCCTTATCGATGCACCTCAGGATCTTATAAACCTCCATAAGGTCACCCATCAACCTCCTGCACTCCAGTGTAAGAGGTCCCAGGCTATTTTTTTATATCTCAAACCCTCCATTCCCAGCACAATTCTGATAAATCTTTTCCAAACCCTCTCCAGCTTAATAATATCATTGCAATGTTCTTTCTGAGAGAAACTGTGCTACTCACTGAGCCAATGGATGGAAACTTCATGTCAGGATTATGGGGAAAGGGGAGGAAAGTGGATGTGAGGAATGTTGGATCAGACATTATCCTATTCAAAGGTAGAGCAGGGCCAGAAGGGCTGAATGGCCTACTCCTGATACTATTTCTTATGGTTTTACCAGACACAGATTAAGCCAAGGTTTGATGTACACTTCTGGTCACCACATTACCAGAGGGACATAATTATTCCAGAGACAGTACAGAGGACTTTTTCAAGAATGTTGCCATGGCTTGTGAACTGCAGCTATGAATAAAGAGAGAACAGGTTAGGACTGTCTGACTTGGAACAGGGCAGGGGGGTCACTTAATTGAAGAGTGCAAACATAATGAGGGGTTCAGACGGAGCGCAGAGGCAAGACCAGCACAGAGGGTGTCAATTAGTGGGGACCCGGACTTGAGGTGATCGATAGAAGCATTAGACAGGACATTTTTTTCATGGTAGGACTCTGGAATTCACTGCCTGGTTCGGGGCAGAAACTCTCAGCTCAATTACAAGGGACTTGGATGTGAACGTCACACCGTAACCTGTAAGGCTATGGATCAGATGTGGGAAAGTGGGTTTAAAATAGGCAGTCTGTTCATTCAGTCACCAGTGGGCTCAATGGCCTCTTTCTGTGCTGTAACCTTTCTCTAGTTCAACGGTTTCTTCACAAACCAAGTGAAGTCCAATTGGCCTTTGGTTTGTCAGCCTTGGCTGCAACATTCCAACTTCTCTCAAACTCCTGTCTCCTTTCCCCTGGAAGTGATGATGGTACAGTCTGGCTGTTTCTCTCTCTCTCTTGTTGCTCCAACAGGTTTATTTGGAAGTACTAGCTTTTGGAGCGATGAAGGAAGCTACCTACTGAAGGAGCAATGCTTTGAAGGCATGTACTTCCGAATAAACCTGTTGGATTATAACCTGGTGTCATGTGATTTTTAACTTTGTACATCCCAGTCCAACACCGGCACCTCCACATTTTGTAGCTCCCTCAAGGGGCTTTTTTCATATATGGGCCTAATTAGCTTTTGACTGTGGGAGTGCAGAGGCCGGCCTGATCGGAACCCACCATAACCTGCAACTGTAGTCTCCATTCGACAACAATCAGGATGGGTCAGCCATCAGGATGGTAACTGTAGCCTGAGCTCTTTCTCCAGCTCTGAAGGTACAGCTGACAATCTTTGACTCACATCCAACAGTGAGCAGCCAACTCTGAACATATTGTGTTGGAGTGGGTGGGTATATCCGGCCAACTCATACCACGTGCAGCTCAATACCAGCCAGATGGTAAGGTGACTGGTGACTATATTTATGACTTGTTGGTTGCCAATTAACCCATATTATGCACAATGGGAAACAATTCTCAAAAATAATGTTCCCAAAGAATGTTCAACGTGAATTAGAGGGAAAAAAAGCCAGTAAGTTTACATGCTTAGCCTCTGGAAAGGAGCACAGATTATGATCGGAAACTCAGATAAGACTGAATAGTTTAGACAGGACATTTCTTTCATGGTAGGACTCTGGAATTCACCGCCTGGTTTGGGGCAGAAACTCTCAGCTCAGTTATAAGGTACCTGGATGTGCACTGTAACCTGGAAGGCTATGGATCAGATATTGGAAAGTGAGACTATCTAAGACTGAGTAGATTTGAGAAATTAAAGCGTGAATTAAAGACATCAAGCTCATGGGGACAAGGGGAGACAAAGGGATGAATTTGGGATAGGGTCGGATCTACATTCCTAACTGTGAAACAGATCTTCATGATCAAGGAATGCCTGATATATTGTCAGTTTTAAGTCTGTGATTGACAGATTTCTTTCAGTCAGACAGGAATATAATAGTATACCAAGTCAAGACTGGTGGATGGTTAGAATACTGATTCGCAATGATATCGCTGAATGATAGAACAGATTCGAGAGGTAGAATGGCGTTCTTTCATTCCTGTCATATAGAACTTTGGTTGGCCCACATTTGGAGTACTGTGCACAAGTCTCATGGCCATATTGAAAAAGAGAGGCACAGAGGCACTGGAGAACTGAAGAAACAGGAGCCTGACGAGACCATTCAGTCCTTCAAACCTGCCTCCGCCATTCTATAAGATCACCAACTGATCTGTGCCAGGAAGCGGTTCAGTGCTACATCTCCTTGATATTTCAAACATCTCCTTATGTCCTCTGTAAGCACTTCCAATGATCCAGCTTCCACAACTTTCTAGGGTAGAAATTCACTCCCCTATGGGATTAGAAATTCCTTCCTCATCGCTGGAAACATCCTTGTGAATCTTTCCTGCACTTTCCCTCATGTATACACATCATTCTCAAAATGTGGCTCCCAGACTCAGATGCAATACTCCATTTTAGGCAGAATTAGCGTCTTGTTTAAGTCCAATATTACCAATGCCATGCAGGTTAGGATGGATAGGCCATGCTAAATTGTCCATAGTGTCCAGGGATTTACATGCCAGGTGGATTAGCCAAGGGAAATGCAGGGTTACAGGGACAGAGTAGGGGGCTGGATCTGGGTGGGATGCTCTTAGGAGGGCCGAATGGCTTGTTTCCACACTGTAGGGATTCTATGATCCCATACTCTGCTGCTATTACTAATGCCAAGGATACTGTATGTTTTGTTAACTGCTCTCAAACCTGTCAGCAACCCAAGAACTGACAGGTTACAACTCTTGGAATTACTGAACAGAATGGGCTCCTTTTGGAGCCCCAAAAACACTTTGGGATGTTTTACATGAGGGAGATATTCCATTCCATTCAGTGCAATCAAAGCAATGCCCTAAGGATGCCGGATATTTGAAATAAAAACATGGAAAATGCTGGAGAAACCCAGCAGATTCGGCAACATCCATGGAGAGAGACGCAGAGTTAACGTTTTGAGTTCACTATGACTCTTTGAAACTAGGAGGAAGGTTGTGGAAAAATGTCATATTGGACTTCAACCATTAACTCGTTTCTTTACTGCACAGATACTGCTGAGTTCCTCCAGCACTTTCTCTAAAAATGCAAAATGCTGTTTATTCCTGGACTGGCTGTGATTCCTTGTGGAATTCACAGATGAATCCTATGCCTATTCTTTTTTCCCCAATTGACCCCCATGCATTTCCCTGACCCTACCAAGTGATAGTCGAAAAGTGTGGTGCTGTAAAAGCACAGCAAGTCAGGCAGCATCCTATGAGCAGGAGAGTCGACGTGGCAGAAGCCCTTCATCAGGAATGTTGTGGGGGGGTCGTGGTGGAAAAAGGAGGCAGAGAGATAAGTAGGAGGGTGGGGGTGAGGTAGCTTGGCACAGGTGGGAGGTGCTTTTGATGGGTTGGTGGGTAGGGTAGAGCGACAGGTGGGAAGGAAGATGGATGGGTAGGACAGGTCAAGAGGGCGGTGCTGAAATGGAGGGCTGGATCTGGGATGAGCTGGGGGGAGGAGCGATTTGGAAACTTGTGAAGTCAATGCTGATACTGTGTGGTTGTAGGGTCCCGAGGCGAAAGTTGAAGTGTTCTTCCTCCAGTCAGAGGGTGGATTTGTGTGGATTCTTTTGAGGATGGAGAACAGCATAAGTCCTTTACAGGTCTGGGAGAGTGAGGCCGTGAGCTGGGACAGGGCTGACTGATGAAATGGCAACATTCCCGAGTGAAGTTTTCAAAACGTCCTGATTTGTTCCCATCAGAGAATGGGCTTACTTTTGGTTACTCATAAACCAGGTCCTGTTGAATATTCCCCTCTCTGAATTTGCACCATTCAGATAATGCTCCACCTTCCTGTTTTTTGCTCCCAAAGTGGATAACCTCAGATGTATCCACATTATACTGCATCTGCCATGTATTTGTCCTCTCACTCGACCTGTCCAAACTACACTGCAAATTCTCTGTGGCCTCCTCCCAGCACATCCTCCCACCCAGCTTTATGTCACATGGTGGAAAGATTTACAAGCTGATATGTCCAGATTATAGACACAACTGCCATGGCCTCCAGACTCAGAGGCAGGGGCACTACCCATTGCATCACAAGACCGTCCATTAATCAGGTGTCTGCAATAACCCTTGTTTTATTTTGATGAGCAGATAAAATGAACAAAAAGCAGAAAGGATTCTGCTCAACTTAATATAAGGTTCAATTTTTAGCAAATTCATGATAGATTGATAGAATCATAGAATCCCTGCACTGTGGAAACAGGCCATTCGGCCCAAAAGGTCCACACCAACCCTCCCAAAGTAACCCACCAGATCCATTGCCCTCGCCTATTACTCCACATTTCCCCTGACTAATGCACCTAACCCACACATCCCTGAACACTATAGGCAACTTAGCATGGCCAATTCACCTAAACTGCACATTTTTGGACTGTGGGAGGAAACTGGAGCACCCGGAAGAAACCCACACAGACATGGGGAGTCTTTAAATTGCGGAGGTGATGGTGTTATGGTCATATTGCTGGACTAGTAATCCAATACGTCAAGCCAATGTCTTGGGTTCAAATCCCACCATGGCAGATGGAAAAGTTCATTTCAACAATTACAAAAGCTAATCCTAATGGCGACTATTACCAAGTGATGTTAAAAGCCCATCTGGTTCACTCATGCCCTTTCGGGAAGGAAATCTGCCATCCTTATCTGATCTGGCCTGCATGTGACTCCAGATCCAATGCGGTAACTTTTAACCATCCTCTAGACAATGAGGGACGTGCAATAAATGCTGGCCCAGCCAGTGATGCCCTCATCCCATGGTTTGAAAATAAAATAAATGGAGTTAAACAATTTATGGGTGGTGTCAGTCACATGACCTTGCCAAGCAGACTCAAAAGGCAATTGAGCACGTTGTCGTCTCCGGTTCCAATCAAGGCCAATTGCCCACTTTAGTGTCTTTCCCCTGCACAATCCTGCAGTCAGAACACAGGCGCCAATCAATGACAAGGTAGTTTGATGGGCTGAATAGACTCCTGAATGCTCCAGGGAGTAGCAGAGGTCATTATGGAGATTTCCTCCTTATTTTTAGACACAGAACTCGCTGATTGTGTGATGACAAAATGCCACTTTAAAGCACAATGACAGCATAAAACGCAATCTGACCGGTGTAATTGGGCTGTAGGAGTTGGGGTGGGGGTGGGGGTGGGGGGGAAGGGGAGAGCAACAGGAAGAAAAGTGAACCTCAAAGTGCTCTGTACTGCTAGTTAAAGCATTGCTTAAAAATCCAACAGACAAAAATCAACAGCTGCCCTTGTCTCAAACTACAGCAGCAGTAACCTCAGGGAAATATAAATTTAACTTAAAAATCAGAACGATTACTTTATATTCGACGGTACAGATCTCACAAATGTGATTAAACATCAACATTCTATTTCAATCGCTTGTTTGACTCGATTCCCATATTCACTCCCAAACTCGCTCAGAGTCTTCGACACTGAGAAAGCCAAACTGCAATTTTCTCTCAGAATCTGGCCCACTTGATACCAATGGTACATGAAGTCACAGACTAAAATTTATGATGCACCTGTCAATTCTCCAGCTCTAATCCTGATTTCTACAGAGTCAGTAAAATAGAAGGAAATCCACTGACATAGCACTGTTCAGGCAGGCATCCATCCAGATTCCACTCACTAAACACAAAGTGGATGAAAACATTGTTGCCATAGAATCCCTACAGTGTGGAAACAGGCCCTTCGACCCAACAAGTCCACACCGACCCTCCGAAGAGTAACCCGCCCAGACCCATTTACCACAGATTAATGAACCTAACCTACACATCCCTCAACACTGTGGGCAATTTACTGTATAAACATACATGCAATTACATTAATTAGGAGCAGAAGCAGGCCATTCAGCCCATCTAATCTGCTATGCATTAAGATCATGGCTGATCATTTTTTCTTTAGAAACCCCCACGTTCCCATCGACCACTAACCTTTGACTCCCCTGACAATTCATCTTGACCATAAAGATTAGATTAGATTAGATTACAGTGTGGATATTCAATATTCAATGACCCAGTCTTGGCTGCCTTCTGAGGCAGAGAATTCCTAAGCTGGACAAATTAGATTACATTAGATTACATTACAGTGTGGAAACAGGCCCTTCGGCCCAACAAGTCCATGCCGACCCGCCGAAGCGCAACCCACCCATACCCCTACATTTACCCCTTACCTAACACTACGGGCAATTTAGCATGGCCAATTCACCTAACCTGCACATCTTTGGACTGTGGGAGGAAATCGGAGCACGCGGAGGAAACCCACGCAGACACGGGGAGAACGTGCAAACTCCACACAGTCAGTCGCCTGAGGCGGGAATTGAACCCGGGTCTCTGGCGCTGTGAGGCAGCAGTGCTAACCACTGTGCCACCGTGCCGCCCACGGTAGAGTTGCCATCGTCCCAATCTCTCATTAGAGAGAGAGAGATAGCTGGTGGTGGTTTAGCCTGAGGGTCACCAGGCCTCTGGTGAGAGGGGAGAGGTTGAGAAGGAGAATCCTTCATAGTACCCTTAGCCGGTACAGTAATGTAACCCATGTGGTATTAGACCACACTGTAAACCAGCCGTCAAGCCAACTGAGTTAACACCTTGAGAGAACTAAAGTACACTCGTCTCTGTCCTAAATTGAGACTCTTGATTTTTAAAACAGACTCCCTTCGTCCTGGACTCACCCTCACCTCACTCTTCCAAAGTTCAGCCTGTGCAACCTATCCTCCTGAAACAATCTTCTCATTCTACGCATCAAACCATCTCTAACACATTTATATCCTCTTTAAATAATAAGACCAAATCTCCACATTATATTCCAGAAGTCACATCACCAACAATTGAAACCAAACACCCAGAATGCCCTTGCCTTTACTTATATGCTCAATTCAATAGTGGGGGGGGGGGGGGCCTTAGGAATTCTCTGCCTCAGAAGGTAGCTGAGGATGGATCATTGAATATTTTTATGGTAGAGATGAATTGTCAGGCAGGGGAGTCAAAGGTTACTCATGTATTCCTGTACTTCAGTGCACGTGGGGCGGCAATGGTGACTCAGTGGTTAGCACTGCTGCCTCACAGCACCAGGGACCCGGGTTTGATCCTACCCTTGAGTGGCTGTATGGAGTTTGCACATTCTCCCCGTGTCTGTGTAGGTTTCCTCCTGGTGCTCCGGTTTCCTCCCATAGTCCAAAGATATACAGGTGAGTTGGATTGGCTGTGCTAAATTGCCCAGGGATGGGAAGGTTAGGTGGATTAGCCATGGGAAATGCAGAGTTACAAGGATGAGTTGGGGTGTGATGCTCTTCAAAGGATCAGTGTGGACTCGGGCCAGAAGGTCGGCTTCCATACAGTGGAGATTCTAATTCCACTTGTTATAAAGGCCAACATGCCATTAATCTTGTTGAGTATGCATTCCGGGCAGTATGGTGATTCCAGGCCCTTTCACCATCCACTGCTGGCTGACCTGATTTGGTCCCCAAGCTAGCAATGCCATTTGATTCTAAAAGTCTTTGATCTATGTTTAAATCTCTCCATGGCCTCTCCCTTCGTCAGGAAGGGCATTTGCCCGAAATGTCGATTTTCCTGTTCCTCGGATGCTGCCTGACCTGCTGTGCTTTTCCAGCACCACTCTGGTTTCCAGCATCTGCAGTCCTCACTTTTGCCTACAATTTATTTATAGACTACCAAACAAAACATGAACAACAGAGAATAGATTATGGAATAATTTAACCTGATTGAAAACCCAACTAACTCTATTGCAACTTAGTGATGTTGTTCCAATTTCCCGCAACATCCCCCTAAACGCATCCCTTGGCAGAAAAGGTAAATTCAAACTGAAGTTCTTACAGAAGAGATGTGAGAGAGAGGATCAGCCAGGGGTCATTTGCTGAAGCATGCAACCTCTTTTCATTGTAGCTGCTTCTTTGTCCCCAACAGTTTCCAACTGGGAAAAAAAACCTAGAGAAATCCCTGAACTGGGAGAACTGGCCACTCTCCTTTCATTAACAACTGTTTTAAAAAAAACCTAAAGACCTCTCCTGATTGTTGCCTTAGGCGGTATCTGGTAGCCATGCCAACACCTCAGCCTTTTACAACCCCTTTTGCAAACAGACAAAGAACAACATAATCTTGTTAAAGGAGCACCATCGCCACACTGTGGGGAACAGGAAGGAGATACAACAAAGGTTACTGGCACCGATTCAACTTAAATTGTCCCAAGGAGCTTCAGAAGACAATAGTCAGACCAAACTTTGGCTCAAACTATGCAAAGAGATATTTAGAATTACAGAATCCCTGGAAGCAGGCCATTCAGTCCATCAAGTCCACAGCAACCTTCTGAAGAGCATCCCAATACCCTCCCTGTAACATTGCATTTACCATGGTTAATCGACCTAACCTGCACATCTTTGGAAGGAAACAGTTGCCCGAGGGTGGAATCTAACCTGGGACCCTGGCTAACCACTGAGCCACTTTGCTGTCCCCTACCCCCTGTGCTGTCCCCTACCCACGTGCTGTCCCCTACCCCCTGTGCTGTCCCCTACCCAACATGCTGTTGACTACATTCGGATCCAGGGTGCGAAGCTTGGACAAAGAGGTGGGTTTGAAGGGGGAAGGAGACTTGGAGTGGCCTAGAAAGGAATTCTTGAGTTTATATTCCGGTGTTCAATGGGTCGTTCTTGAAGAGCTGTGGGGCTGGAAGGTGTTACAAGGGGAAAGGGAAGGGTAAGAGCCATAGAATGATCAGACAACGGATTGATGGATAAACCTGACACAGGCTGGGGCATGGGTAGCAGATGATTGAATGAATTGAGGTTTACAGGTGTTGAAAGGTGACCAAGAGAGCACTGGAAATGAAGGTACGCATAGGAAATTGGCAAGGGCACTTCAATAGGGATCAATGTAATGTACTGCACTTAGGAACAGACAAGAGTGCTGACAGATTAATGGGAAAATACTGAATATACTGGAATAGTGAGAGAACATGTTGGAAACTGTCAGCTTGTCAGACTCCATCTGCGCAGCGAGGAAGCTCAGGTTAAACCCCTCAGACAGGAATCAGGCAATTGACCTGTAACCCTGCTTCTCTCTTCCCACAGATCTCTCCTGGCCTGCTGTGCATTTCCAATGTCAGTTCTCTCTTCATTCTCATTTCCAACATCAGTATTATTTTGATTTTAACGAGTGGGAAAGAACAATCCTAGCTTCCTAACAGACGACACTTCAAGACATCCAGTCGACATCAAAACTAAAACACCAAGTGTTGCAGGAGTGAACTGAAAAGTAAATCAAAGGCAGTCACCTTACCATTACAGAGAGGCCTTGCCTACACTTGAACAGACAGCTTGGCAACCCATACAGTAGCAAAGACACAGCTCGACAAGGAAGCTTCAAAAAGCAAGATCTGCCTGAATGATGAAACAGCTCCCAGGATAAAAGATACAGGGGGAGACTCACACATCTGTGAATTGAGGTTGGAAAAGACAAGTCTAGAATGGTCATGGATTCAAAGTTTCAATGCAGTCAGAAAACGAGAATGGGATCAAAGCTGTTCACGTTGATATGGGACAGCAGAACTAGCAGAGAAGAGTTAAGCTGTCAAGTGGATTCAGAGAAGAAAGAATCCTTAACTGAGAAAGTAGATAGCTGCTGGAATACCTTCCAAATGTGTTCTCGGGCGGTGGGCTGATTAAGGGTATCGATTTTTGTTTCAAAAGGGCTCTTGTGGAACAGTGCTGGTGCCCCTGCCTCTGGTACCAAGTAGGGGAAAGTGAGCACTGCAGATGCTGGAGATCAGAGTGGAAGAGTGTGGTGCTGGAAAAGCACAGCAGGTCAGGCAGCATCCGAGGAGCAGGAGAGTCGACGTGTCAGGCTAAGCTCTCATGAAGGGATTATGCCTGAAACATTGATTCTCCTGCTCCTCAGATGCTGCCTGGCCGGCTGTGCTTTTCCAGCATCAGAAGCCCTGTTTGGGCAGGGTGTGTCCTATCATGGATATTTTGTTACTAATATAACATGGGAATGCTGACTTAGAGAGCAAAGGTTCACCAAGAGCAGCTTCACAGTGAGTGTTAGCTGAGGAGGAAATTTGTGTTGCTCAGGTGGCATAGAGTCAAACAACATGGAAACAGGCCCTTTGATCCAACCAGTCCATGCCAATAATAATCCCAAACTAAACTAGTCCCACCTGCCTGCTCCTGACCCATATCCCTCTAAACTTTTCCTATTTATGTGCTTATCCAAATGTCTTTTAAACATTGTAACTGTACCCGCATCCACCACTTCCTCTGGAAGGTCATTCCACACATGAATTACCCTCTGTGCAAAAGATTTGCCCCTCATATCTTTTTTAAGTCTCTCTCCTCTCACCTTAAAAATGTGCCCCTTAGGCTTGAAATCGCCCATCCTAGGGAAAAGATAATTAACATTAAGTCTATCCATACCCCTTCATTATTTTATAAACTTCTATAAGGTCGACTCTCAACCTCCTATCCTCCAGTGAAAAAAAGCCCCAGCCTATCCAGCCTTTCTTTATAACTCAAACCTTCCATACCCGGCAACATCCTGGTAAATCTCTTCTGAACTCTTGCTCTCTTTCAAAGACTGGCCTAGGCCTTTCCGAACTTCACCTAATCAGGCATGCAGGTCCTCATTTCATCATTTCACACACAGAAGAACAGACTCCTCCACACTGTGCTCACTCAGTGCGAACACTGGTACATGGATAGGATCTTTGTGACCCACTGATAGCATCCATACCATTGGGGTAAAATGTTTGGGTTGAACTCCCAACTGGTACAGAGTGCTCATGGGAAGGCAGTGGTGTCATGGTCATGTCACTGGGAGCCTGGGGTCAAATCCTTCTGTGACCGATGATGAAATTTGAATCCCCTAATAAGCCAGCTCAATTGTTGGTTTTTGTTAAAAATCCCTCTGGTTCACTGATGCCCTTTCAGGAAGGAAATCTGCCATCCTCACCTGGTCTAGAATTGCAAGTGATTCCAGACCTACAACAATGCGATTGACTCTTAATTACCGTCTGGGAAATAATGGGTTAACCCAGACCAAATCTCATGAGCAATTTGTTTTAAAAAGTGGTGATGTCATGGCAATGTCACTGGGCTAATCATCGAGAGGCCCCTGGCTTCATAGACTGGGTTTATAGGTTTGAAATGCCATCATGGCAGAGGGTGAAATTTGAAATCATAAAAATATCAAAAAAGCTGGTTGAAATGTAACCACTGTCAGTTGTCCTAAAACCCCATTGGATTTACAAAGGTGCTATTGGGAAGGAAATCTGCCATCCTTACCTGGTCTGGTCTACATGTGACTCTAGACCAACACCAATGGAGTTGACTCTTAATTAGGGATGCATCCGAAGACAGGCAAAATCGACGTTTCAGGCAAAAGCCCTTCATCAGGACGTCGATTTTGCCTGTCTTCGGATGCTGCCTGAATTGCTGTGCTCTTCCAGCACCACTGATCCAGAATCTGGTTGCCAGCATCTGCAGTCATTGTTTTTCCCTCTTAATTAGGGATGGACAATAAATGCTGGCTTCCCAAGTGACATCACATCCTGTGTACAAATTTTTTAAAATGGACCAGACGAGATTTTTGTGTTTGATTTCCAAAATGAGACCAGAGCTGCTTAACAGCTTGCATGTGAAATCTTTAGGTCTTACACATACCAGGACTTTAACAGGGGATTGGACATCACCAGTAATTCTCTTGTCTCCTCCATTTGATCTTGCAGGTTGCTTATAACACATGCCTGGGCTATTGACATATGTTATTCTCTGGTCTGCAGGTATAGGGAGCCCTAGGGAGTTAAGAAGCCAATGGAAAGATCCATAATTCATAAGCACCTCCATCGCGAAAGGAACGCAGACAGAGCATCAAAATGTCCAAGAGTACGTTGGTACATCTCCAAAAAGGACATCCCACAACTATGAGAGGTCTTTTGTGGCCCACGTATCAGAATTTCTCCTCACCACTCCATGAAAAGAAAACAAAAATTATGCATTGTAAGAGGGCTATAAAATCTCAGTAATCTATATCGCTCAGACACAGTGTTTACATTACATGAAAGATCATTATTTTGCAATTTTCTGCATGGAGAGACTGAAAATTAAAATGGCTCTGACAGCTCTTTGGCACAACATCCACAACAGAGGAAACAGAGAGAATCAGAGAAAACAAGGAATTGCCAGCAAAAAAATGGAGCAACAAGCAAGAGTTTCTCATTTTCCCCGAATGGAGCATTTTAACTCCATCGCAATTTCTCAATATGATCAGTTATCCAAAGCAAAGGTTCAGGGATTGGTAAAGTAAAGCATGAAATCCTGTATTTTTGCAGTAAAAGCAGAAGCTAAGATCAAGAAAGAGCTTTACTTGGTCTGGTATCCAGCTACAGAAACAGTAGGATCCCAGATTCTGTCCTTTTCTGAAAGAAATCATTGGTGTCCCTGAACATTTTTTAGCATTTACAGGCCATTTCTACCTGCTTTGGTGGAACCAATTGGGTGGTGTCAGCAGGCAATCAAGACAATGGTATGGCAACTGGATCACAACTACATTACTGACATCTACCCAACAATGTGGAAAATATGTCCTACCAACAAAAGCCTGGCACATCCAACCCAACCAATTACCTCCCCATCAGTCCACTGTTGGTCAGTAGTAATGTGCTAGATGGAGTTATTGACACTCATACCAATCAACACTTACTTAACAACATCCTGCTCACTAGCTCTCAAGTTTGAGTTACAATCAGGGCCACTTGGTTCCTGACCTCATTCCTATCTTGGTCCAAATATAGACAAAAGGACTGAACTCCAGGATGAGGTGAGAGTGATGTCTCCTGACATCAAGGGAGCATCAAAATGAGAGTGGCACCAGAAACCCAAGCAAAACGGGAATCAATAGGGATCGAGGGATCATTCCCTGCTGGTTGGTGTCATACCTGCGACAAACGAAGATGGTCGCGGTTGTTGGTGGTCAGTCATCTCAGCTCCAGAACATCTCTGCAGGAGTTCCCCAGGGGAGTGCCTTAGGCCCAACCATGTTCAGCTGCTTCATCAATGACATTCCCTCTGCCATATGGTCAGAAGTTGGGGATGTTCACTGATGTTCAGCAGCATTCATGACTCTTCAGATACTACAGCTGTCCATGTCCAAATGCAACAAGACCTGTATAATATCCAGGCTTAGGTTGAGAGGTGGCATTCAATATTGTGCCACATAAGTGCGAGGCATTGACCATCTCCAACAAAAGTCATTCCAAACATTGCTCATTGAAGTTCAATGACATTATTGTCACTGAATCTCCCAACAACACCTTATTGACCAGAAACTGAATTGGACGAGACAGATAAATACTGTGATACAAGACAAAACAAAGAAATTAACATCAATAAAAACTCCCAGTGGAACTGTTGACTTGCATAAAAACCCAATGAAATGCATAAAATGGCAATTGCATCTAGTATCTCTTTATGGATGCCCTTATTTGGGTCTGCTCAATATAGTGTCATAGAGTCATATAGCACGGAAACAGACCCTTCGGTCCAACCAATCCATAACGACCATAATCCCAAACTAAACCGCTCCCACCTGCCCGCTCCTGGCCCATATCCCTCCAAACCTTTCCTACTCACGCATCTATCTAAATTTTTTTTTAAACATTGTAATTGTACCCAAATCCATCACTTCCTCAGGAGGTTTGTTCCACATGCATACCACCTCTGTGTAAAACATTTGCCTCTTTTGTCTTTTTTAAATCTCTCTGTTGTCACCTTAAAAATGTGCCCCTAGTTTTGGAATCCCCCTTCCTAAGGGGAAAAGACAACTACCATTAACTCTATACCCCTCATTATTTTATAAACTTCTCTCAGATTGCCTCTCAACCTCCTACACTCCAGTGAATAAGTCCCACCCTATCCAGCTTATCTTTATAACTCAAACCTTCTACATCTGGCAACATTCCAGTAAATCCTTTCTGAACCCTCTCCAGCTTGATATATCCATTCATGGGATGTGGGCTTCAATGCCTGGGACATCATTTATTGCCCATCCCCAATAGCCTTGTAGAAAATGGTGGTGAGTTGCCTTCTTGAAGTCCTGCTGTCCTTGGGTTTAAGAGACAGAGTGGTCCAGGACTTCGAACAGCCACACTGAGGAACACAACAAAGTTCAATCAGGATGGTGGGTGACTTCTAATTAGTGGCACACTCTATGTTCCCCTACATAGTATTGATTGCAGCCTTGGTGAGTTGCTTCAGTGTATCCTGTGGCCCACTATATCTGCGCCGACCATGATTCTTTCCTAAACTAACCTGATATGCCTGGGCGTGGTTTGTATCCCTCTGTTTCCTGCCTGTCTAAATGTTGCTATTATATCTGGTTACATTTGCTCAGACAGACTGACCCAAACACCAGGATAGCTAAGGTTCAATAGAATCAAACGCAACAATAGAGGACAGAGAGAGAATGAGCATTGTACTATTGGCCGAGTCCCGAGTGCCACAATTCATTGAATTGGTTGATGGTTCGTTCAGTGCTGGCAGCTTGTACACAAGCACCCATCTGTTAGTGGCACTCCTGCCACCATCTCCCAGCTGTCAATATGACCCACCTCACTCGAATATCATCTCAATATCCTTTGGCAGTGAGGGATGGCGATGACGAGGTGAGAGTATTTTTAGATGCTGCTGTCATGCTAATGAAGTGCAGCGCAGAGAAGGGAGAGAAAAGACAGACCATTCTGCTTGGCTAACCTGCTGGAAAGGTACCAGCTGCTGCTACCTGGGCAACACTGGGGTTTGTACAGCCCTCCTGTGAAGCCTATCTTCACAGCCCCATCGTTTCGAGATGTGCTCCGTGGTAGCATTCAGCTCAGATCATTCATGGGTTCAAGCCCCACTCCAGAGGCCTGACCAGACCCAGTCCCAGTCCCAATCCCAGACTCCTCGTCTACCCCGCCCACTCCTCCATTCACTCCATCTCACCCTCTACCTCGGTCTGTGGAATTCAGGTACTGGCCTGGCACTGGCCAGGAATTTGGAGAGGGTCTTGGGCTCCAAAGGACGTTGGGATGAAGAGGAGGTGAAGAGTGGTGGTACCTGGTGCCACATTTCATGTGAGGCAGGGCAGCGTGGAGGTGGTGTCTTTTCATTCATTCAGGATTTGATGGCATTGCTAACTAGCTAGCATTTATTGCCCATCCCTAATTGCTGAGAGGTCAGTTAAGGGTCTGGAGTCACATGTACACCAGACCAGATAAGGATAGCAGCTTCCTTCCCTAAGTGAAATTAATGAACCAGATGGCTTTATCAACAGTCGACAATGGTCATCATTAAACTCTTAATTCCAGATTTTTAAAAAATAAGTTACTGAATTCGAATTCCAATATCTGGCATTACAGGACTCAAACCCAGGTCCCCAGAACGTTAGCTGGGCATCAGGATGAACAGTCCAGTGATAACATCATTAGGCCATCACCTTCCTCTATGCATTTGCGATGTCAAGGCCTACAAAGCTCTGGGCCAAGAGTTGGGAAGTGAGATTGGAACAGTGAGGTTCTTGCTTCTGACCAGTGCAGACTTGATGGGCTGAAGGGTCTTTTTTCTGGGTTTTAGACATCTATGGCTCTAACTCTCAGCTGGTGATACCCAACTTTGGCTGTGAGGTGGTAAAGGTTGTCGCCTGAGCTGAGTACTTCATTGCTACCTATCCTCAGCTGTGCTGAGTCAAGGGACGGTCAACTCATCGGTGATAGACCTCACTTGCATCTTAACAACTTGTCTTCCTTAAAAAATGTAGTTTATTGCATTAGAGCAGTAGGCACAGTTTATATTAATCGCTCGCTCAGATTACCTTGGACTACTGGGAGCACATGCAGGTGGTACCTGCCCCTTTTGGGAACACATGCAGATCTCTGCAGTCTCCACCCAATGGCTGTGTGCGACCAGGTGGAGGTTAATACAACATCGACATTCTGAACCAGTCTGTAATGCAAGAGAGGTCACAATGTGGTTACCGAACCCGCCCCCACCCCCCCCCCCCACCCCACAGCCCACCCCCGCACCCCACCTCACCCTGCTATCGGATTGCAGGGTGCCACCTTCACATTGACCACCATGCAGAATTCCCGTCACTGTCTCTGTATTCAGCCTGAGTATTGGAATGACATGGATCATCTGCCTGCCTGCCACTGTGCATTAGGAAGCGACTGAAGGGATGATGTGCACCGTTTCTCTTTGAATGCTACAGGGACGAAAGCAAAATTAAAACATTTGTTGGAACCCATTAGATCACTGCTGCACGATGCCACATTGTCATTTCCGAGAGAACGGTTTGAAATCTGCCCAGCCGGAGGCGATCAAGCCCTTATCCTTTCTGATGGCTCTTCAGTCTTACAAGTGAAATGTGTCTTGGCAGCTGCAATCTAGCACACATGAGTCCGTGAAACTAAACTGCCCCCAAATTTAAGGGAGACACGCAGGAGGCTGGAAAAACACAGCAAGCCAGGCAGCATCAGGAGGTGGAGAAGTCGATGTTTTGGATGTGAGCCTTCTTCTTGAGTCCTGAAGAAGATTTACACCCGAAACATTGACCTCTGCACCTCCTCATGCTGCCTGGCTTGTTATGTTCTTCCAGCCTCCGGCCTGTCTACTTTGGACTCCAGGATCTGCAGTTTTTTATTGTCTCCACCCAAATTTTAGGGAATAGCTGTTTGGAAACAATGCATACCATAATTATAGTTATAGGAAGGATGTTGTAAAGCAGGAGAGGGTTCAGAATGGATTTACTAGGATGTTGCTGGGAATGGAGTGTTTGAGTTATAAGAAGAGGCTGAATAGGCTGGGGCTCTTTCACTGGAGTGTAGGAGATTGAGAGGTGACCTCATAGAGGTTTATAAAATCATGAGGGGTATAGATAAGGTGAATGGCAGGTGTCTTTTCCTGAGGGTGGGAGATTTCAAGAGAAAGGGGCATATTTTTAAGGCAAGAGGAGAAAGATTTAAAAAAGAAAAGAAGGGCAATTGTTTTGAGTGGTTTGTGTATAGAATGAACTTCCAAAGGAAGTGGTGGATGCAGGTACAGTTACAACATCTAAAAAACATTTGGATAAGTACATGAAGAGGAAAGTTTTGGAAGGATGTGGGCCAGGAGCAGGCAGATAGGACTAGTTTAGTTTGGGATTATGATTGGCACAGACTGGCTGGTCTGAAGGGGCTCTGGCCAACCTGTGTTTGAAGCAAACACAGAGTGCTGGAGAAAACTCAACAGGTCTGTCAGCATCTTAAGAGTCCAGAACTGAAGTTCAGACTGATGATGATGAAAGGTCACACCAGACTCAAAATATTACCTCAGTTTCACCCTGCACAAATGGTGACAGAGCTGATGAGTTCCCCTGTGTTTGTTTCAGTTTTCCACCACCTGCAGCATTTTGACTTTCTTACCAGTTTCTACCAATCTTCTGAGGTAGAATCAAACCAGATTCAGAACGTTAACTCTGTACTTCTCTACACAAGTAGAGAGACCTGTTGAGTTTCTCCAGCTCTCTGTCTGTTTGTATCAGATATCCAGCTCTGCAGTACTTTGCTTTATTCAAGTGGAATTACTTGATGCTCTACCTGCATGTCCTCTCACTTTCAAACATGAGCATGCTCCAAAGGGAAAATGTTTAATCAGATTCTTCACTCACATGAACAATTTAAAGATTTTTTTTTATCTGTTCATGGTGTATTGAACAGTTGGCATATCAGTGAGAGGAACTCAATGGTGTGATGAGTTAGACATCTCCAAGTGGACCTGAGGTTTCAGTCAATAAAGGTTAAGGATATTCCCTCCTTCTTCTCTGTTTCTTATTCCTCCTCTCCTCCAATCCTCTCCAGTCTTTCCTTCTTTTAACAGGGTGACCAGATTTTCACTGACACGCCCTTGAGGTGATGCTCCCTCATAACTAATGCACAAAAAAAATCCCAATGTTCAAGTGAAGTCCTGAAGAAGAGTTACACCCGAAACCTCCTGATGCTGCCCGGTTTGCTGTGTCCTTCCAGCCTCCTCCCTGTCCCTCCTGATGCTGCCTGACTTGCTGTGTTCCTCCAGCCTCCTCTCTGTCACTCCTGATGCTGCCCGGTTTGCTGTGTCCTTCCAGCCTCCTGCCTGTCCCTCCTGATGCTGCCTGGCTTGCTGTGTTCCTCCAGCCTCCTGCCTGTCCCTCCTGATGTTGCCTGGCTTGTTGTGTTCCTCCAGCCTCCTGCCTGTCCCTCCTGATGCTGCCTGGCTTGCTGTGTTCCTCCAGCCTCCTGCCTCTCCCTCCTGATGTTGCCTGGCTTGCTGTGTCCTTCCAGCCTCCTCCCTGTTCCTCCTGACGCTGCCTGGCTTGCTGTGTTCCCCCAGCCTCCTGCCTCTCCCTCCTGATGCTGCCTGCCTTGCTGTGTATCCCCAGCCTCCTGCCTGTCCCTTCTTATGCTACCTGGCTTGCTGTGTTCCCCCAGCCTCCTGCCTGCTCCTCCTGACACTGCCTGCCTTGCTGTGTTCTCCCAGCCTCCTGCCTGTCCCTCCTGACACTGCCTGCCTTGCTGTGTTCTCCCAGCCTCCTGCCTGTCCCTCCTGATGCTGCCTGCCTTGCTGTGT